>NC_142203.1:1950000-2267500 GCF_049639895.1 Pseudopodoces humilis
GTGCTTCACAGGAAATAATTAAAAATAGTCCATACTTACCAAAAAACGCACTGAAACACTCTTTGTTTGAATATACAAATACACTGCTGTTTACCCACCTTCTGCTCTAGGGTTAAATGAAGAAATATCTCTGATTAATGGAGAACTGTGAAGTTTCATGCCCCCAAATTTATGAAATTTGTGTTAATTTGTGAAATTGACAGCACTAAATCAGGTGCATGGCCCTGGTGGCTGTGATATAACACTGTGAGTGTTGACTCTTTTATTCACCCTGTGTGTGAGATCCATGCACTTGGAACCCCCTGAAATAATAACCAGTGGTGTTGCCAGCACCAAAATTCCCATTTTTCCCCCTGCTTTACCTTGTCCTTCTTCTGCTTCTCGTCCTGGTATATTTTCCAGTGCTCCCCATCGTTGCTGTAAGCGAGCTTGTAGGACCCCACGAACTGGACGTGGCCAAAATCTTTAGCTCCTTGGGTGATTATCCCAGTGATCTTTGTAGGGATGAGCAGGTCAACCTAAAGAGAACAGTTTAAAATTAAAACAAAACAAAACAAGCAAAAAAAAAAACCCAAAAAAACACCACAAAAAACCCCCAAAACAAAACAAAAAAAACAACCAAGAAACCAGCCAACCAAAAAGCAAACAAAAAAAACCCCCAAAAATCCAAAAAGAAAACAAAAGAAAAAAAATACAAACCCAAACAAACAAACAAAAATAAACCAACCAACCAACCAAAAAAACAACAAACAAACAATTTTTTTTAAAAAATAAACAAAAACCAACAGAGGAGAACATAATTAGAAGAGTTTCAGTCTGGTTTTGCAATACACCAAAGTAAAATGGTTCAGCTTTTGTCCTCCCAGTGTGTGCTGACACTGTGGACAATAATTTTACTTCTCCAAGCTCTAAGTCAATCAATTTACCTTTAGGTTCCTTTTTTTTTTTTCACTTTATCTTTGATACCACCTAATGACACAACATGGAGTAACATCACACCTTTCTCCTGAGTATCATGCATAGCCCCAAAAAAAACAGTTAATCAACACTGGGAATGATTTGCAGCTAAAAACTCTTCCATGTGCTCCTGATAATCAGAATACATGGCTGACTCCCCAAGTGTCTTTCCATTTCCTTCTCAATTCATGAGCCCATGCTTTAGTAAGTCTCTTAAAACATTTGTTCTCATGCTTCTTTTCTCCTGAAATTCCTTCTCAGTTTATTCCTTTATTTCCTTTTCTGCTTCAAAAGCTCAAAGTTTCTCATTTCTTTAATTTTTTTTTTTTTTTTGAGTTCTTTATTTTGTAATCTTAGCACAAGGCTTTTTAAAAATGCAAGACAGGAGTCTTAAAGCCTAATAAAATCTTTCAAGTGGTTTCCACGTGAGTCAGCATGTCTGTGATCAGTTCTTTTTGAGCCAGAACCCAACACTGAATGCAACAGATTTGGGCCAGATGCCTTGGATTAAAATCATCAAGAAAGAGAATGCAATAACAAAAGTAAATTGACCTAATAGTGTAATTTCAGAGGCAGAATGAAGGAGCTGAACTCCCTATCAAAACTGATATCTTCTTGAAATTTGAGAGTATAACTGAGGTTTTGTTCTGTGTCCTCCAGTGATGTGGCGAGTCAGTAAAAGAGAAATAATAAAGAAAAAAAAGGTGGATTTATTTAAAACGATAAATGGCTGTGGAGCAGTTGGCATTTTTAATATTGCCCCTTAAATCAGGCGAGAGAGACTCAGAGTGAAAATATTACAGTAAAGTGAGAGGAGTGCTGAACTCCACAAGCAGGTGATTGACATGTTTTTACAGGAAAAAAAACCCAAATAAATTGTAAAGTGAAGAAATAAAGAATCTCTGGCTGATCAAATGCTGACGACCCAGTGGTGGATTTTTGGGAAGCTGAGGCCCTCTGAGCAAACTGGTGTTGGATGGAATGTGGGGCTGGGCAGAAGAACTGATGTGATGTGGAGAGTAAGAAATTAAGAAAGAGAGGAGAAACAAAAACCAGCTTGAGAAATCAGCTGGTCCTGGACAGTGCCTTTGGAAGAGGGACTCTGGGGTTTGGATTTGTGTCCCAGGCCAGGTTGGATGGGGCTTGGAGCAACCTGGGATAGAGGGAGGTGTCCCTGCACATGGCAGGGGGTGGGGCTGGGTGGGCTTTGGGGTCCCTTCCAACCCTTCAGACCATCCTGGGATCCTGTGACTAGGTAAAGAAGAAAGCACAGAAAGGTAAAGAAAGTACCTTTATTTACAGGTAAAAGTACCTGTAAGAGTACATTTATAAGAATAGAAGGGGAAAATTTCATTGTTCAGAGCAATCAAACAAGGGAAGCATGGAGGTCCCAACACTGGAGCAAAGAGTAGCAAATAATGAGTAGTAAATCCTTCTCAGGAAAGGAACGACTTAAAATGCTCAATACTGAGATACCAAGAGAGCGAGGGGAAATGTCAGGGCCTGTAAATGGCTCAAGAATTTTGGTTTTAGCAGAACCAGCTAATTTATTGCCACCTTTTACTGCCAGTAGCAATGTTGGGGCACCCCAGGATATGAAGGGAAGTGTCCCTGGCAGGCAGAACTCTTTCTGTTTGCTCTTTTTTCAGTGGTGGGAGAGAGAGGCACTCAATCAGAGCAGGACATTGCTTTGGGAGCTTTCATGGATGGCTTGAAGGGGCTTTTCTCTTCTGCAAGGAGTGCAGGGGAGCTGGGCTCCTAAGTGGGCCCCTGGGAAATGAGCGCTGCTAATTAGAATAAGTCTTTCATGAATTAATAAACACCAGGTCTCCAGACCTTGCTTCCAAATATTTTGGAGTCTAAATGGATAGTCTGTTTTTCTAAGAAGACTGATCTGGCAAGGAATTACTAATTGGTCCACTCTTTCAGGCAGCTTTTGAACTAAACATTTCGGAGTCAACTTTAGATTCTCTTTATAAATAATTTTGACATTAGCAATTTTACAAGCGTAACCTCTTTTTAGCAGAGAATGCTTCTTATACTAAAAGTCAACGTCTCTGCTGTTAACTTGAAAAAAAATGCCTTCACAAAACCAGTTGTTTATTTTTAAAATGTTGAATGTGAACTGAGAGGATTTGACAAATATTTAACATGGCCATGACACTCAGAGTACTCCTCATTGAAATTCAGAACAGGGAGGGAAAAAAAAAATTCTCATTAAGATTCAGGGGATTCCAAAGGTAGAACCACAATAAATCTTTATTATCACATAGATCCAGTGTTAATAAAAATGTCCTAGTAATGATTGTTTTGTGCTTATATGGGACATATCTGGTGGCCTTGCACTCTTGTTCAGAAAATTATGTGTGAAGCTGGAAGCTAATTTGGCATATGCTCAGGTTTCTTTCAGTAGGACTCATATAGGACTGTGTGGAATATGTGTGTGTGGACTTTAAAAAAAAAAATGAAAAAGAAATAATGAATAAATTTACTCTCTTCTAGGTCTTGACGATACAGACCGCACGTCTTGCTGGAGATGAAGGAAAAGAATGCAGGATATAGCACCAGCATTTTCATCTCATATTTCAGCATCTTATTTATTCATAGGCAGATGAGAAGTCTTCAGGCAAGAAAGATCATTATTTAAATTAAAGAAATGCAGCTTTTGCTTTGTAGCCTCATTACCTTCCACCTTGCTTTCCGTTCTTTTGTGTTGAAACTGCTTTAGAGCAGAAAGTTGAGGGGAGTTTACACCGATTTCTAGTGCGTAAATTTCCAAGTAAAACATCTGCACTAAAGTAGCTTAAATGAAAGTCATAACTTCCCATCAGGACACAGAACACTTTTATTCAGTTAATGCAGTCTGCAAGTAACAGGCAATCAAACAAATTACCAGGGAGAGAAGTTGAATTAACACACAACCGGTGTGTACCCTTCAAAGCTGAATGTGATTAACAGGATTAGAACGTGACTCTGGGTTTTTCAGTGCAGCAGAATTTAGAAGGAGGTAGAGGCAATTAGTCTGCAACTGATAGAATCAGTATCTGGTTACAAGAAGAGCTGTGGTCTGCAGTTAATGTACATTTCTACAAGCAGCTGATCAAAAGACAGTTTAACATCCTGTATTTGCAAGAACTCTCCAGAGCTGTAACTATTCCCTTTTCCCACCTTGTTTCGGATGTTACAGACAATTCAGGGTGTTTTGGAGGGGAATTACTTTGAGGAAAACAGAAAGATAAATGCACCTGAGTGTGAAATATTTCTGTGGTGCTTGTGTGGATGGGCAGCACCAGCTCGGTGTCGGTGTGGGGTGCTCACCAGAGGTTCCCTGCAACTTCAGCCATCCTCTGGCTCTCCAACACATGGCAAAACCCAACCATGCTCTGCCCAAGATGCCAGAGACTGGGAAATAAGCACAGTTATTCTGCATTCACACTGGCAGACAGCACAGGGGAATGGGAGCAGGCCTGCAACGCTGACACCACAGAACAGGGCATCTGCACAGCTGTGCTGAGGGGCTTCCACTGCCAGATACCCTGGGCCAGCTTTTGCAGCACATCTTTTGGCTTAATTTGATCTGAAGGGAGCCCATGCTTTGTGAGGATAACCCATGGTGTGAGCCAGTGCGTGAAAAGTGAAGATGTCTTTAAAAATAACGCACTCCTCATCAACCTGGCAGCGCCAAGGGAGGAGAAAGAGCCCTCAGGATCCAGGGAGTGCCAGGCTCTGTTTCCCAGTGAAGATAATGGTGAAATGGCTCACTTGACCTTCATCTGCTCATCATCTCAGGAGTATTTAAAATCTTCAGTTTGTTCCTGTCTTTATACAGACATTATGGTTCTGTTCCCAGCATAGCCAATCCTAAATTCAGCTTGCCTTGTAATTTTAGACATGCCTTTTTTTCCCCACAGGTTTTCTTGTATTTACTTTTGTGATCCTGTAGCCTGTGCTTTTTAAATTTTTTTTTTTTTTTTTTTTTTTTTAATATTTGAAAAATCTCTCATCAGATTACACTGATGCATGCTGGGCAATCTTAATCCACTTGGCAAATATAAATATAATATTTATATATAATATTTATAATAATTTATATTTATTATATATATTAAATATACATCATTTATGATATAATTTATATTATAATAATAATTATAATATATATAATTTATATAAATAATATAAAATCACTGGGATAAGAAATAAATAAACCTGGATCCAATGAAGATGATGATAAGAGGGAGGCACTGCCAAGGTGGGGACAGTTCTTACCCTTAAGAGACTGAAAAAAAGAAGGCCACTCTTGTCTCCAGCTGCTAATTCACCAAAGTACAGACCTGCCTATTAAATATCCTGATATTGCAATTAGGTCTCAGATTATTTTGGGATGCTTAAGATAACAGCTGGAACTTATGGCTGGACACCAAACCCACCAAGAGAGTCCAATTTCCTTCCCAAGTCAATAACCTGTCCTAAGCAGGTTATTTACTCTTCATTTAAGACCTCATGATTGCCTTGATTTTTTTCCAGGGTAAACTGGCACAGTCAGAGCTGTTACCTCTATCCTAAGAGAAGGATTTCAGTGTACACAGCAAAAAAGGCAGAAATGCAGCTCTCCTTATCTTACTGCATCAGATAAAGGTGCTTTGCACTCTTCTCCATACCCAAAATCTGGATGTAAAGGAAAATTAGTGCTGGTACAGTAGGCTTGCTGCAAAGGTGCAACTTATGTGTGTTTCTAACTAAATTTCACCACTAGTGCCGTTTTGTAAAATGAAATTCAGCATTTCAGGCTTCTTTTTTTTCCCTGAAGGGTCACACTAAACCCCCAAAAATCCCAAACCCCAAACCAAGCCTAAAGTATAATCCATCATGACCAATTGGATCTAAAAAACTTTTATGGGGGGAAAAAAACCAACTGAGCAACTAGATGCTCTTTGCAGAGAAATCTTATTTTCATCACATCATCTTACATAGGAGAGGGATTTTGTTGTGTAGTCCCTTAAATATATATTATTAAGGTAAGTATCTAAAAATACCACCTGAAAAAAGTTAAAGTAAGTTATGACAGAAAATGAATTGCTCTAGAAGAAGCCATAGTAACTTGATAGAAAGATGCAATTTTTAGCATTTTGATCAATATTCCACTATATAGGATTTTCATGCTTCCTAGGTAAAATAAAATGAAAATAATTAAAGTAAAGAAGTGTTTTCATTTAATTTGGTATGTATTAGCTGTACCAGCTGTCATATGTTTAAAATTAAACATCCCCTCAAACCTAGGTAGAGATGGGTTGCTTTCAAATAAAATAAGGCTGGAGAGTCTTTAAAGTTCTCCTTTAAAAATGTGGAATTTATTTTGCTGGCTTCTTTTTCACTTAAGCTTAGACCTTCAACAAGATTTTAACACTGTGTCACTATGTTTTTAATACCTGTAGTGCTCTAGGCTAAGATAATAAATACTGGTCTTATTTTCTTATTGCTCTTAATTGCTTTTTCCTCTGAATGACTTTATGTCTGCACTAAAGAAACAGGTTAGGAAGAATTCCAGGTACCATCAGCTGTCTGCAGTACCATTTAAAAGTGACAAATAGGAGGGTGAAGCCTGTTGTTTGAATTCTTCATGGGCCACCAAAAATACCTCTCAGGCCATTATGTTGAAAAGTTAGGAGCAGAACCCACAACCAGGCTGAAAACGTTACTTTATTTCCACAAGAAACTTCTTAAGTGGCTGTTACTTCTAAAAAAGTACAGATTTTGTGATTCCTTCTTTATTTACATACTTAATAATCCATGTTATATAGCTATTACTGGAAAAGGAGGAAAAAACCCCAGCTAAATGACTATAATATTTTTTCCAGCGTTTCAGTAAAAATTCAGATAAAATAGGTGCAAAAATATATAAATTTGTATATAAAATATATAAATATATAAATATAAATATATAAAAATATGAAAGATATGATATATTTTATATAGATATATTATATATAATATAAAAATTTATATAATATCTGAGATATGATATATATGAAATGATAAATGATCATATATAAAATATATGATCAACTGCATGGCCATTTTCAGAGCAGTATCTATTTATTGCAGACTAGCTTTTCATAACCACACTTTACTAAGCTGTGAATAATCTCATTTCATTGGTATTTCAAAACTTAAGTATTAAAAATAACATAAAAAATAAAAAAAAAAGAAAAAAAAAAGAGAAAAAAAGAAAAGAAAAAAAAAGAAAAGAAAAAAGAGCAAAACAAGAAAGAAAAAATAAATAAAAAAAAAGTAAAAAGGAAATTTTAGTGTTAAGTTCTGTATTTTCACCAGGGGGAGTTTTTTTCCCATTTCCTCTGGGACATTTGAGGCTGATGATGTGCTGTGGTTGTATCAGCAAGCCTGATAAATCCTGCCCACAGCACACACAAGGTAATGCTGTTTTCCTCCTGATCCTGCAAGCCAGAATGAATTCCACGGACCTGGATAACTCTCACAACTTATCAGGGAGTACTCGCAAGGGAAATGTTAGTACCAGGTGCTTTAAGGGCTGAAGTAAAAGGAAATTTAGAGTTTTGAGATGATAACATCAGAGATGATTAAATCCATAACCTTTTCTGCTGCCACTGGGTATTTCACATCTGTGCACGGGATATTCTCGCTGCAGTCGTGATGAGAGGATATTTTTCAGGGATGGCACAGTTGGCTGCCAACATTGGTTACCAACAGTCAAGAAATCACTAATAAAACGTCTGTCCCTCTGCTGTGGAACACTCAGAGCCCATCAGCTCTCAGGACTGCCAGGAGATTTAAAAATAGCCCATTAAATTACCAGTGATTAAGCAGGCTTAGACATCTGGTGGAGCTCAGAGAAGCCTTTGAGCTGCTTTAGTGCACTCCAAGAGCTGATAAAATCTGGGGCATTGTCCTGTGTGAGGTCAATCTCTTGGAATTCTTGTGGGAAAGCCAAGGGCAGAACAAAAATTAGCCATTAGAATAAAGCAGAAAGAATAAAAATATGAATATGGTGGTGGCACAATGCACTGACTGTGTGTTGTGCTGCTTTTCTGTGGAACTCCTCAGCTGAACACTACTGCCAGCAGTGGCTGTGATCCCAGCACCTATTTATGGACAGAAACAGACAAGGAAATGAGAAAACAAATCTAATTTCTATGTAAAACAGCCAAAAATTGCAAAAATTGCAAAAAAAATTTGTCATCCTGTATGATAATAAGAAGTAGCGTTATTTCTGGAAAATGTAATTTGAAGTAGTTCCTGCTGAACTTACAATAATGTTACTGAGAACTTTTGAGGGAATTTGGTGTCTGTGACTAGGGATGAAAATATAGCACAGAAAATAACAATTACACAGTTAAAGAAAAAATAAATATTGACTGTTTGCATTTCTGCTTGTCTTACTTTTAAGTAAAGAACAAACCATGTTGAGATGACAGGATTGTTCCACACTCTTCAGACACAGAGAAGCGTAAGACAGGAGTTCTGCTGCCTGTCTTCATTTTACTAAAATATACCTCAAGTTGATAAGGAAATGGATCAGTAAAATTTCCTGCATGCCAGTGCTCTGTCCCAGTGGAGGTTCCTTAGTTTTCTGTTAAAGAGCATTACTGCCAATCTCAGGTGCTGGAGTGGGTAAAACAGCAGCAAAATACTGGCCAAAGTATAGAGGAGAAAATTTGGGATACAAGCAGAGGAAGAAAGGGTGTATGTAACCACACATTTCAGAATGGCACTCGATGGAAATGTGAGGGCTGGGGAAGCTGACATTTCACAGCAACACTTCCAAAGGCTATTTCCAGGAGAAATGTCTTTGCTTGCATTTTTTTTGGGGGGTTTTGGTGTGTTATGGGTTTTAAACAGAAATCAAAGGCTGGTGATGCAACACCTGGGAAGACAAAAACTCTTCCCTACAAATCAAATATCACATCTTCTCCTTGGCTTTCAGCAGAGAGGATGAGGCAACACCTTTTATGGCAGGACTGATAAATATATTTGTAAAAATGTGTTTCTTTTTTTGCAGTAGTGTCATCTACACACCAGCAGCTCATTTTGTTTTTAAGATGAAAAGTAATGGTGGCAATATGGAAGTTCATTATTTACCTGTTTGCTTTTTTTTCTCTCCCCTAGGGTAATTAACAATGTTGAAAGTATTTTCTGCAGCACATAAAAATGTCTCAATAATGTTGTGGGTGTCTGGGCTACAGATCGACGAGCAGAGTGAAGATAAGCTTGCACACCAGATACTGCAAAGTGATTAATAATTAATTTAACCACTGAACTGTTGAAACACTAACAAAAAACCTGCCTGTAAGCAAAGTTCAGTCTGCCTAGAAGATACGTGGGGTTAAGGCTGGAAGTTTCTCCTTGTGTTTAAGAGCTCTGACTGCATAATTCTTATTTTCATAGGAAATGTAGCCAAGACAGCATCACTGTCATTGATTCAGCCATTGTTTCTAAGAATGACTTTGCCCATCTGTCTACAGGGATTATTATGCATAACATGTTCCATACAGCTATGCTGCTGTAGCTATAAACTAAAATGTCAAAATAAAGTTGTGATACTAAACTTTGAAAGCAACAGGAAGCTGGGTCTTTTTTTTTTTTTTTGGTTGCTGTTATTTAGGTTTTTTGTTTGTTTGTTTTTGTTTTAGTTTGGGTTTTTTGGTTTTTTTGTTTGGTTGGATCTGTTTTTGGTTTTAAAATTTTTTAAGGTTTTTTTAATTTTTTTTTTTTAATTATTCAATTTTGAGCTTCCCTTTGAAATGATAGAGCAAGTTGGTTTTTTTTGGTTTTTTTTTAACCCAGTGTTAATAACCAGCACAAAAATATGAAATGGAAAATGAAGGATAGTGTAGAAAACAGCTCTGGCAATTCTAGCCAGAGAAGTTTTTTCCCAAGTTTACAGAATAAATCAGATTTCTTTTCCCTTTTAGACTGAATCTTGTCACTTCAAGGCAATAATCTCATAATATACTTTCTTGAATGGAATTAAAAGGCCAATTAATCTTCATTCTGCAGGACACAAGAGAGATTATTGTTATTAGTCAAGAGGACACCCTGAAGCCCCTATTTCAGAGCCTGGCAAAGAGACCTCTGGTCAAAACAAGCCTGGCAGGACAGGCCCAACCCTGGGACTTTGATGTGGCACACATTTATTTTCTTGGCCTTTTTTCTTTGGCTGATTTTTGGGATTCATGCCCTGCTGAAAGCCTTGACCAGGAAGAAGGGGTGTATTTAACCACGAATTTCAGAATGTACCTGATGGAAATGTGAGGGCTGGGGAAGCTGACATTTCACAGCAACACCCCCAAAGGCTATTTCCAGGAGAAATACAGGTGTCTTTTCTTACATTTTTCTTGGGTTTTTGGTGTGTTATGGGTTTCAAACAGAAATCAAAGGCTGGTGATGACCTGAGAAGATAAAAACCCTTCCCTACAAATGAAATATCACATCTTCTCCTTGGCTTTCAGCAGACAGGACAATACAAATACGAAAAGGCATGGAAAACATTCTAGGTGAAAATCCAGTGTTGTCAAATTTGATATTAAATTTAAAATATTTTGACAGTCATATTTTTACCTTTGGGATTCATATTTCACCTTTCAGATCTGCTCTTGAGAAAATGAAAGAACTTCATATATAATTTTGATATCTCTGCTGTAGAAATTCATTCCACTATTAAAATGCAATAGCTTTTATGGCAGGACTGATAAATATCTTTGTAAAAGTGTTGGGATCATCAACAGGCTCATCTACACACCAACAGCTCATTTTGTATTTGTTTTTATAATGAAAAGTAATGGTGTTAAGATGGAAATTCATTATTTACCTGGTTGTTGTTTTTGTTTGCTTAGATGTGGAGATAGGTGGGAAAATATTTTCCTGTTCCATAAAGTTAAAAAAGAAATAAACAAACCTCTACCTGCTGGCAGAAGTGAAAAAAAAAAAACAAAAACAAAAATGCAACAAACAAACCAGGCAACAAAAACCAACCAAACCCACCAACTCCTCCCAAAATGAACAAACAAATAAACACCCCCAGACAAAACAAAATCCCTAAATATTCTGAGATAAAAAGTGAAGTATTTTGGTTTTGAAAGGGCTGATCTATATCTTGTCCATTAGGTCTGCTTGGCTCAGGTTGGGTTTTGGTTCCAGGTATTGAAAAAGAAGGGCCATGAGAATGGACTTCAAACTCCAGAGAAAAGTAAAAACTGAGCAACTTTTACCATTTTTAATATATATGTATTCCATTCTAAAGCCTCCATGATGGAACCTCCACAAAAACCGATTGACTGGGATGTACCATAAAAATTTTCAACATGAAGCTTGGCTTAAATCTGCTTTCAAACTGCTCAAACCCAAATTTTCAACTACAGCCCACAGATGCAGTACCAGCCAATTCAAAATGCACTATATTAAATTAAATATTAACTAAAGCCTGTCTGCAACCAGATCTTTAGCACTCAGAAGTGTTAATAAAACTGATTTATCTCGGCAATGTGCATGTCACTTTTCATATAATTGAAAGGCTGACCCTTTTAATAGTGGAATGAATTTCTATAGAAGAGATTTCAAAATTATACATGAAATTCTTTCATTTTCTCAAGAACAGGTCTGAAAGTTGAAATATGAATCCCAAAGGTAAAAATATGGCTGTCAAAAGATATTAAATTTAGTGGCAAATTTGAAAATGCTGGACTTTCACCTAGAATGTTTTCCACACCTTTTCATATAAATAATAAGAACACCTCAGTTGTTACAAGATTTTTTTTTTTTTTTTAAATAGAAGAATGCCATCTATTCCATCCTTTGTACTGTTAAATAATTAATCAAAGGAGCTCTGATTTTTTACTGCATAAGCATCAGGGTAAATCAATGCAGACAAACTATTTCCTAGACTTATCTGTACTCTTCTGAGTCAGAAAAAGAAATTGACACAGAAAACTGGAGGTGGGCATGGAGTGTGGTGGTTGAAGTTTTGTCTATTTTGGAATTAGGGATCTCTTCCTATGCCTCAGTAGAAATTACTTCCCCAGGGAAATTGCAGGGTTTCTGTGAATGACGCCTAAAACTCAGATTAACTCCAGAGTAATTTTTTTAAAAATATTTTCTCTTCAGTTTTTTAAAAATTAGTTCGCTCTGTTTGCGCCCTAACCCAGCTGGAAGCATGAAAATAATGCAGACACATATATCCATATAAATATTTATATATATATAGGTATATAAATATACCCATCTCAGCCTTTCATTCAACATAGAGTCTTAAAAATATTCTTATAAATCTAAGAATGGTAGGAACTAGATTATTAAGGCTAAAAAAAAATTAAAATAAATTTAAAAAAAGAAATAAAAAAGAAAATAAAAAAAGAAGCACAATCCAAACACAACCTTGAGTAAGTTCCTGCACACAAAACCTCTAAAAGCCCTCCTGGAACACACAGAATGGATTCAATGACTGTTAAAGGCCTCATCTTTGAGTTGATATTTAAAAATCCTGTTGTGGATATTAATAAGTATTAAATAATTTAATAACCACTATTAATTGTGGTTATTGAAATATTAAATATTAAATTAATAAATTAAATAACCACTGTTTCCAGTATAAATAACTATACAGAGGTTTCCAACATCATGCTTGCTGCTTTCTGCGAGTGGCTTAATAAAGATTTAGATAAAAACAAATTATAGGCCATTCTGTCGCTGAGCAGGTTAGTAAAAATATTTTGTTTTAAACATATACTACAAAATTCACTAGGAGTACTTAGGCCAAAACTTACTGCAACCAATATTTTAGTGAAAGGAGAAAAGAGCAGAGTTTTCTTGAACCAGAGACGAGGAGAAATGTACAGCTACAGCTGGAAAAGTGTAAAACATTCCTCTCAAGAACATAACTGTTTCTTACATCCAACAAGGCTGGATCCCAAAGAAAGTAATATCTGATGCAAAACATTTGCAAATTCTATATTTGCATATACCCACACAACAAAGAAGGGCACAGAGAGGGAACTCTGCTCTGCTGTGAAACAGCATAGAGATGGGAGGTGATAAATTATTAACAAACTCGAAATCTTAAAAGTTTTGAGCACACAGAGAAGTCTGTGAAATCACAGCATTAAAAAATCTGAAAAGAACATATTTTCAGCTCTGGGTGGTGTGTTTTCCTTGTAGATCCATCAGATATTTCTTACCTTTTTTTTTTTTTTTTTTTTTTATTTTATGGCTTTGTTTTGTTGTGTTTTGTTTTCCCCTTGTGCTCCCAATGTTCCTGGGATTAAAAAGATTAGTATTTTAAACAAGCTCCTGAAGCCCTTGCTCTGTCAGGTGGGTATGAGTCAGGTTTACCAAAACCCAGTGTTTACCAACACAGAATCTGCACTCTTTGGGAAAAAACCAAATTTCACAGTCAACCACAATTCTGAAACCCAGAATTTTTCAGTCAGCTTTGAGCATGTGGGAGGTGCAGTGACACATCCACTGTCTTACTATGGGGGTTAAAAATTTGTTTTAGGTGTATAAATCAGAGAAATAAACTTGACTATCTACCAATTGCCTGTTGCATCAAAAATTCTATATAAAACATGTGTGTCAATGCAAATTAACTTCTACCAGAGAGCAAGGAACTACATTGTCAGGCAGACAGAAATAAAATATCTTTGGCTTCTTTCTGCAGGTGCGTTTTCCGTCAAGAATTAAAATAAAAGTTTGTATTTTCTCCACTGCCTGTAAGTAGATGTTTCTCACTCATGCATTGCAGCTCCATGGAGTGGAGTGTTCCCTCAGGATTTGCTCTGTAGGCAGCAGAAAATATACCCCTATTACTATAACACAAATCAGCAGTAATTTGTGTCTTGCAGCAGATTATTGTGCTTATGTCAGATGACTCAGTGAAAGAACATATTTTTCAAATCTGCTGTGGTATCTGAGAGCGAAAATGTTTGCTTTCCTCATAAAAAAAACCCAAAAAACCTGCATTTTAAAAAAGCACGGGGTTTAATAGAAAATTCATATATTTTGAGCAAGATCACCTTTAATATTTTTCCTCGCTGACTGATTCCCAGCAAGCCTTTGCAGAAATGCCTTGCCACCAGCCTTGCCTTTAACCACCTGCCCGGGGTACACCCACGGGGAATAAAAGTGCTGTGTTTTCCCCAAATGTCACGTTAAACTAACCAGACTTAAAGCCTTTGTGGAGCTGAGTAGAGAATATTCTGCTCAGAGCCAGCCCCATTTCAGCTGGGATTGAAGTGCCTCCCTTTTAGCCACAAAGACACACACAAAAGGGGCTGATTAACCTCCTGAACAAGCACCAGTGTAGCTGTTCCCACGAGCTCCAGCAAAAAAAAAAAAACAAAAAAACCCACAAAAAACCCCCAAACAAAACAAAACAAAACAAAAAAATAAACCAAAAAACCCAAAGTTGACTTTAGGCGCACAGGTCCAGGCATCAGAGATCACAAGGAGTTACAAAGCTCAGTGAACTTGACCTTCTCATATCACCCCGAGGTACAGATCACCCCCCAGGACTTCTGAGGGAGATGTTCCAGTCCTTTTAAGCTGCAAAGCCACTCACGAGGCGGTGAGTGAGCTTTTCCTGCAGATATTTTTGATTTTACAGCGGGGGCGGTTTGTATCGGATATGGGGACAAGTTTCTTCCCTGAAAGGGCTGCCCTGGTGGAGCCCCCACCCCTGGAGGGATTGAAAAGCCATTTGGATGTTTCTTTTGGGGACATGGGGCAGAGGTGTCCTTGGAAATGCTCTTTTCCAACCCTCAGTGATTCCCTGATTCCATAAACACTTAAGGGCCACCCTGATTTAGAAGAAGTACCTTGTACCTCTCCATGGTCCATATTATGATCAAGGGCAGACTGGGAGGAAAAAAAAGTAAAGTTCTACTACAAAAAGCATCGATTCACTTAGTAGAAAGTGGGTGGCTTTCTCACAGCAGTGGGTTTACTTGTGGCGCTGTGGCTCAAGTAAATAATTCCTAAATTCACAGCAGACATAAACATGATGAGATTTAACTAGTGTTTCCAGATTAGAAACCAGGCTGTACGGATGCTGATATTATCTTTTACATCCAGTGATTTGTTTTAGAGGTTGAGATGATGATTCATATGATGGCTGCGAATTTTGAACTTTGGTTTGAAAGAGATACTTGGAGGGCGGGAAAGGGACTTCTTTGCAAAGATCAGAAATGCCAGGAGCCAGGGAATGGCTGCCAGTGGCAGAGGGCAGGGCTGGATGGGATCTTGGGCAGGAATTGTTCCCTGGCAGGGTGGGCAGGCCCTGGCACAGGGTGCCCAGAGCAGCTGGGGCTGCCCCTGGATCCCTGGCAGTGCCCAAGGCCAGGCTGGACATTGGGGCTGGGAGCTCCTGGGACACTGGGAGCTGGCCCTGCCGGGGCTGGGGTGGGAATGGAGAGGCTCTGGGGTCCCTTCCAATCTAAACCATTCTATAATTCCCTGATGCTGTGTCCTTGCTGTTGCACAAGAGCACAAATATCAGAGGATAAATCAGAGATCAGCATTCATGCTTTTAAAGTTACCTTTACTACATTCCTTACTTCCATTTTTTGATCTCACATTCAGCTGCCAAAGATAACCTTAAAGAAAAAGCAGATGCATTTCTCCTGTCTCAGCAACACACATTTGAAATGAACAATGGTTGTTTTTTGTTTTTTTTTTAAAGAAATGAAACAGAGAAAACTCTCACACAATCCCTTCCATTTTCCTGGGACACCTCACAGAAAGCCCCACTGGCTGGGGTTGGCAGTGAAATAATCTTCAAGAAGCAGCCTGGCTGTATTTCGATTGCCTGGAGTCTTTAACACCTGCAGGATCCTGGAAGAGCTTTTATTCCAGGGTGCTGTGAGGTGGCACCAGCTCTGGACAGGGGGTGGGAGAAGCACCCTGTGGAGATTCTTTAAGTGGCTGCAGCTCAGCAGAGCAGGGTGGAACATCACAGGTTTGCATGGTACCCAGGAACACAGTTCACCCCTGGTGCTGCACAGGTGACTCATGCAGGGTGGATGGAAAAGCCAGGCAGAAATTCTTGTACAAAGTTTTGGGAAAAAACAGAGATTTGAGTGAGAAAACTCTTTCAGTACATTTGGAGGACTCTCCTTTGCCTTCTGGTAGTGCTTTGTAGTTAAAAAAAAAAAATTTAATTTTATTATAGAAATACTCATGTTTATATCTAATATGTGTCATCTATCTCTGTCTCTGTTTCTATCTCTGCTTTTACCTCTATGTCTTTCTCTATGTCTATCATCATCCCTATTTTTATCTCTATCTCATCTCTATATCTCTATCTATCATCTCTATCTCTATATCTCTATAGCTCTATATCTCTATCTCTAATTTATATCTATATTATCTAGTTCTATATCATCCATAGATGTACACACACACACACACACACACAGAGGAATATATACTTACACATATTCAGACATACATATTTAAAGCACATTTAAATTTATTTAAATAACCTAAATGGTTTAGAACTGTGTTTTGAATATGTCTGTCTAATGGTTTTCCTGATCTGTAAGGTTGCTCTTGAGTTTACACATGCATTCTCCCCAAAATACTCCTTAATTTTATTTTCTTTTAAAGTTCTAAACTATTTGTGCACTGAAACCAGCCCTTGCCACAGCACTCTGGTCCTCCATGCCAGGAAGAAATATATAGATTTTTATGCTCTGAAGAAAGTTATAAATGTATTTTCAATAAATTCAACTGCAATTAGGTGGAAATAGAAGCAAATTTCAAAAAGAAAAACACTGCTGAATGCAAACAGGAAAAGTGATTTTCTTGGAGTAGAGGAAATCAAAGACCAGGAGATGTAATTCAGGTGATATAAGGAAAAAATGAAAATAAAACTGTTGTGGCTGTTGTATCTGAGGCATCATAACAAAGAGCTCAAACCCACAACTTGAGATCTTTATTTTTGGTGCCAAGGACATATTGGGTGATATTAATTCTCAAATAGTTTTCAAAAAAAGCCCAGAAACAACCCATGTGAAATATTAAAACTTCCATTTACGTTCCTTTTATTTAGTCTGAGGTTGATGTTTCCTTCTCTAGGCCTGCACTACCCCACTGGTACCTGGGAATGTTTCAGTGTTCCCTGAAAGTAGGGGAAATTAAGGATATGATCTTCCTGCTGGTGGCAGCAAGCCTATCAGCTGGCCCCATAAGGAATATCCATTTTCTCTGCAAACCTTGTCTCAGCTGCATCCTCACTGATGCATGCAGGTGATATGTTATTTATTATTATACACACCAGTGCTCCCTCAAATAATTTTTGGAATATTGTAGGAATAGCCTCCTTTTATCATTGCTTCCTGCTCCATTTTTGCATGTACTTACCCCAGCTAACCAGTATGCTGGCTTTTCTGAAAACCAACCAAAATATTTTAGGCCAAAATGAGACAAATAAAGTTTTACTGGGGACTGAAGATGCCCTTAAGCTGTTAACAAGTTCCTTCCTACACTTAAGTCCCGTCCTGTGAGCCTTAAATTTGCCACTGCCACGGCAAGGAGGGTTCTGCACATGGAACACTGTGTTTTATTTGTTTATGGTTTCTCAGGCTGCGTATCAGAGAAAGTCAGGCTTATTTCTGCACAGCAGATGAAATGTAATGATCCCGGAGAAATATGGGGCTAACCTTTCTGAGGGGAAAGCGCTGAATCAAAATAAATGAGATGGGACTTGCCAGTATTTTTTATGTACCACTTAATGCAGAGCTCTGCCATATATATTTTTATCTGCACAAACTCCTCCAGGAGCCAAGCCTTTTCTAAGCAGAATATCAAATCAATATGAAGCAATATGACATATGTTTTTTTTCTCCTTCCTAAATGCTGATAATTTTATCTGCACTAAATCACACTCCTGTTGTTCCAAGGGTATCTCTGCATGCATGCAAACAATTCATACCTATGTACAGAGCTGATGTGTTGCCAGACCACCCCAAGAAACTGCAATTTAATCCACTAGATTAACTAACTAGAAACAGCAGCACTAAAAATAAAACCTATAGGTATATATCACCTATGTTTCAGGTTGACTCTTTCCCACAAGCTGATGCAAGGAACTGTGAGACACAAATGTTCTTCTGCCTTTGATCTTAAATTAGTGTGGTTTTCATGGGCTCCAGAGGGGAATGTGTTGTGTCTTACTCCCTCAGCTCCCATGAGCACACAGATTAGCCTTGCTTGCCTCTCGTTCCACTGCCTGGAACAATGCTGGGAGCTGTTGCAGCAGCTACACCACCAGTGACAGGCAAAAAAATATAAAGGTTAAGCTTCCCACAGCTGCTCAGTTAGAACTATTCTCATCAGACTGTTATTTGTTTCACAATTTGTTTCCAAAACTGTTTTACTGCTGAAAGATAGCCATGCAGTTAC
This sequence comes from Pseudopodoces humilis, assembly GCF_049639895.1. NCBI lineage: Eukaryota > Metazoa > Chordata > Aves > Passeriformes > Paridae > Pseudopodoces > Pseudopodoces humilis. The sequence goes on from NC_142203.1 coordinate 1,968,391, forward strand.
CTAGCCCTCTTCAACCATTTTGTAACCTGCTTAGTTATCTTAAAAATTAAAGTCTGTGATATTATTTTTTTTTACTCCACTGAAACATAAAACCTGCTCAGTACTTCCTAAAAGAAAGTATTTAAAAAGAGCTGTTCATTATTTTTGACTTCCTGCTTAAAATGTAACTCACAAGCGTGTTCACCACCATAAACCATCCCAGAGAGAGCTGATAACTCCAGGCACCCACCTGATTTCAAAAACTGGTTAGAAATGTGTTGACACAGCCAGGGATTAAATAAATGTAACTGCATTTGGTCATTAAAGTAAGAAATACAAGGCGAGAGCAGTTATCATCCAACATTCCGCAATTGGTTTCCCTGATATCAAATTTACCTGAGCTGGAGTGGCTGATGCTCAAGCTTCTCTAGGTCTCATAATTTGCTCCTCTTTTGATGTATAAATGCTTAGTGCATGTGGATGCAGGGTTCTTAGAACTTTGGCAAACCCTGCACCTCCAAATGCGGCATCGCTGAGGTGGGGGAAGCCATGGCAGGAGGACGGGTGGCAGGGGCGTGTAAATTGCAAACCTCTGTTTTTCAGGGGATGAAACACGAACAGGAAAATTAAATGGCAATGTGGACAGCACAACCCAGGCTGCTGCTGTTTCAGGATGGCACAGTTATCTTTAATATGAATTATTTTTCAAGGTAGGCAGGCTATATTTCTGTAGTGTGGCTGACTGAACTTTTAAGTTAACACGAGTCTGGTACTGGTGATACTTTTAATTGGAAAAATGTTTAAAAGATTCTCCCTTTTTTTGTCTTGGAAGTGACACACATATTATAAAATCAATATGCACCTCAGGACACCCTTATCAGCTCGCTAAATCCCACAATTTTGGCACGGAAAGACAGCAGTGCAAAGGTGTGGATTACAGCTATTGAGCAAAATCTCCCCATGAATTGGAAAAGAAATACAGACACCATTAGTGACAACATTACCACCCCTGGGTAATTCTGATTTAATTTTTATTCTGGCAGGGTGAGCAGTGCATGACTGCAATAGAACATCCAATCTAACGTGCAGCCTCAGATCAATGGCTCTGAACGTCATGTGGGGCTTTAGATGGGTCCTGCAAAAGCAAGTTGCCACTTCACCCCTCGTGATGCAGCTAATCAAGAACAGCTCATTAGCTCTTGCAGCACACTCCATGTTAAGTGCACATAAAAAAATCAGTAAAAATAAAATGCAGATGCAATGACGATCTCACTAGGAAAGGATAAATATTTTTACAGGTATTTTGGCATTTATTGAAGTATTTGAAGTTGTCTGTCTATATGTATATGTAATTTATAATGGCAATTTGCCCAGAGAAGCTGAGGTTGCTCCTGGATCCCTGGAAGTGCCCAAGGCCAGGTTGGACACTGGGGCTTGGAGCAACCTGGGACAGTGGGACACGTCCCTGCCCATGGCAGGGGGTGGGATGAGATGGGCTTTAAGGTCCCTTCCAGCCCAAACCAGTCTGGGATTCTGTGAAATCGGTAAATATTTATATTTTGGAGCATGTGTACTAATTGGGAAACTTGTACAATAACTAAAGTTAAGTATGACAGAGACCTTGAGTTCTAAAGTAGGGTATCTAAACAGGTCTTCAAGCAATAACCTGCATCACCAATGCGATATCCCCTGATCTGCTGGACAAATTAAACCTCCACGGGGGTTAAAATAAAAACCAGACCTAGGAAAGTGTATCTTGCAGGTAACACTCCTCCTCCTCCTCCTTCAGGTGATGACAAGAGCTGACAAGAGAGAAACACCTGCTTGTTCTTTTTTGGGTGGACAAGTTCTCGTTCCCGTGCCACTTTCCTGGTGCCTCTCGTGCTCGCTGACAGCAGCTGGAGCAGGTTGTGTTGCTGTGATGCAGTGCCAAGCATCCAGGGCTCCCTCACCACTTCTGAGCCTAAATCACTCATTTCTGCTACTTGCTGAAGGTTTCAGCTAGCACAAAATGCTTCCACCTCCTTCAGGGTGCAAAATTTTCCACCCTCTGTTACAAGCAAGAGACTCCTGAGAGTTCTCACGGCAAAATTTGAGGCTCTTGCTGTGCTCACATTTTAAATCTCTAGTTTTTCACCCTGCTAGCATTTGGAGTGGACAGAGCCAGCTGTGGTCTGTGCCTTGGTTACTTACTCATCAATGTGCCAAAACCATGTTTGGATGCTAAATTAAGATTTTTGTAGATATTTTAATATGAGCATCTTGTCTACTCTCCAGCTACGTATTTAAACCAGCCTGAAAACTATTGTCATTTGTAAAATCAAAGCAGCTGCCAGAACTTTTAAAATCTGATTGATTATTAGTAACTCTCCAAAATTCTTCTGTGGAAAACTATTTTCTGTCCATCTACACAGTAATTTTCAATTCCTTCATGAAGTCCAAGCTCTCCTCTGTGCAATTTTACTGCATAGCAGAAAGAATATTGTGAGGATCACTTGACACTAACACACATAATGGTAATTTAAGGGGTTAGAAATACTGATAATGAAGCAATTATTATCAGGTAATAACATAAAACGTGTCATCCTCCTGGCTACCTGCTTAATTGCCATGTAGGTGATTCATTCTGTGGTGAAGGCATGTCAGCCACAGAATGGGAAATACTGCAGAGTGCTTGGGATGAAAAATGCAGGAATCAAAGGAGGAATAGATGCACACAGAGGATTTATAAGATACAAGGAAGCTCCTTGGCAGAAACCAGGTACTTATCACCCTCCTTGTCCACCTGCCAGTGCCTGAGGGAACTTTTCAGCTCAGTGGTATGGATGAAACCAGCAGATCTGCTAAAAGCAAATCCCAAGTGCTTCGTGTAACCTGTCCACACAATCAGGTTGCCCTCACTGCCAGCCCCCAGGATTTTCTCCTTTTCCTAAGGGCTGGCTGGAAAAAGAGAATGTTACCTTCAGGGGATGCTGGCACTAGGCCATTTGCAGAATTGAAATTGTTTTGGAGGGATATATTTCAGAAAAAAAAAAACCAAAAACAAACCCAAACAAAAAACCAAAAAACTTTTCGTCCAGCTATATTAAAATGATTTCAACTGAAAATACTGCATGACAAATTTGGGTAGATCTTGTTTTTGTGGTTAAAGGCAGGCTCCTAACAAAAGGCAACAAAATGTCAGCTCAGCAGAGTCAATGGAAGGAACAATGTGTTTATTTTTTGTCTCCCAGAGAGGTACCTCAGGTAAGAGGTGATTTATCTTTGCCTCCCTTTAAGTGAGACTCGAGGGGTGGAGTGACTTGCTTATATTTCCTAAAAGGGGATTAGGAAAAATGCATGCACACCTGTGCACAGTAAAGAATGGTATCAAAGTTATCTTTTTCCAGGGAACATCCCATGGTAAACCAGAACAACAATTGCAAGGCATGATTCTGCAGAAATAAACCTGAGAGCTCCATAAAACTAGAGTAGCATCCACAAATCAGTCATTTTTACTTTATTCCTGAGTAAATTAACTTATGCAAGCTCAGTGGGGAAAACTATTTCAGTTGCCAGGCTTCATATGTGCACAGAAATAAAAAAAAACCCCACAAAAAAACCAAAAAGACCTCACTAAAACCCCAGAAAAATCCCTAAAAATAAACCAAAAAAACCCATATCCACAAGGCAAACTATATTCATTCATACATGCATACATAAATAAATATAAATAATATAAACAATATAAATAATATAAATATAAATATAAATATAAATATAAATATATAAATATAAATATAAATATAAAATAAAAAATAAAAATAAAAATAAAAATAAAAATAAATATAAATATAAATATGTATATAAATATAAATATAATTTATATAAATAACTATATAACTATAATTATAACTATAACTATAAATATAAATATATACATATATATATATATATATATATATATATATATATATAAGCACACACAGAGGCATTTTTCATTAATTTTCAGATAAAGGAATTCCTTGAGCCTTGTGTGTTCTGTCCCTTAATTAATGGGTTTCATCCTGTAAGTACTGGGTGTCGTCATGTCCTGTCTCCCCTTGGACACAAACCCTCTTCTCACAGCCACAAAATCACTTGTCAGAGTTCCTCCTGCCCTGTGGAAAAGCCCCACTAAAAAAAGCCCCTGGCTGTTGATACCCTCTAGTTCCTGTTGCACACCCTTTATCCACATCAGGCAGCATCTCATTATTCCTTAACAGGAGCACAGAGAAAAAAAAGAGGTGCAGAAAGCATAAAATTTCTTAATTCTTAGAGTCTGTAGGTGACTGCTGGTATGTCACTACTGGAGCGAGCTCCTAGTGTGAATATTTCTTTAATTTGTATAAACCTGCCACCTTCTACTCTCCTGTGTCACCTTTTAATTCTTATATTGTGAAAAATGCTTCATACTGCATACCAAACCTGTTTTTTTCCTGTATTCTCTGACATTTTTTTGGTTATGGTAGCTACAGAGAACTTAGAAGATTTGAATCAAATTGGAAAAAAACCCCAAACTAACCCATATCTGAGCATACACCAGCTAGCTACTTTTACCTCCAGTTCAAGTGAGCATTTTTTTCCTGGATATTGACCTTTCTGTAAAAAAAAAAAAAAAACAACAAACCAACCACAAAAAATCCCCCCAACATTTTGTATAATGTGTCAGACAATGGCAGCCCTTGAGCTGTAAAAAACCTCCTAAATAGCTCCTACAGCAACGTGGTCCTAAAGTTGGTGTGATCTACTAATTGATAGAGCAAAGAGAACTGCCTGCCTTTTCATTTTAAGCCCTGCTACATGACAATTAAAATCAAGTGCAGTGAGGAGATCTGTGTTTTAACAGCAGTGCCTTTTTAGAGCCATGGCATTGAGTTTCTTTATATGCTCTTCCCTTTAATCTGTGAAATAATGCAACGAAACAATGCTAAGTGACAGATGATCAAATTGTCCAGAAAGCTCCTGGTAGAGTCCCTATTTCAGTTTTAAAGACCACATTGCCTAAATGGCATAAACTGCCATGCTAAAATGAGATTTACAGGTCTCTGGAAAACTGAGGAGCAGATTAAATTTGAATAATTAATTTTAATGTTTTCATTTATTTTCTTCTGCATTAAAGTTTAACTTGCTTATATCTTTTATATGCAAGAAATAAAACCGAATTCCCAGGGTTCAGTTCTCATTTCAGCCAAAATGAAATGGAAAGGCTTGTGCAGTGTGGGAGGACTGCAATGCAAATTGATTAGCCACAGTTTCCACCTTCTGAGTGAGATACCATAATAGATGACAGATTTTTATATATTTTTTTTTTAAATCACAGAGCTAGATGCTGTTGAACATGACAGCACTTATTTACAATTGCTCCATTTACCCCAGAATGCCATTATTCCACTTGAAATTTAACTTTTCAGAGGGTCAGAAAATTACAGTGCTGTGGTCCTTCACTACCCATCCTCTCTTGCTCTAATAGAAAGTGTCATTATTATTTCATTAGAACTAAAACCAGATAACTTTTTATGACATTCTTCCAGTGGAGCAAAACACAATCAGAAAATTGAAAAAATTGTAGTGGAAAAAAAAAGGTGCATATGCAGAGATAGAAAGTAACTCAGACATACAAAATTCTCAAAAGACCCTTCCTTCATTCTCTTGTATTTTATCTATGATGTACATTTTAAATAGAAAATTACATTAGAATTATTAAAAAAAATAAAAATAATGTTCATATTTATAGGGTCATATTCCCTTAGCAACACAAAATTGCATACAGTAGGATTGGGAATAAAGAAAATAATGGGAATAATGTTAAGACTCTCTAATAATAACCCCCAAATAGCTTTTAAATTCTCATAAAACAGAGATTTAATTTTTAATATCAAAAGACTTTCTAGGACTATGAATTATTGCTGTGAACCTCGGAAAACAAGACTTCTAAGCTCCTCTCAAATAAAAAACAAACCCTCCTGATATGTTGTGGAAAGCAGGGCAAATCCTGCAATTTACATGTGTGGCTGCATTTAGGAAGTCAAAAGAATAAAAGGTTTGGTGGCAGAAAAATGGTTCAGCACTGGTAATTAAAGAGGCAGGTGTTTTAAGTTTAAGGTGCTTTTTTTAAGTCAATTTGGTCATCCCAGCAGAGGCAGACCTGCATGGAAGGCGCAGCCAGGCTTGTCTGAGGTGCAGGGTGAGTTTGCCCTTCTCCTTTTTCAGCCAGCACAAAACTCTGGCTGGCATCAGCTGCTTTGGGCTCACGTTCTCGTGGTGTGTGCCCCAGCTGGGGGGCTCCTGCCAAGGGGCAGAACTCGCCCCACTCGCTGGCAGAGGGTCAGGATGCTGCTCACAGCCAGGGGAAAGCGTGGTGATTTCAGAGGCTCTGCTTGTTGGAGTCTGAGACACAGAGGGTGTGCCCTTGTCTCTGAGATCCAGGAGAACACTGAATTTCATATCACATGAAATTTATGGGTGTGTTTTCATGGTGATACATGAAAACAACTGTTAAAGTGAGATAGAAAAGCTAAAAGTGTGAGTGTGCAGATTAGAGAGTTTTCTTAAGTCACTGGGTGAAAAAGAGTTTAAACTAGTTTAGAAAACAGAAGACAAGATGGAGGATTTATGATGTAGTCTCTTGTCCTTCTTTCTTCTTCATGTTCTTCTCGAGGTTTTTGGGTGATAGTGAGTGATTGGTTAGAAAATGTCGCAGTGCAGCACACAGGTGTTGGGTCATTGGGTCATTAAGAAGAATAATATATGTGTCTATTGTTAATTGGGTAAAAATAAGTATAAAGATAAAAGATCAGCGTAGTTTGGGGCCATCTTGTGCTTTTCAAGCTGAAGTGAGCCATGCAGTGGTGGGTTGAACTTGTGCAGAAAGTCTGGAGAAGCCTGCTGAGTCCTTTGATAACATCCTAATAAACATGAGAAACAAGAAGCTAAGGAGCCTTTGGAGAATCCTTTCTGAAACAGAACTAAGAGGAACTCCCCATGAGGGAGTATCTCAAAGGAGCTCGGCTCAGAAGAGACCAAGAAATCCAGTTTTGAGAAGTGAAGAATCCAAACAGAAAAAAAAAGTTTCACTGCTGGGGTGGGTGAGGAGGCTGAGTGAGAGCTGCTGGAAACAGCAAGGCTTTGTTGAAGCATGGAATGGTTTGGGCTGGAAGGGGCCCAGAAGATCCCCCAGTTCCACCAGGGCCATGGGCAGGGACTCCTTCCTCTATCCCAGGCTGCTCCAAGCCCAAGTGTCCAACCTGGCCTTGGACACTTCCAAGGATGCACTTCCAGGGTCTCCTCACCCTCCCAGGGAACAATTCCTTCCCAATCTATCCCAGTCTTTGGTGGAGCCAGGCTTCTCCTTGGGCACCTACCCAAACTCAGCTGATCAGTGATGTTTGTAGTCTCAGCATCTTCATCATCATCATCATCATGTAAGGCACCTCGTGAGTCAAACAAATGCCCCCTAAAAATCTCCCTTTTGTTCCTTCATTCCAAGAAACTGCATCAGCTAAAGCTGCATGATACCTCTCTCTCTCTCTCTCAAAAAAAAAAGAGAAATCTTAACTTCTCCTCCAATGTGCTATTGAGGCTTCTAAAAGCTGAGGATGCTCTGTTGCAAAGTACAAAACTGAACACACAATGCTTTTTTCATCCTGTGTTACAGCAGCAGTGTTTGAGGTAGCACAGCCCAAGTGTAAACAAGACAAACTGAAGAACATCTCAAAGTCAAGAAAAACAGATTCAGATAAAGGAGCATGCAGGGAGGGTCTGTTCCAATATTTATAAATAACATATCAAGCCTTTGGATTTCTGATGCTGCCAAAGGGAGGTCATTAACCATCTGCAGTGAGGTCATTAAGTGATATTCTGAATAATTTTTAGCTGAAAATAGCTAAGGTGTGTTGTAACTCTCATTACCTCTTAATGAAGATAACCCATTAAGATGGGTCTAAATATTTTTACTTTCGTTATTGGAAAAACCAGATCTGTGTCTTTTTTACAGAGGCGTTTTCCTTTCACTAGCTATACATAGAATTAATTTCTAATTGTGAAAATACTTTTCTGCTTAATTATACAACAAAGAAAGGATGGCTTGAAACAGGATTAATATATCTTGTAGTTAATTAAACATGAAGCTTCTGAGGAGATCACTCCAGCAACAAAAGCAATTAAGGCTTGGTTATGTAGAGTACATAATTAAGAAGGAAGTTCTTGTAATCCCAAGGACTAACTTTCAAAGCTTGCATTGCTTAAAAATACCTTATTTTCTGGCTTATTTTAGAGAAATAACTATCAAATGTGAGTATGAGCACTGTCAGGTCAGGTATGTTCTCTCAACTCAGGTATGTTCTCAGCTCTGTTCTAATGTCATAAATGAATTACAACATTAAAAAGTGCAGCTCCGTTCTGGAAAGAAAAAGAAAAAAAGAAAAAAAAAAGTCTCTATTTATATCTTTATGACTGTTGAGTGAGTAGATGTACAGAAACACAAGCCAAAAAAAAGCCAGTGAAGAAATTCTGATGAAAGTCTGCTGTGATACTTTATATTACAAATCTCAAGGTGCTCTTGAACAAGACCCAGATAACTGGGGAAAGGTTTAGCTGCAGTATTTCTGTGTCTACAGTGATTTCCCTTTTAAAGTCTCTCCTCTGCTGAGGTTTTTCTTTTCTGTCATGTTTTCTGACAGGAAAACTGCTCTTTCTTTACTTGAGGAGCGAGCAGCATGAATGTTATTAAGCAGAGTGCAAAGAGGGTCTTGCACAGCACATTGCAGTAGACACACACCTGACTTAACATGGAAATCAAAAACAAAAAGAAAAAGACAGCAAAAAAACCCAAATATTCTGCTTGGATCAACACTTGACTCTGAGTGGGGTGTTATTAGGGAAAAATACATGATGAAACCAATGAATAGGTTAAGATTCAGAAACCAACAGGCAGATGCTTATATCTACTTAATGTGATGCTTTAACATGCTGAGATATGGCTATTTCATTTTCTGCTTACTGATAGATAAATGTCAGCCTGGTTTTAAGCACATTTCCCCCTCCTCTGAAGAAGGATGCAAGATGTTTTGCTGCCTTCAAATTTAGATTAATTTGAAGTTCCTTTTCCACCATTCTTTCTTTGTGTTCGTGTCTAAGTTTCATTGTTTACTTAGCTGGAAAGATACCATCTCTGCCCCTCATCTGACAAGATATGAATCAATCTGTTTCTGTGTTCTTTATGCAGGAAACGGAATACAAAACTGAACAGGAGATTTTGAACAAAAATGTTCCCAGATCAACTAGAATCTCACAATAAAGCTTTGCTGTGTTTTCAAAGAGGCATAAAAAGAATGCAAAATTGAGTCTTATTCAGAGAAGAATAGATTTTCTTGACCCTTGTATATCTTACTCATGAGATGCTGACAGACACATGAGGAAAATATTAAGTATCTTGCTTAGTCAAATAGCAGTATTTGGGAAAATATGTGCAGGGATAATAAAAATATCACCTCCCAGTTAATAAAACATCACGTTCTTGGAAAACAGAACTAGATACAGTTCCATTCCATTCTTTCACCCTTCTTCTGCTCTGGCTTTTGCTTCATCTGTGTTTACACTAGGTATTTTTGCCACTTAAAGACAGCTGACCTTGACAAGGTCGTTTTGCTTCTCTCCGTCATCTGTATTTTCTTTGCCATCCTTTTTTTCCTGTCAAGGCTCAAAGCATTGTAGGGCAACAACTGTGACCAGCTCTGCTTGAGTCAAAAACCAATTCAGCAGCTCTGAAAACAACACTTTTATTAGGAAAAAGTGGATTCTCTTTTGGAGCACCACCATAGAAGAGGGCACTAATAAGAAACACATTTGGACCCTTCTTTTTCTGTATTCCTACCTAAAAAAACGTGCATCTATTTTCTTTGTCTAAGGGAGGGCAAGGAAAATACGCCTCTGCTTCACAAATTGAGACGGAACGTTGTTGCAGGCCAGCGGAAATGATAGCTTGGTGAAACAGGCAGGGATTTGAAACAATGAAAAACTAACATCTTTCCATTAAAATTTCATGTGTTACTTTTCCAGGAGGCGCTGCTACTCAAGTAACACCGACATTCCCACTGCAAGCACGCGGCAACAGGAGAAAAAAAACCGCTTCAGCCTCAGATCCCGCGCGCATCAAAATTCACAACAACCAGGAGGTTTTTGCTTACACTCCCAGAATTTTCCCAGGCAAGATCAAAACCTGTTATTGTAATAGGAAATGGGTCATTACTCAATTTAAGTTTCATCTGCAGGGGGGTGGTAGTCACGGAGGAGCTGAGAGTCGGTGAGGGAGCTGGCGGTGCTCTCTTGCAGTGCTTGAGAGCTGCGCAGGATTCCGCTGTTTTGGGGAAACTTCCCAAGTAATTTTTTGGTAGTGATGATGAATGAGTGACGTGTCAAAGAGCGGCTCTGGAGCACTGCTTAAACCCCTTAGTTTTTACTGAAGGCTTAACAGAGAGAGTGGGGAATGTAATTCAGGGAACAGAGCAGGACTTTGTGAAAAACAACATTTTTTCCTACTATGAACTCTTGTCCACAGCTAATTTACAAGCTCAGGCAGGGTCTTGGCTCCTGTTCTTGGTTTAATGGGTTAGGGGTTACAGCTGTGGTGCTGGATTGATGGTTGGTCCTGTTGATCTTAAAAGTCTCCTCCAACCTTGATGATTCTGTGATTCTCTGAAGGTGACATCACACAAATTTTTGTCACAAACATAATCATGCCATGTCTGTCTGATGCCTGTTTTCTGGACAGCTTGCAACAGAGAGCTCCTATACTCTGTCTGTCCTTCTCATAATCCCTCTGTATTTTGCCAGAGTAAAATCAATGATCCTACAGATGCTTCAGACTTTGCTACCTGAATGATAGAATACAGCCCAAAAAAGAGCATTTAAAAGGCAAAATAAACCAAGATTTTATGCCGCCTTATTTAATTTCTAGGCTTAAATTCAATTACTACTATAAACATTTCCATAAAATGAATTGCAGAGGAAAGCTTTGCAAAGTCAAAAGCAATTTAGGAAGGGCAATGCTGAAATGAGCAATTTAGTAACATTATTAATGTGAATAATGCATTTAATTTGAAATGATTTGAGGAAAAAAAACTAAGTTAGAGTGCAACCCACGGAATGGCCGTCAAATACTGCTGGAAGACAACTCTGAGTAGGAAATCAAGGCATACCTCCTAATTTAATTTCTGTAAGATATGTGTTTGATAGCACTGCTAGAAATAGATTGGCAACATGCTAAGATTAAAAAAAAATAAAAAAAATATAAAAATAGGAAAAAAAAAAAAAAAGGAAAAAAGCTTCTTTGTTTATCTTGTCATCTTGAGTTGCACACTGTCCTAAAAGCAAATAGTGACCATCTGGTTGAAAAACTAAGTCTGTGGTTTATGGGAAATTGAAGAACAAAATAAAGTGACCTGTTTAACATTCTAGCTTAGGCAATGCAAAGTCAGTAAATTCAACAGTGTGCAGATTAGGAGTGGGCATCAGTCTCTATCTGCTTTTGTCTTTGCCTAAATCACTCAGAGCTCTTTGTCCATTATTACCTTATCCCACCACTGGCTGCCTTTTTTGCAGGAAAATTTATCTATAGCAAGTGTCTGGCAAAGAGTGGGAAAGATCTGTGTTAATCATTTATTCCCAACCTGCCCTGAGATGCTGCGGCATCCTGTGAGCTACCAACCTGTGTGAAGAGAATGTGACACTGTGAAGCCAGGTAGGCACAAGAACAAGGAGGTGCCAAAACTTATTGTCCAAAATAAGTCCTTCATGTAGAAGTGACAGCTGCCAGAAAAGAGGTGGTTTTGCATTGGAAAGATAAAATGGTCAATACTGACTGTAAACATAATTTTTTATCCCAGTAGAAAGCATAAAAAAAAAGGCCCACCTCTGCACAATTTTCATTTTGCTATCTGAAATCTGAGAACTTTAGAATTTGGAGAAATTTTAGTAAATAAACAGCACCAGCTTTGCATCTGGAGAAGCAGGAGCTGCTTTTGCTGCTGCTCCTGTAAGGAACTTTGATTCCTTTCATGGCCTAGTGGTGACAGCCGTGGTTTATTAAAGCTGCAGAGAAGTACAGGTGTCTTCTGCTTATAATGTGATATATTTCAGTTCACAGCTCCTGCAGAAGACCCTGTCCCTCCAAGCCCACTCACAAGGCACAACTTAGCAACCCAACCCTTCCAGAAGTCATGCAATTTCCTCATTATGTTAATTACCAGATTGGTCTTAAACAAACATTTCATACAATTCTAATTCTGCGTCTTTCAAGCCCTTATTTAATTAAGGTGTTTTTAAGCATTTTCTGTTCATTTTTTTTGTTTTTTACTCAGTGTGGGTGTTAAAACTATAAAACTGGAGGCCACACATAAATCTCTTATCTGGCTACTTTAACCAGTATTGGTATTAATATATGTTTTGCTAAGGACACAAAATGTAAAAATGCAATTTAACAATCCACAGAGTTTTCTCCTTATGAGTTCTTGAACAGATCTCCAGATGAACTGTTGAATTGCTATGGTGCAGTGATTTCTTGTCTAGAATTCATTGCAAAAGGACAGATAATGACATTAAAAAATGGGGGGAAAGGGTCAGGTGGAATAGCAGACAGGACAAGAAGCAAATACCACGTGAGAAAGTAAAAAAATTCCTTATTCTTCAATGACAGATGAATGCCAGCATTGAAACAAATTCAGCTAACCAATACTAGATGAAAAATAATGTTCTCATCCCATATTAAAAAAAAATAAATGAAAGATTCACCCCATGTAACTTTTCTGATTCAAATATTTCTCTTATAATTTAAGTTAATAGTCCATCTTTCTCTGAGGCTGGCAGAGTAAAGACACATTTCCACTTCTGGAAACTACTCTATAAAAAAAGAGTAGAAGCTGGGTTTGGCTTAGCTTTCAAACAACAGCTCTTTGATTTGATCTCTTGGAAGCTTAAACACTGCAAATAAATGCTAGAAAATGAATATAAGTAGATCTTATGATGGAATGATAGAGATGTGTTTTGTATATGTATAACGGAGAGAGGATAATTATTTGGAATGCAATTTTGCCTTTGTTTTCAAACAAGAGGCATTTTGATGCGAAAAAGATGGTTATGCATTAAACTGAAAGAATAATTTGATTGCAGCTCTGAGACAATCTAACTGCGTTGATAAAAAAATCTCAGTAATATTGTCTAATACTGGAGATTAGTTTGGCAGGAAAACACCCAACCCAAATCTATTATACCACTGGCAATCATCACATTTTTAAAACATGTAGGTACAACAGTTGCTCTGCCAGTCTTCCAACAATCTGCTTATCACCAACTGCTTTTTCTCTAATAGTGCTTAGCTGGTTCCACAATCAGCAGGAGAAACATTGTAATTTGACATTGCCACTGCATTAAAAAAAAAACAAAAAACCCAACCCAACACATCATCAGTTTTAAGATAAAATACTGACAATATCCTGGTATGGTTGCAAAGTTAAGACTAGGACAGCACAAAAAACAATTTATGCAGAGGGGATGGTTGAGTGGGAGGAGAAAGCTCCAGGTGTTTGGAGACTCCAAATGAACTGACATGCCAGAATTTAACTAACTGGAAATCAGAAAAGGTAGTTCAAGCTGCTGCCCTGATTTCACAATAACAGCAGAAAATTAGCAGTAGAGCGGGCATGGATTTTGAGGAAAATGTTAATTCTTTTGAGTTACACCCTCTGCTAGGAAAATGAGATATGGAGTGGTGAAAATCTATCTACCAGAGCGTTCTCCAAGCATCTGAAACATCAGTTGCACTTCTTTTCAATAATCTTTACAGCCTCAGTGCCTCATTTTGGGCATAAGGCAGGGAGCTGTCCATCACTTCCTTTAATGCCAGATAACTGGAGAAATGGGAATTGGGGTGACCAAATGGAAGAGCAATCCTTGATTGGGTCCAGAAGGAGCCTGAGCACTCCAAAAACTTGCAGCATCCTCCTCAAGGGAATGGCAAGGGTATATTTGAGGAAGCATGTGGGGAATTCAGCCCCAGGTCTGTGACAGAGCTAGAAGAATACAATTTTAGCCATCGCATCTATTTAACTTTCCCTCCATGTCAAGAAAATACATTTTTTCATTGCTAATCGTGGTGTTTGGTGAAAATAAGTGTTATTTGTGGAACCTGGTGCTTGCAGAGTCTAAGTCACAGCAAATTTTCAACAACTGCAGCATGACTGAGGTGAGTATTTTGTCCCCAGAAATGCACATTCTGTGCCTGGAGACACGAAATACTTTATATTCCTAAATTATGGATGCAGCAATCCAAAACACTTTAAAACAAGGAGATTAATTGTTAATAGCTGCATTTTAGAATACATAGGAGATTCAGAGTTATCCTTTCTGAGAGAAAACTAAGTAAAACAGTCCCAGCTCCTGACAGAGGAGAATTTATCTCTAGAGTTCATCCAAAAGTGCAAGTAGCATTTGATGCATGATTCAATCACCTCTCAGCAAACATTATCACAGCAGGTGCTCTGAGATGGATGTCAGCACACCAGCTTTTAAACTGTTGATAGCAACAGTGTTAAGGCAAGGATACCCCAACAGCAACTTTTTAGTCAGAACAGATCTGTCCAAGTCATCCACATACCCCAACAATAATCCCAAAAGGCAAACAGCAGGATTTCCCCCCAGTTTTTCAGCCTTTCTCATGAAAATTAGAGAACATAAAGCAGGAAAGGCATGTGGGGAGCATTCAGAAGGCATGGAAAGCTGACATGGTAAATGTGAAATTGGTAAGCCAGCTACTTCAGCAAAATCCAGGAATCAGGACTAAATGTCTGGCTTTAAGCTCATTTCAGGGTTCTGTGGAATCACTCTGGGCCTAATTCTCTGTGGAATGTCAGAGGGAGCAGGGCATACAGACACATTTGCTGTCACATGCTTTTCCTTACAAATGTGTTTTGACTAAACTCTGTGGAAGCAGCAGCTTCCACATGTTGATGATAAAGCTGATTTCAGTCAGTGTCTTGTAAGGCTTCAATAAAATACCCTGAGTTTTAAGGAAAAGAAAAGCCACAAAAAACCCACTACCAGCTACCAGCTACCAGAGAGCTACCAGCAGGGAGAACAAAAATGAGCAGATGAATTCAAATGATAGACATGTCTCTGTTACGGAATCATTACCTACACTTGAAGCATATGAGACTGTCTCAACTCATGGCCTGAATTCAGAATAACCAGCCTATGGCAGAAGCTAGGGACCACCTTAAGCACTGAAAAAACAAGTGGATTTAATGCCTTTTGGGTTTTAGTGGGTTCTTTTTCCTTTTTCCCAAAAATGAAACCTTAGGATCCTTTTTTGAGGACATATCATTCATGTATAATGATTTTCAGGAAAATAATTTGTTCATATTGTTCATATTCCAGTGAAATTGTTGAACTCAATGCAAAGCCATATGGCAAACTTACCAAAAGATGAGCATTTCTTCATAACTTCCTTTTTGACCAGACAATAAAAGATTATTCTTTATAGTTCAAGGACTTGCAGAGACAGTGCAATTGGTCAGACAAAATTTGCAGGTTCAGGTAAATTCAAATATAGAAAGACTTACAACAGCATGAAAAATTTGAAAATGTGAGGATTAACTATGCAGCCCCTTGCCATTTGCAGCTAATTAAAAACACACTGTCATCCACAGGAGCAGGAACACACAACAGGAAATTTCTGTGGAGCCTTTGCACACCCTTGTTTTGACTGATGGGGCTGAAATATTATGCAACCACCTCTCTTTCCTGTGGAGAAACATTTTCATCTGCTTCTCCACCATAAAACACAGCAATGAAATGTTCATCCTCTCCAGAAGTTACTAACTGCTCTTCCAACATGCTGCTCAGAAACTATTTCAGCAGACTCCAGGATCTCCAGCCATTCCAAAGTTAAATAGGTAGGGCAATTTCTCCTTCCTTTTACAGAAAGCATGTAAACTTGGGGGGGGGAAATAACCCCAAACCAGCAGTAATCCTATTCCTAACTTGCTTAGCAACTGTAGGCAAAAAGGCTAATATGTCATAATTTATATGTGAAGAGATTGCAGGGGGTTAGTAGCCACGTCTGGTGCTATTGAGGCTTCCCACTGAGAGCTGCACTGCAAAGTGGCAGCTGACTGAAAACACTGCTATTTTCAACAGTTCAAAAAATGTAAATGTGTCAGTGGCTGGTCAAACAAGCTTCCACACCAGTGATTTATTGAAATGCCTCACATTAGTGAATTGTATAAATCACTCCTGGGCAGAAAACAACCCCTGTGCACAGGTTTATAATGAATTCAGGAGCTGAATCAGTCTTGCTGGCTCCAGAGTCCTGTCGGAAGGTAATTTTGGGCAGCCTCAATTAGACAAAGACAATTTCTACGTGTGGGATCCTCTGAGGTGCACAGAGCTGAAAGCAAATATGCTTTTCCAGGGAGCCTTGGAAGGGCAGAAGGGGGGAAAATAAACTCATCTCTCTCAACAAATGACAGAAGTTCAGTGAAACAGATATGCAACTACCATTTTTGCTCATTAGCAAAGGAAAACCCGGGCTAGTGGAGGCATCCCCAGGTAGATTTTTCTGCAGCTGTGATAACAAAAAACATGAAGATGTGTTGGGCTTTCAGAGCTTGTGGCAGGGTTGGGATGGTTACACTCAGAAACAGAAGAATTTGAATATAAAACTGAACCAGAGAACCGTCCCCCATGCCTGAAACACAAAGGAGACAAACACCTGGGAAAATCCAGGTGAAAATTTACCTGCAGCCACTGTGACTGGTCATTGTGGCCTGAGGTCCAGGCATTAACTTTGCCTTGCTTGTCCAGCCGGGCTTTCCTGGGCTCCCAGGCGAACATGTCCATGTTGAGGGTACGGAAAACACTGGAGGCAGTGATCTGGAAGTCCTGGATGTGTCCTGATTTCATCCCCAGGGGCTCAGAGCAACCTGGAACAGCAGGGCAAGATCAGTGGCAGTACCTGCTTATCTCTGTCAGGGGTTTAGGTTTAGGAGAAAACCTGCAGCACTTGAAGAAAAAGATGTAATCAGGACTATTGTCGAAGGAGCTCGAAAACAAATAAATGAAAAATAGTCAATTCAAGGCACTTTGTTTCAACAATTGGGTGAGTCAAAATCAAGATAGAGAATTCAACATATTTTATCCTGGCATAAATTTATGAAGTGAAACAAAATGAAAAGATGGCTTTTGTCTGTGCTTATCTTATTTTTATTTTCCTGTCCTGCAGGAAAATATTGTTTCCCCTGTTCAGTTTGATTTTCCTCATGCTTTTATGCCACCTCACATCAACCATGTGTTTGCTTACTGAAGAAACATTATTTTTTCTTAAAACCTCTGCTGAAGTAAAACGTTAAAAAGCACTCAGCTCTTTTACACTTTCAAATTACTTGACATCTAGGTAATAATCCAGAAAGCCCAAAATCCCACTGAAAGAGGGGGAGACCACAGAAAAACAATTGTGAAGGAGGGAGAATAGTAGGAGGATATCACTTAGGAGAAATCGATAGCTAATGGCTTATTTGTTTGTGGACATCCCACACCATTGAGTTATTTTGACTGTAGAAAAGATAGATCTTGGGCTTCTCCCTTCTCTGTTCTGCATGAAAAAAGATAAAAATAAAAACTGGTAAGTGGCTCTGTGTTCCTCTGCCTTGCTGTTGTGTGCTGGGAATGTGGAAGGTACATTTGGATGCAGAAGAGGGAAGAAACAAGCTGAGACACCACTGAAACTACAGGACTGGAAACCAAAGAAGGCAGATGAGCAGCATGGTTTTAAGATTTAAAAAAAAAAAACCCCACCAAAACAGAAAAATAAAGTCAAATGGCTGAGAGAGAGAGGAGACTTCTAAGAGGACAGGAAAGGTGGATATATGGCTATAAGGGGGTGGAGTGATGCTTGACAGTTGAGGTAAAGTGAAGGATGGAAAAGATGGAGATGGGAACATGAAAAACAAGCTGTTTTCTCATTTCCTTCCTGTCCCAGTGTCAAAAACCTGCATATGTGCAGTTATAATACTAACAACATGATCTTTAATGCAGTATCTCCTCTAGATAAAATTTGAAAGTTTGAACACGCTTCATGTTTAATTTAAAAAAAAAAAAAAAACCACAAACGAACAAATGAGAAACCAAGAGAAAACTGTTAACTTTTGAAAAAAAAAACCCAGCCTTTCATAACTGATTCTCAGCACACAAATGGAAATGGCACAGCCTTGTCTGCAGAGAGGACTCATTTGAAAACACAACAAAACAATTTTCCTGGGAGTGGGAGGGAGCAATTGATAGTATAAATAAGAGAGACTAATCTGCTGCTTTGGAGAAGGACTTCTCTTATTATTAAATTCTGAAGTATCACTCCAGAATCACAAGGACTGTCAGCAAGAGCGTTTCATCCGAGGGAGCCGAAGGAGGCTCCTGACACAAAACCATGGGTTGTCAAAGCTGTGATTCAGTGCTGGCCCAATCCATCAAAACCACTTCTATCTTTTCTGAGTATTATTATTGATTTATGAAACAACAGCTGTGCCTGCCTGTGTGCCTGTGCGTGCGTGCATGAATTAATGGGATTTTACACTCGCCTGCCTTCTCCGTGGCCCCAAAGGAGGTGGGAAGGCAGTTGTTAAAGGTAACGGGAGAAAGTGAGAAGAACAAGGAGAATCTGAGGAGGCAAATGTGATGCACACAGGTGTCAGCATGTCCTGGTGCTGTGTCACAGAGAGCAGAAGCTTCCCAGCCCCTGCCACAGGAGATCGTGGCTGTTCGGATGACTGAGCCCTAACCTGCAGCACAAAGGACAGGACCATCAAACCAGGACTTTGTGTCATCCCTCAGAAGTGATGCTTATGTCTGCCAGAAACATCTCCTCCCCACTGCATGGCACCTTTAAATTTGCTTTTAAAAGGATTCAATTTCCATTGTCTTTTTTAAAATCTGTTAAAGTCAGAGATAGCTGATGCAGACTCACAGCTGCACCCACTGGAGCATCTTCAGCTAGAATGTTTGAGGCACTTCGAGTACCTCCATCTGTCATAAATTACACCCCACACCTCTGTATGTTTAAATCTAACTAGGTATGAGTTTGCAGGTCTCATTTGGTCTAGCTTGATGAAACAGGAGTAGGGAAATAACGAGAAAAAGTGGGGATTAGCACCTGAAAATGAGAAGGATCAGCACAAAGGTTCCTCTCTGTTGTCTCTTCAGAGGGCAGAATCTTTTAGTTTTCAGTCTGCATCCTATACTGTGCCCCTCATCTGTCTCTTCTTTCGAGAATGCTCAGACCCTCAAAGGAAATATTCAACATCCAATGTAGCAAAGGCAAACCCACAAATGGATCTGCATGCAACAGTGTGCGTGAATCTTGTCCTCAATAAAGATTTGTGCAGTGTTGGCAAAAGCAACAGATGTCAATTATTTGAGGGCAAAGGTGATTTAGCTTTGGTTCATACTGTCATATCTTTTGTTTCTAAAAATTGAGAGATTTAAAAATTTTTTTTCATATTTTTGAATCATAGGAGGGTTCAGGTTGAGAGGGACCTTAAACATCATCTAGTTGCAAATCTAATTCCAACCCCTTTGCCATGGGCAGGGACACTTTTAATTAAAACCTTGATGCTTTAAAGCCCCGTCCAACCTGGGCTATAAATACCAAATACAGGATTCCTTTCCAGACTGCACATTTCTGAGGACAAATGAGGAAAGGGGAACCTGTCTTTAACTGCAGGCGTGGTAAAGTCCCCCTGTGTGTCAGTTCTGTGTTAATGGTGCCTAGAGGGACTGTTAAGATAAATAAATAGTTGCCAGGGAACAACATGCCCAAAGGAGATGAAAATTACACACTCAGGGGCTTTCTCTGAGTGAGTCTCACAGGGATGTTCAGGTTCTGGGGGCCAACATCCCTCTGCAGGAACTGAGAAACCCCCAGCACCAGGAGCTGTCTGAATTGGTGCACAGGAACCAGCCAACACGACTGAGCAGCACATTTTAGGGGCTGCCTGCAGGAAGGCAGATGCTTGAGTGCAAGAGTGAGTGACACTGTTATGTGATCACTGATCTGCTGTTAAAAACAACAGCTTGATGCTGCTATTAATAACAGCTCAATGAATAAAGGCATTCTAATAAGCAGTAGCTGTGATCTGCCTCTCCCCTCACATCAATACTCTGTGAAGGGGAGGGAGGGCAGGACACAGAGATGTGCAGAACACAAGTAAGGCAGGAACACACGGCCATGAAAATTAATGCCTAATTTATTGATGGCTTGGTCCACTAGCATTGATCCTGGTTTTCAGAAAGATCTGACTGTGGGTCCTGGAGAGTAAAGCGCTTTATGAGACTAAAGCAGATTGCACTGAACATTTTGCTGAAGTTTGTCCTAAGGAGGAGTTAGCTTTTCTGATGATCCAATGCAGCAAGCCTCTCTGAATTTATCACTCTCTTCTCTCTCACCAGGCATGTTAGAGAAGGCAGACCTCTCAAAGTGCTTTTCCACCCAAGGCAAACCACCTGGAATTAAGAGTGAATTAGTCTGTGTAATTACACCTTTCTTTCAGTAAGGCTGAAATTGTTCTGCTGAGCCTTGGCTGTCCACAGTTTTAAGAAATGATGACCTTGACACTGCTAGGATACCACTGAAATTAATTCACTTCACTAGCTTTCACAGTTCTTTGAGCAAAACAATTCCTAGTCATTCTGGCAAGGACTTACTCTAAATTGTGGTTCCAGAACTGGAAGACATAAAAAAAAAAAAGCAAACCTAATAGAACAAAGCAGCTAGACAGGATTTTCTATTTACTCTTAAACCTATCTGTATTGGAAAAGGGCTACACCAAGATTAATGCATTAACTTTTCATTTCTGAATCTGGTTTTGACTGAGAATTGTTTAACTCCAGCTGCTTTGATGCATCACTCCTGAACTGGATGACTATTGTTAGTAGAGTAAACAGGCAGCGACATAAAAATCACTCCTAAATGAATCAGTGGAGTGCTCCCACCAGTAAAAGGTTTATCTCTTGTAAAAGTATAAGAAATTTACATGCTTTTCTGTATTTGCAAGGGAACACAGTTCTTGCAGAAGGTGGCTAGAGGTCAGGCTTTACATTTCAGAGCTTTAACACAAATCTCAGGAAAGTTTATACTGGGTCCACTTACTCATTTACTTTTTGCTACAAGATGCTCTCCCTGCTTGTGCTAAACCCAGAAAACAAATCCAAACTGAAATCTTGATTAAAGCAGCCCAACCAAATTGTATTTTATTGGGCTGGTCCTCGACAGCAGGGGAAGCAGGCTCGTCCCTCCAAGGTTGTCACATAGCACAGAGGTGGTGTGACCCTGCAGCCAGGAGGAATTACCCAAATCAGGTGTGACAGGTGCTGCTGCCATGGGTCCACAGCAGTGCACAGCCAGCTCTGGGGCTCAGGAAACATTTGTAGACCAGAGTTAGGCTCCCTGCCTTGTGGTCTGCTCAGGGTGGTACATTACAAGTCCCCATAGCCATCCATACACTTTAAAACTGCTAAATGACCTTTCCTAGGCTGACCAACTGGAGATTCACACACAGAGAAGAAAATTTTGAAGTGTCACTGTGCTAATACCACACAGCCTCACTACTATTTCCATCCCACAGACCTTAGATTTCACTTAAATTTAATTCAAAAGAGTCTGTCCCGCCGGATGAGCTCAGGCTGGCCAGGTGCACCGCGCGGCGGGGTGGAAATGGTGTGGTCCGGGGAGGAGGGCTGGGGGCTGTGGGCATCCCACCTGTGAGCTCGCAGCCAAGCAGCTCCATCCTGAGGGTGCAGTGCCTCCTGCACACCTGGGGGTACAGCCGGACGTACTGGGCCTTGATGGGCGGCGTGAAGGAGTTGGCGTACGGGGTGTTGTTGTCCACGTTCCCGCGGAACACCTGCGCCCGCACAAAATAAAAACAAGACAAACAAACAAAAGGGTGTCAGGAGGATCCCTGGAGCCCTGCATCTCGAAAGCACCTGTGTTGTTCTGTCTCTGTGAGGTTTTCCCCCAGATTGCTGAGGTTTGAGAGATTCCAGTGCCCCAGAGAAGTTTTCTCAGTCCCGCCTTGGTGCCGCATCGTGATGGGTTTGCCACCTGTGCCGAACCAAGGCCTCTGTCTTGTCACTCTTCGAAACTGAAGCTCCTAGTGCAACTAAATTATGCCTTCTTTTCTTGATTAATGTATAAAATAGTCCCAGTTCAATTTAGCCTGCAATTATTTGCGCTGATTGACGTTTGTTTTTTTCCCCCTCTGGTTGAAGAACCTGCTCCAGCTCCCACTGAAGTGCACTGCAACCCTCCCATCGATCACAGGGGGGATGAATTAAACCCATCAGCATTTTCCTATTCACCCCTCACTCTAACCAGACATCCCTGTGCTGCGTTTCCCCACCTCATTATGCACCTCTTCACGCAGCATTTCAATTTCCTAGTAGAGAAGCTACATCTAAAGCTGCGCCGTGCCTGAGTTCTATGCGAATTTACAGAGTAAAGGAGTTTTTTTTCCTGCTCCACGTGCACAGCTCCATCAAAATATAAGTGGTAACTATAAACTGTAAACACACACACACACACCCCTCTGGATGACAGTGTTTGTGCAGCACAGAGATTAGCATTGATGAATGGGCTCTGTGCTTCCAAGGGTTAACGCTAATCTGCCAATGCAATAAAACTAAATTGAAAACAGAGCGATGAGTAATTACTGGTAAACTAATTAATATGAAAATCAGTTAAGTGTAATAAACAGGATTATTCTAGCTTGGGGAAGTAGTGTTTATGCAACCATCAGTTAGAGTATAAGAAATTCTTAGCAGAGAGAAAATGCAAATTTGTTGGTTTTTTTTTTTTTTATTTTCCAGAGAAAAATAATAACATTGAAACCTATATCATACTGCAATGCAATTAGGCTTAAATACCAGACACATCTCATACTTCTGAAGGCAGATAAACCATGGGATGCATTCAGATACAGATGACTTAAACTTACCATGTCTTCCTTTGTGCCTTTTACTTTGTACATTGTCCATGACTTCCCATCATTACTGTAGGCAATTTTATAAGATTTTACATATTCTGGGCTTCCAATCCTCTTGGCACCTTGGGTTATAACTCCAGTGACTCTCATCTTCTTCTGCAGGTTTATCTGAAATAACAGCACACTGTTAATCTGAGGGACACAATCCTTGATTCCTTTAATTCTCTTTTACTTATTTTTTTCTTAAATGAGGAAAAAACGTAGCAGTTACATTTAAATGGCTGCTTTTACACTTGCATTAATTCTTTTGATCTTTCATGAATTTCATGTGCAAGTGTGTAAAGCAAATGAATGAAAAAATTGAACCAAAAGCTTGGACTATGCTTATTTCCTGTATGTGTGCAGACATATATATATATATTTAATGGATATACAGAATATTACTGGGATACTGCTTAATTTTGGCATGTAGGGTTACTCCTACACATTTCCTGCCTGAAAGGGAAATGAAACAGGGTGATAATTTACCAAAAGCTGTACCGTCTGTTCTGTTAGAACCTAATTTACAATAGCAAAAGGTCTGAAGTTAGCATCAAGTAAAACTTCTATGTGAAACTAAAACTACACGGAAGTCCTGACAGCAAAGAAATTAGACTTTCCCTTGACTCTCTTGACTGAAAATTCATATACCTAGAGATCAAGGCTGAAATGCTAATGCTAAAGCAGTCAATAGCAAAATATCAATCAGCGGATATGAACATTCCTCGTGTGCTTGTCTGAGCTGAACGCAACACCTTAAAGTACAAAATGAAGATTTGTTCAGAGTGAGGAGATTCAACATGACTCCAGCAGCTTTAATTCTGCCTGCTTTACCCACCTGTGGCATGGGGACTCTGACAACCCAGAGTGTGATATTCAAGCCCAACGGTGTCAGACTCGTCCCTGGGATGAAGTCAACCACGACTTGAGTCTGTGGCAGCTGAGAGCTGAAATCTGTGGCTTTTGCACCAAATGAAGCTCAGCCAAGAGCTGTCACACCGTGAGAGCTGTGTGAAGGTGCAGGCAGACGTGCAGTGCAAGGAGATGAGTGGGAGTACTAGAGAGCAAACAACTGGGACAGGGCAAACAACACATTACACTACATTAGCCCTTGTCTCTTCAAAATTAGTTTTATCTTTGCTCCCCAGCCGCTGGAGCTGACCCAGTGCAGTCCCCACTGTTTGGAGCAGGGGTATGGGAGGCAGATCTGCTGTCCAAATACTTTAATTGCTTTATTCTTTACACTGTGAAGCCTGAAGACTTTCTCCCCCTTGGTAATAAAATCTAACCTCTGTGAAGGATGCAAGGTGATCAGACTTTGGTGTTTCAAAATCTCTCTTTCTGCACAATAGGAAACCTCTGGTTTCTTTGTCCAAACTATAGAATTTTGTGGTTTCTTCTGGGATTTATTTATTTTTTTTTAATAAGTCTAGCTATTTCTCTGCTACTTTTCTGGAATAGTTGTCTTTTGGTGTAGTTTCACCATAGTTCTCCTTATAAGAAATTATTGAACACTCACACACTTTCGGATTAACAATGTGCATTTTCAAGGTTTAGACCCATTGAGAGGGGAAGAGCCTCCTATAAAAAACATCAGATTTTTTTACAGGATCTTTTCCACATATAGCAGGAAAGCTCAGGAATATGTGGAATTCCACTGGGGAGAATGGACTCACAAGAGGAATTAAGACAGGTATAAATTAGAAGAGATTCATGAATTTTTTCAGCCTTGGAAAACTTATTTTCCCAAATTCTTGATTCCCCAGAGGGGAAAACAAAATAAAATAAATACATTATATTTGTAGAAGGACAGCTCCAGAGACTACGATTAGTCCCTTATTAAAAATGTAGCTAACATGGAATGGTATCCAGTTAAAGATTTATGAAAGTCTCTTATGAGTAGTTCATTCTCTATGTGGAATTTCAGAATATTAATTAACAGTCAAGTAAGCCAATTTTCCATGTATTTACAAAATTGCTAATAATGAAGTGAATACCATCTGCAAAACCAAATTAGAAAGCACAGTGAAACAGAAACTAGACAATGATTATTTGCTGACTGGTAGAATCTTCACATTTCACTACATGGGGAAAGGAATGTATAACACAACACCAAACGAACTTTGTTTGAGCCAGTGATGCAGATAACTACTATTTTTTTCAGTTTAATTATCAATTTTTCTTTTTCCAGGTTATTATCTTTGGGAGGGCTTTTTTGGATGAGAATTTGTGGGGGTTTTACTTCCCTGTTTGCTCTCAAATAATTTCTATTGAAACCATGGCTTTAACTACTTGATGTCCTGTTCCCATTTGTGGAATCTTCCATTTAGCCAATTTCTTGATTGTTATCCATCCTTTGAGTGACAAACTGAGCTTTATTTTTAATTAGTTTTGAACTTGATACAACACAAGAAATGAAACCAGGCTGCCTTGTTTTCCAAGATCTACATATCCTGTCAAGGTTAGCAGAAAAATCCCAATGAAAAGGGGGAAAAAAAAAAAAAAAAAGCTTTCAAATTCCCATGGCCTGCTTATATAGAAATCCCCTCTGGGTTAAAATAATGCTTTTCAGTGAATATGGATACACCAGGAATTAATTTTCCCTTTGTATCTTTGTATGTGCTTTAAATTTTTCAAGTTTGACCTCAGCAAAAATTACAAAAATGTGGAAAATGCTACAACTTTAGCAATGGCTGCAACAAAGCAGGTGCCAAAATCTTTCTTATTTAATATACATCAGTAGGAAGCTGTGAAGAAATGTCTACTACATCCTTTAGTGCTAAAAGCTTTTTCAAATGTGTTGTTCTGTGGCAGTTGTGAGGGGAAAACAGCTCAGGAAGCTCTGCTTCAGATCCAGGACAGAAACTTATATATTTTAATTACATAGGTGATGATGTTTTAAAGCAAAGAGGTGGAAGTCACCAGGACAGGGAGAAAAGAATAACATATCATTTTAGGAAAGCTAATGGATACACCTATTAAGGATCCCTTATCATTACCTAGATGAACTGGAAAGAAATCAAGGATGAAAGAAGATCAATAGTGTTTTGAGTGATTTACCTCAGTAATTTAAGTAAGAAGGCATGGTAAAGGCCTTGTAAGAAGAAGATGTGGGCATAGACATTTAAGGAATCGACTTACAGAGAGATAGAGAGAGATGAGAAAGAGAGAAAGGGAGAGAGAGAGAGAGAGAGAGAAAAGAAAGAAAGAAAGAAAGAAAGGAAGAAAGAAAGAAAGAAAGGAAGAAAGAAAGAAAGAAAGAAAGAAAGAAAGAGAGGAAAGAAAGAAAGAAAGAAAGAAAGAAAGAAAGAAAGAAAGAAAGAAAAAAAGAAAGAAAGAAAGAAAGAAAGAAAGAAAGAAAGAAAGAAAGAAAGAAAGAAAGAAAGAAAGAAAGAAAGAAAGAAAGAGGAAGCTGATCAGTTTTACTATTTTAACATTTACCATTTAAATTTATTTTAAGACAAATGGATTCAGATTTGACACTCAACCTCTGCTCATGGGCCTGTGCTCAGCACCAGCTCAGAGGGATCTCCTCTATCCAGTGATTTCCATGGGACTTGACTCACCCAGGATATGCCAGGGATTTGGCTGCAATCCGAGAACACCCAGTGCCCTAAAACCTTATGGCACAAAGAACTTTCTGAAACTTGGATAAGGTTCTGTTTGACACCTGCAGGCTGTGGAATCTGCTCTGATGGCCTTTGCATGTCAATAAGGAGGATTTCTGGGTCTGGAGTGAGTGGTGAACACTGAGTTGCTCAGGTAAAACTGTGTGTGCAATGAAGCCAGCAGTCGGATACCAATGCATTTAAATCTGACTCTACAAGAACTGGGTTAGAACAAGAACACACAGGGTGGATGGTGCAAAGTCACTGTGCTGGTGCTGAGGAAAGCACAGGGAGGGCACAGGCACGGAGTCAGCTCAGTTTATGTGAGTTCAGGGACTGTGACAAGAAGCACCACCTCAAGTCCTCTGTTGGGTACACAGTTGAATTCATCCATGTAGCCAAAACAAATCAAATAAAATCATTTGAGGCAGGTATCTCCCCATCCCGAGAGCTGGGGGAAAAAACTAACTCTTTTAGTTTAAGAAGTCCCTGAGATTCCTTCTAATCTTATTTGTTTCTACCACCAAAGTCCTCCCAACTCCATGATTACACAGAGCACTCTGATGATCACAGCAGGTTACAGAGCCGTGGCCTTTCTCCACAGGAGGGGAAAAACACAGGGTGCTGTGTTCACTGCTCTCAGCACTGATCCTGTAGGAGTGATTATCTATTAAACAATTTTCACTAATGCTTTTGGCTCCAGCGACTCACACAGATCTGTTTGGGGATGCTAAATTGTTGTCTACGCTGATGAAGACAAACACAATCTACGTAACCTGAAAAAAAAAAATCCATATTGGAAAGGAAATAAACAAGGAAGACTTTTTCTCTAGGAGAAAGTGGTAATATGAACAAGGCAATTTTATGAGTTCCTGTTGATTGTACAGTGCACCATTTTCAGAGGTGACTCAGAAACAGTCCTGCAAATCTGAATGGTGTGTGTGCAGCTCCACTGTAGCCGTGAGTTAATGTAGGAGCTTGTTTTTCGTGAACAAGTCCAAAGGGCTCCACAAAGAAAAGGCCATTGGTAACTTCCCAGCATGGTTTACAAACCTTAGAACCATAGGAAAAAGGAAGATTAAATTCAGAATCGTAATGTGTGAGTGTAATGGAACAGCAGGGACTGGGACAGCTCCAGTGGAAGGTGTTCATCTTCCTCTCACAATTTATGATCAAATGTTAGCATATTCAGTTTGCAGAAGCTATAAACTGGGAAAAAAAAGATAAAAAAACCACCCATCTGCATCTGTCTTATCTACATTATTCCAGGCAGGAGAGGAGAAGAGGGATGGGAAGACAGAGTGACTTTAGGAAGGCCCCTACATGATGCTCCTGGACAGAATCCATAACCATATTCCCCTCATTTGTTATCTCACTGCTAGCAATAACTGCACTAACATTTCCTGCAGAACAGCCTTGTCTGAAGTGTTCCTCCAGAGCAAGCTTTCCAGAAATGCTCAAATTAAAGCCTACATGAAATCTTGGATCTTTGAGACCTTAAATGTAGTTTTAGGTTCATAAACAGAAACGCATTTTATGGAGAACAAAGGTGTTTACCTGTTTCAGTTATGAGATGGAATAGCGTTGTCATAAATAATTCTTCATCTTTTCTAGCACAAAGTAAATATATCTTTACTGCTACTCACCATTACTCATATAAAAATGGGGTTGAATAAGAGATCAAGGTTATACTGGTATTAAAAGATTTATTACAGCAACCCTTCCCTGCTGATCTCATCAGGTTTTGAAGGATTGAAATTTAATTTTTTTTGTCTCTTTTTTTTTTTTTTTTTTTTAAAGCCATAATTCTGACAAAGCTAGATAGAAAGCACCGAGAGAAACATTTTCTGATGAAAAATAGGGACATTTGCCAATGGAAATGTTTTTTAATAAACCTGGGAAATGAACAACCTGACACAATTCCCTCAATACTGGCAAAGTCAGTGACTCTGAAAGCTCCCTCCTGTGCTTCCTGTTCAGTCTCCAGGATTGTTTCCTCCAACCTGAGCAGGACAAGCCGCTGTTTCACCCTGGTGCCACAGCAGCTGCAGAGCTGGGCAGGTGATGAGGAAGGGCACAGCAGGTCAGTCACTATTAACTTCCCCGCTGCAAAGCTTCACTGGCACCTGCACACGAGGTGCTCATCTGTCTTGCCTGTCTGTGGCTTTTTGATACTCTCCTAATCAGCACTGTCAGCAGAGCTCCCCCAGATTTAGTTCAGGGCATTAATGCAGTCAGCACAGTGGCAGTGATGTGTGTTTTAAGCAGCACACAGGAAGGAAATGCAGTGATTTATCCACAGCAGCACCGCAGCTGTTGCTGACTCGCTGGAAGGGGGTCTGCCCCGTGGAGAAAATAAAAACAGGTTTTGTTGTAAAATATTCACATGATAGTGTGAATTTTTGTCTTGTAATAGGCTAGGAGAACAAATGTTTGTTACAGGCTTCTCTGAAAATAATGATTCCCAGCGTGACTGTGGGATTGCGCCTTGAGGACAGACCAATTAAACACTCAGGTTTGTTTCTGATCCCAGCCCATTTTGTTTCACTTACGTGGATGCAGGTCCATCCAGCAAAATATCCTCATAACTTTGCTGTTAAATCCTCTGCAAACTCACCCTCCTGCTGTTTCCAGTCTATCACACCTCAGGGTAAGAACAAAACACCTCTCAGGACTTCCCTGCACTCAACTGCAACTCAGCCTCAGACAGCCCTCTAAAAACAACTCATCACCCTTGTCATCCTCAGTGAGACTTATTCATGTACCTTCTTTAAATTAGTCATGCAGAATCAGAGATGCAAATTGGACCACTAATTTAATTTGCCTCTCTGTGAAGAGATCAGAATATGGGTTAGACCCCACTTGTATGGAAAACATAAATACAAGGATTGTTCGGCCCATGAAATGCTAATGTGGAGGAACATATGTTATGAGAATTATCAAAAAGCACCTACTTCATTTGGCTTTTGTTGAGAACTTTCAATTTATGCCTCAGAGAGTTTACATAATTAGACAGACTAAAAACTTGCTTAGTCTGTTCCTTCTTGTTATTAAGTCATTATTTTAGTCCCAAAGGTAGTTGTTATGAATGCCATTAACGGGATTATATGAATTATTCAAACACTGGCATGTTTAGACTGTCATCTTAAGAAAGGGCCCATAATCAATCTCACATTGTTCAGAGGTTCGTAGCCCTGCAAAATATCATCTTATTTTCAAAGTATTGATCAAATGAGTATTAACTATCTGAAACTGAATGTTACCTAAGAAACACCAAGGTCATTTATTGCTATTATTAATTTCTTCATATGCTTTGAACTTGTGAAAATTCTTCCTGCCTTTGGAATGTTAATGGGTCTCAGGACGAACTTCCCCATGATGTCTAGAAGACATCCTGACAAATCATCCTAAGAATAGGTAAATAAAAATGCCAGTGGAAATATCTGCATGTATTTCCCCTTGTAAAACAGCTTTGATCAACAGCTTGTAGATCTAGAAGATGTGATGTCAGACTCAGGTCAAAACCACATACTTTTCTTTTTATCCTACATGAAAACCGTGTTCCTTGGGGAAAAGAAGGGAATTCAAAAATGTGCAATATTAAAATCAGCATGAAAATACACTCAGGGAGATTTCTGGTTGTGAAATAATTTCAGATATTGAGAGGTACTTTCTTTCACGTGCTTTCCATCTGTTTTTATGGCACTTTGGCAGATGTACTCTGGTAAAAATGCCAAAAAAATTATAATCTCCTCTCAAGCCCCAAAAGGACAACTGGGAAAAATTCCCATTCTGGCTTCAGTGGGCTTTGTCTAGGTTCTACATATGTTCCCAGACCAAGAAGTCATGGAATTATAGAATCTTCAGGTTTGAAAACCTTCTTGTGAGGAAGGACCTGGGGGTTCTGCTGGGCAATGAGTGTCCTGGGGGCGAGGAAGGTCAATGGGATTTGAGGGGACATTGGGAAGAGCACTCCCAGCAAGTCAGGGAAGGGATCCTGCCCCTCTGCCCAGCCTCATGAGGACACATCTGCAGTGCAGAGCTCCTCAGGACAGGAGGGACATGGAGCTCCTGGGGCAGGTCCAGTGGAGGGGGACAAAGGTGATTCAGGGCCTGGAGCATCTCCATGACCAGAAATTCTGAGGGGGCTGGGGCTGCTCAGCCTGGAGCTGTCCTTGGCTGTCCCTGGGTGTCCTTGGGTGTCCCTGGCTGTCCCTTGGTGTCCCTGTCTGTCCCTGGCTGTCCCTGGCTGTCCCTGTGTGTTCCTGGGCACAGGGAGGGGCAGAGCAGGCCCAGGCTCTGCTCCAGGCCCAGCAATGGCACCAGAGGAATGGGACTATCTCAGGATTTCCCCTGGCACAGGAGCAGAACTTCTGCCCTGGGCAGTGCCCAGCCCTGAGCAGGGAGGCTGTGGAGTTTCCTCCCTGGGGATATTCCAGAATTACCTGGACACAATCCCATGGGGTCTGGTATGGCCCTGCTGGAGCAGGGAGACAGGAGCAGGTCCCTTCTGAGCTGACACTCGCTGGGATTGTACACATATATTCCTGCATAACACACACAAAAAAAATCTTAATATCTTGGCATGTAATCTTACTTTTTCTTGAACTTTGTTCCCTGAACCTTAGCTTTATTGAAACAACTTTAAACCACACTTTTGTACAAGTCAAGTCTAGCAGGATGGTAACTGTGAGTAAGGATTCTGAGCGAGTGGTTAGGAGGCAAAAATGACTCATTTGACTATCACACAACAGCATGGCATCATCTCCCAGATTTGGATGCTGTCCACCCCATGAGGTGACTATGATACTCACATTGTTCTATTATGGACCACCACAGAGGTGCTGGGGCACCTTTTACTTGCTTCTTCCCTGATGCAAGAAACCACGTGGACACACATTTGTTCCTTTTGGTGTCACCACTCCCTAAGATCTGATTGCTCTTAATATCAGAGTGGCAAATGGGAAAAAATAAATAAATACTTGTTGAAATGGATGGTGCTGCAGATGCAGGGAATAAAGTGTTTAAAGGTCCTGTTGCTTCAGTCCTTCAGCCACATTAGGCAGAGTAATTAAGGAAAGCTGGCACGGGGGCTGACAGAGCATGTTATGGATGGTGTTCATAACAGCATCAAGCTCCAGTTGCCATGGGAATTCTGACTCTGAACTGAGTGCTTTAGTGCACCCAAAACCTCAGCCCAAAGTTGTTTGAACGTGTTTGTGCGTGGGATGGAAGCAGGAGGTGTGATATGAAATGGATACCAAGATGTGGGGCACCAGGGAGTCTGTGGATGGTTACATTAAGAAATAGGCTCCCAGTCCCTTTGTTTTCTGCTCTGAGTACACAAATTACATCTTTGGCTTGTAAGCTAAATATACAGATGCTGAGGGAGGTCTGCAGGGAGCAGACATTGGTATTGAGTTCACTGAAGTCAATGAATTTATGGCAGATTTTAGCTAGCAAAAAACCTCTTCTAATTCCTGCAGATCAAATGTCCTGCATGGCATTGCTTTAATTCAACTTTCCTTATTAGTTTCTGTTCTCCACAGCTAAGGGCTTTCAGGTACTTACTGCCTCTCATCAATCTCCTCCAAGGAAATCCTTCTATGACATTGAGTCAAATTTTGAAGTATTGACAAAAAAAAAAAAATAAAAAAAAAATGCAGAACTTGAACAACTTTTTAGCATTTAACTCAGCAGGTTGAATCTTCCTATGCGGTGCACATCACCTTGCAGGATGACTCTGAGACTGCACTTCATAAAGTTCACCTGACACTGAGATGAGAGCTACATTAAGTGATATAAAACATTTAAGCTGTAGTGACAGGTATTTTTGGAAGCTGTACACGAGTGCTCATGAATGAGGAAATGAACTTTGACAAAATGAATGGTTTCACAGATGGCAGTTTGCTTGGAGCTCTCACCAACAGATGTTTGAGTGAATGTTCTGCAAGGCCTCTGTGTATTTTGGGTTTTATCATTTCATTAGCAAACAGCTATCACCTGGTGTGTACTTGCTCTTTGTAAACTCCTGATGAGGAAGCTGTTAACTTTTTTCCTTTGCCTTTTTTTTTTCCTGTTTTTTTGAGGAAAAAGCCCCACACAATACTTTATGGTTTTCTGCTTGGGGATAAGAATGATGGAATTGAAACTTTTATACAAATAGTTTTTGTGTGTGTCATAGTAGTTATGATTAGGTTTGTGAGATTCGTAGTCACAGACTTACTTATGCCATGGGACTGAAAGTCCCAAAAAGGTGAAGCTGAGCACCAGAGGTGGGGTTGAAACCAAAACTGGTGTGAAGACACTTGTGTAAAAAACAAATTAATCTTCAATCAGAATATAAATTCTACCTAACAGCAATTGCAATATATTTAAATATATTTAGACTTTTTTTTTTTTTTTTTTTTTTAACAAAGAGAAAGCATTCTCTGTGTTTTTCAAGGAAAAAAAAAAAAGACTAAATAAATTAATTCTGATTTCAGAAGTGAGGGAAATATTTTGCCCTGAATCTGCTGGGCTAGGTCCCTTTCCATCACAGGTCATATTTTTTCTTAAAAATCTCTGCAGCAAAAGTGTTTACACATCATTTCAAGAAATAGAGTGAGGAAATTTTCTTAAAGCTGTGCAAAGTTATTAAGAAAGTTAAATTAAAAAAGCAAAAAGTATCATTTACAACAGACACACTGAGATGGTAAATAAACCAAATGTATTTTACTTTGGACTAGAGTACTAATATATTCAAATTGCCAATTAGAAGTTGGGCATATTTTCCCTCAAACTGTTGTATTTCTCATTATTATGTTTCATTTGAACTTGAGTGCATAATTTCAGAAAAAAACATCTGGGGAATAAATTTGAAAAATGATAGAATTATAGTTCTCTTTCCATATACTCTAAGTAAAAGTTGTAGCTTTTCCATTTTGAAATTATGACTTGCCATTCAAAAATTGATTCCAGAAATTTTTTTAAAAAATGAAATATAGACGGAAAGGTATGAAGTCTTTGAAGAAGAAACCCCAAATTAAATATCTGGGGTCATCTAGCAATAAAAACTGGAGGGAAAAAACCAATAATCAGCCTGAATCAACTTTATTTCCTACTTTTTGATTTTGCAACCAAAATGAACAGTCTACCTGTTTTGTAGATTAATCCTTCAATCCTCCAACTACTCACAATAATAAAATAAATACTTAATTATTTTATTTTTTTTAAAAAAAAGGGTTAACCATGCCAATGTCTCCAGAGAAACAGTTTATGCCATTGTAGTGTGGGATGACAAAATAGGGGTTTTATAATTCTATTTAATATTTTACATTTACACACAACAGTCTTCAGCAAAAGGCCAGGTGTTCAAACACATCTCCCACACAGTTGGCATGATGCTGAGTAATTACTGCATTTTCTCAAAATTCTCCAGGTGTAAGCTGTGCTCGAATCTGCTCTCTGTGGTTGTGGGCTAACACTTTGTAAAAATGATTTCCGTGTCCAAAAGACCAGAAAACTCTTAAAAGTTGTGGATAGGGGGAAAAATTAATTAAGGAATACGATGGTTAATAGGATGAAGAAATAGAAATAGAAATAGAAATAGAAATAGAAATAGAAATAGAAATAGAAATAGAAATAGAAATAGAAATAGAAATATAATTAAGCAATAGGATGGTTAAAACTGGGAGACCAACCTGGGAGTGATGGAACTGGGAGAGGAGAAGAAGTGTAAGGGCACAGGCATGGATTCCTAGGTAAGAATTCACTAGAGAGGAGTAACTTTCACAAACTCCTGCTGGCAGTTTGTATTGGAGATTAGCTGCCATTATGATTTTGGACATATAGGGTAGAGGGATAACAGAAACAATAATCCTGCCCATCGCCATATCTATTCTGATTCATACTGCCTTGAAAAGAATAACTAATACAGGAATAGAAAAATACAGATGAAAGGAATGAGCAGAGATGAAGCGAAATCAGAATAAAACAAACCATTGTATTTTAAAACCATAAATGCAAAAGGACAGAAGGGAAAAGGGAAACTGCTGTTAAAAAAAAAAGAAAAAAAAAAAAAAGAGTTGACAAGGAAGACTCATTACTGAAACAGTCAATGTGAACATTTTGGTTATAGTTCAGGACCAATTAATGAAAAATAGATGTATATGATTTTTTTTTTTGCCATTGTATTTGGAAACAATAAAAGTTAATATCACCAATAAAGTGGCAAACGGTACACAGGTGTTATTTTATCACAGCCAACCTGTGAGGAGAAACAGAGGTCAGGAGAACTTTAAAAGCCAGATATGACTTACTCAGGCTTTAATTTGCTTCCAAAAACATGGTCAGTGACCCTTTAAATCACCAGCCAATTACAAGCATTGTAGTGCCATTACTAATTACATGCTGAGGGTGTAAATTTAAAATGGCAATTTCAATTTTCAGATCATTGGGAGAATGCAGGAAAATGAAATTGCATACTAATTAGTTCATGTGTATCAGACACCTGAAAGATTAGATAAAAAAAAAAAACAACTTCTGCACTCATTACAAGTGAGTTATAAGCAGAACACTCAAACCTTTTATTTGCCAGGCTGCATGTAAGTAAAGAAATTAAATGACAAAGAGAATTGATAATAATGGAACAAGGTAAAAATAGCTACAGGCCTGTATATAATCACACTTTGAGGGACTTTGCCTATTATACACGGCTTGCTTTAGAATTTATCTAGCATTAGAAGCTACAAGAGGGGAGCGGGCGATTGCTTCAGGTTCACTGCGCTAAATGTTAATTTGCATGTCCTAAAAATGGATTTTCTGGCTTTGTAGCTTTCCACTTAATCTCTGCCAAACACTCACGCCGTTTTTCCAGTGCCTTCCTGCGGACCAGGTGCTTTGTCACTCGGAACAGCATGGAAAAGGCTCCATGTGCAGGCTGCTCCCAGTAGGGTCTGGGAAGGAGGTGGTGACACAACAGAGTAAAAACCCAAGTAGAGGGTTTGAGATCTTTTCTCCTGTTAAACCAAAGGCAGCCAGAAATTTTGCCCGAATCTGGATTTTTTTTTGTGTTTTTTTTTTTTTTTTTGTACCCCTCCACAAACATTTATGGAGCGTCTCCCTGGGCATTACAGAAGCTGTGCAAAAATATGACATGGGATTTCTGCTTCTCCTCCCATCAGAAACTGCTCACCCATACGAGGGTCAGTCAGTGTTTGTCTTTTAAAGCTTATTTCATGCTTGAAGGACAAGGCAGTGCTCTGATGTAAAGAACTGCTGTGCATAAGGTGTGAGTCTGTGGATGTTTCCACCTTCCCAGATCTAAAAAGAGTTTCTGCAGAGTTTCTGAAAAGCACTTTTTCTTTGCAACTATCATCTCCCTAAAAAGTTTCAGATTTTTCTGGTTCCAGATGTTTCTAAAGAAATCCTCCCAAGACCTCTGCTCTGAAATTGCAAAGAATATTTTAAAATTTGCCCTGAACTGAAAAAAAGAGGATTAAAAAAAAGCATTTGTCAGGTTTTGTGAAAATGATAGATTAAAGTTTATTTTTCAAGAAAAATGAGAAGGAAAAGAAGGGAATGCTTAAAACACATTAATTGTATGATGTAAGCTTCTCAAAAGTCCTTACACCCCATGGTGGTCAAAATTACAGAACAACCTGTAAGGAACTGGAATAACCTCCAAAACTCCAAAAGAAAGAATAAATTCTTCAGACCTGATGCCATGGGCTGAGATTTTAGTCACATTTTCTCCACTGGCCCGATGTTCCTTGCAGGTGAGAGCAGAGGGAAGATTTCCCAGGGAGCAAAGTCCAAGGGAGCCTGGCAGCTGAGCCAAGCACAAATGTGGAATCATCAGACCATTAGACATCCCTATCCAGTTCACCTCCTCAGAAAGACATGTCTAGGGGGCCAGTGCTAAATGATTTTGAAATCTTTCTCCAGCTCATTTAGTGAAGCCCACGCTCTAACACAGACCAAAAGCTGACATTTCCATTATCCATTAAAGTTACATTAGCTTTCTACTCCCATGGAAGCAATTCTGCTCAGGTCCCCCTGCGTGATCCTTTCCAGTGCTTTTCAATGTATAAATTTTACAGACTTTCCTAACCACTCTGATCTTTATGGAGGAAAACTGACTTACGACACGTTGAAGGGCTTTTGTGTTTTCACTCTGCAATAAATAACAAGCAGTAGCACCAGTTTTCGTTTTTCAGAGCTGACAAAATGCAGCACTCCCACTGCACCAGTTTCAGAAAAGTTCATCAAACTGTGCTTTGTGTCTGCTGTCCACACAAGAGAAATGAGCTGGTAATTCTGTATACTTCCCCACCCCCAGATATTTAGGAGCCTCTCAGAAGGATAAAAAATGGTACTCAGGGAAAAACCATTGATTATGAGAAAATGTTAATGCCATGTACACCAAGGTAGCCTCAGAGTGTGTCTGACATAGCTGAGGGCATTATGGACAGTTCAGCTTAGTGCTGGAAAATAAAATGCCCAAACACAAAATGTTTTACTAAATCCTACAGTGGGTTCCCTGGAAGAGAAGCATCCTCCTCACACTGCTGATCAGTGCAGGAAGTTTTCCCATATGTATCTAACTCACTAACCTTTATTAACCAAAGCTAAAAGTGCCAAAGCTTTGCCCACCTCATATATCATGGAAACACCATCCAAGCAAGGAGCTTCAGCAACCACTAGGTAATTACCTTCATTAGAACACTGCTGCAGGACTTCCTACTCACTGCTTTTGCTGAACTTGGTTTTTGGGGTTTTGAAATCCACTTCACAGTGAGGCCATTGCTGTTTGAATCACTCTAGCAATAACATCCTCGAGTGGGATGAGAAAACGTGTGCTTTCAGCCCCATGGATGTGTCTGAACTAATAGCTGCTTCCACCTTCATTAAAACAGTTCATGTTACTTCCAGCAGTACTTAACCTGTGTGCCCAGAGCAGCTCAGCAAAGAGGACCAGCTCTTCCAGCACGCTCTGGCACTGCCAAAACCTCACTTCAAGCACCTTTAGCATGTGTCATGATATCTCCACCAAGAGATAATGCTGTGATATGCTTCTAAGGACCTGAACACCAAATGCAACATATGTGGAAAACAGTTTCTTTGAAAGGAGCCTGTAGAAAATCTGCTTCCACGGTTTAGAGCCACAATGGAACATATGCACATGGGTTTTAGATTAAAAAAAAAATGGCCTGTGCATTTGTAAAGTCCAGATTACCACTGTTTTGCAACTAAATAGTCCCTTTTAGCCTCGCCCATGTCTCTGACAGTGAATAAGAATCTAGCTGTTCGTTAACCACTTGTCTCCATCAGTTTCTTAAGTGACACTGGCAATTGAATCAGGGATATTTTTTTTTTCTCCTCAGCTCCATCTGTTACCTGAATCCATGGCCATCTGTCATTTTCTGCTGCAGTCCAGGCATTCACAAGACCCTTCTTATTAAGCCGTGCATAGTATGGGTACCACTTCTGGAGTCCAAAAAGAGCTCGGTGAGTGGATGAAGCCGTGATTTGTTGGTTTGACACAATCCCTCCTTCTATGCCTAGTGGGCCAGAGCACCCTGCAAATGGGAACAGGAAAAAAAAAAAAAAAAATAAAAAAATGATTAAACTGAAACGATCAACTGTTCTGAGTCCCACGTCGCCGTAATTACAATAGCATGCAAATAGATCCAAAATGTCATGCCAAATGCAGCTTAGAAGAAATTTAAAGTACTTGACTATATCACCTTTTTGTAGAAATTAAAAAAAAAACAACCCCAAACCAGAAGCTTTGCTTGCAAATAATTCTTCCCATAATAAAATTAATGAAATGGATTAAACTTTCAATTTCTTTTAGCTTGTTCTAGCTGAAGATTTGTGAGTTTGGGTTGTGTGGACACGAGGAAAGAAAAAATTCTCAGATTCAAATATTGAAATGATTGTTAAGAGTAAATTTAAAATTCTGTAATTACTGCAAAGTTCCATATTGTTGCTCTTGCCTCAAAGTTCAGCATTAAACTAATCTGCTAAAAATTGTTATTGCAGTTAGCTCTAGAAATGTGACAATAGACATAAGTTATCTTTCAGTTACATTAAAAATGTTTAAAGCTTTATCCATTTAATCAGCAAGCCTCAAAGTATGTATTTAACTGAAATGCTCTAGTGTTCATAATTTTATGTATGGTATTCATCATTAATTTATTCACCAGAAATACTTGTAGACCTAATAGTTTGTTTTTTTTTAAAAGCAAGATATTTCTGCATACATTGTTTTTTGAAACCACTCCATTTGGGCACAGGAACAAAAGCATTCAGCTATCGTGAGCAATCCGAACTGAGAAAATGATGAAAATTCATTATATACAAACAATTGGCGGTTTATCTACTATTCAACACCCGATGGAGTATCTGAGATTTTCCTTTCCTCATTTCTGATGCAGAATCCGGAGAGAAGGTAATCACAGGAATTACTCTGGCAGCCAGTGTTACTCTGTTGCCCAAAAGATCTTGTGCTTTGCAGGTCAGCTGCACTTTGGCAATTTTGAACACCACAGGACAGATGTTTACTTACATTTCAGGTTTTCCCAGAAACCTGGCAGTGTTTCACCTCAAGCAGGACCCAAAAATGAACTCTGAAATCGTACTGTTATGAAATCCTTGCACCACACGTGCAGAAAGTCACAAATAATTTAATTCCTCGTTAATTTAAAGGTACAGAGAAGAAAAAGTGCAATTTGCTCCTCTCAGCCAGGAGATGGCACAGGGTAGCACAGTCCCCAGGCGTGGGGTGACACTGATGATGGAGACAAAGACAAACTGAAGTTTCATGTTGATTATGTTGATGGACAAACACATGCTCGTGGTCTGAAAAGGCAAAGCAA
Organism: Pseudopodoces humilis; assembly: GCF_049639895.1. Lineage (NCBI taxonomy): Eukaryota > Metazoa > Chordata > Aves > Passeriformes > Paridae > Pseudopodoces > Pseudopodoces humilis. The sequence goes on from NC_142203.1 coordinate 2,007,925, forward strand.
AGCTCCCGTGCAGGTGGACTTCAGGGAGAGCTCCTCCTTCAAAAACTGCCCAAAACTTCCAGGAGATGCACAAACGGAATCCTGGCCCCGCTCCAATTAACAACCAACTTGCACCATGGAATGATTTCCCACAGGTTCTTACCAGCCTGCAAAGCTCAGCTAGAACTTAAACTCCTCATGCTACTTCTCTTCATCAGCCAAAAAATAAAAGCTTTGCCCTCAGCTCTTGACTAATAACTGCACGAAACACAACGAAACGTGGCTCTCTCCTGTTGCTGTGCCAGGTGCAAGGCAGCGCCAGAAGAAAACAAACTCTTTGTCACCAGGATGGGCAGGCACAATGTAGAACACACTCAGAAAACCCATGTATGCTGGGAAAGTGTCATTCCTCATTGTGTTTTCATCAAGCATTACTTGAGGATTGAAAGGCCTATTCAAACCTTAGCCGATTCTGAAGTATTTTCATCGAAGCAGAATGAAATCTTTTGGTGTGTAAACTGCTGCATCTGCTTGCAAGACAGAGGGAAATGACTCCTCTCTCCTAAGAGAAGTGCATGTTTTTAAAAGTTTCTTATAGCTAATTATTAAAAAAAATCTGTGCTGTTCCATAATGGAAAAGAAGGTTCACACAGATGTGCCTGTGTTCATGGGTAACTCACCAACACACCCATACCTACAGGACACATGCATGAAATAAATTAACCATCTTTAAGAGCTGCAATCATAGAATGGTAACTATTTAAAAATAGAGATGTGAGAAAACAGAAGGTTTTCCAAATGGACCTTAAATAGGAGGCATGCTGGAGCCGTGTTAATATTTGCCGTGTCTGTTAGTGCATCTCGTGTCTGAGATGCATTAAATGCTATTTGAAATATGTGTGAAATCCTGACAAGACAAAGTTGAATTTTCCTTTATAACTTGAAGGCAATTTCCTTTCTAGGTTTAATTACCAAGCACAGCACTTAACTCTGTTTTTTCAGCTATGACCATACACGCTCAGCAGTGTTTATCTTCCTTAGCTTTAGGAGGATTATTCCTGAAATCCAGAGAAAATCGCTACCTTCAGGGAACAGGTACTTTATTGTACGAGCTCCTTATTTTCTTTGCAGTTCCAGTCATGGTTTTGTCACATTTGTCAGCTTTTCAATCTAAGCTAAACAAAAAATTTACCACTCCTAAAAGTTAAAATTACCACATTAAAGATACTTTCTACTTTGGTGTTCAGTTCAGACCTAATGACATGAGATGCGTGGAAAGCATGTGACCGGTTAATAGTTTCTAAACAATTTTATATTTCTTAAATTATCAGAACATTCTCCTATTTATTTACTTATTTTTTATTTATTGAACAACCAAGATTTCAGTAGAAGTTTCATTAGGATACTGTCAGTGAGGTCCTTCCACTGTTAAATCTGCCCTTTTACTCACCCTTTATGTATTTATTTTAATCAGACATCATTTTCTACAAGAAAACCTTTCAATTCACTTTCTTTTATCAGTTAAAAACAATTACTGAACATATTTTTGGATAGTCAAATACCACAGCAAATGGACTTTCCTTAGCCATATGCTCATTAATTTCTTCCAAAAAACTCCACTACATCAGCAAGTCACTCTTTCTTCTTCTAAAAACTCTAATGGGGCTATAACTCTCTGAATTCACATGAAATTTGTTTTTCCTGAAAACTCCCAGCTGAATGACCCATCTCTGGTTCCACTAAATGTGGTTTATCACTAAAAGACTGGTTATGGACCATCTCCTGCATACAATATTAAGTTTCAGACACAAAACCCACTTTTCTTCAAGTTATCAATTACTTCTTTAGGTGTTTAACAGCTGTGATATACTACTGACTACTAACAATGAAAACAGGCAACAAGAGCTTTTTCAGTTTGTTTTTTTTAAAAAAACTGAGATGCATATTTTGTAGAACAAGTGCAAGATGTGTATTATCTTATTGCTATACCTCTGCTTCTATTAAATCCATGGTTCTTTAAACAGAAATCATGACAGCTTGGGAAATAATAACAACAACAACAACAACAACAACAACAACAACAACAACAACAATAATAATAATAATAATAATAATATCACAATAGTGATTGTACAATTTGTACAATTGTACAATTCATGCTGGTCAATGTTAGCCATTGAATTTAAAAAATATATTTTTATTAAGGCAGACACATTGGGGTATAACAATACACTTGATGCAAAGAAGTAAAGAAAAAATTAAACAGCAATTAAGCTGCCTGACATGAAACAGATTTTCAAGGCAGATTTTGTCATCTGGAGGTGTTATTTCAGGGTCATTAAAAAGCAAGATAATAAGGCAAGTAATATTGGTGACAATTATGGGTATGCACTAAATAACACCCATTGAATACTTCTCCTTCTCTCACCAAACACAAATCTACTCCCATAAAATCTCACTATCCATGAAAATAACAATACCAGGGTGTACCAAAAACTATGTGAATGGATCCAGAAAAAGGTGGGAAAAGTCAGTAGCAGAGGAAAAGTGAATTTGTCAGTTCTCCTGAGAGTCCCCACCGTGTGAAGTCACCAGAGCTATAAACCTGCCTTGAAGGCTTCTTTTACATCCTTAATTAGATCTAGAAACATTATGCACCATTTTGCGCCACAAACCAATTGTTTTTTAGTTCAGATTTCCCTTGTAGACCAAGGGGATGGGAATCAAACAGCTCCCCAGAAAGGAGATGAGTTCTGTGCTTCCACCCTTATCTCTGGCAATAGCAAATCCCTCCAGCTGAAAAATTTTGGAGAAAAACAAAGTAAATGACAGTTAGCTTACTTGATACCTCCTCAGAAGAACATTAAAACAGGGAAATAAGTAGCTGATTCCTGTCCTTTACAGCAAAAAGACAAACTAATTTAAGATGAAGAGTTACTACAGCAAGAGATAATAAGCAGAAAGCACTGGGTAAACATGTTACTTGAGCATATTTATTTTGAACTTTTTTACATTTATGTCAGTCCACAAATTACGAAAAACGCCCAAACGGTTTAAAAATTGCTTGAAAATGTGAGGATTATTCCTCTGCAACTAGAAGGAAAAGGTTTTCTGTTATTAATGATGAAACATGCTGGATTTTTGCAGCATGAGTATATAACTCTCATTTCCTCCGCTGGTCTGCCTCTAGCTAACGTCATCCAAATCTCGTCCAAACAAACAGATGCAAAATTGAGAAAACAAATCAGCTTTAGACATCTGCAATCCTTTCTTCCTCCAAGCATCTCATTTTCTGGAATGAGATTACCCTGGCTGTGCTTAGGAGAGGGCCTGGCAATGGTGCTGAACACAAACCCTGAAAATGGGATTACAGATGACCTCTGGTCCTGCTGCTCCCCACCATCTAGCCCAGGCTCCCATTTCTTCTTATTTCTCCTGACACACAAATACCCTTGCCCAGTTTGTTCTGCCAGGGGCAACTCTTAGATAACAGCAAGTCTGATTTCCAGGAGCTTGTTAGATGGGTATTTGAGAGTCTGTCACCAAAGTGCCCAGTGATGTTTTTGCAGGGCTTGGATTTTCACAACCACTTCATGATAACACAAAAATCTTCTTTACAAATGCTACCCAAAGCACTTTTGCAGAGAGGTGGTTGGAGACACAGCTTTCCTTCCCTCTTGGGGTGTTTGTGGACCCTCTTATAGTTTCAGTGATGTGACAGCCCTCAAATGCCAACTTTACCACTGGGCAGTGGGGACTGATGTTGCATTAATTAATGATGATGCTTGCATAGATGACACACAGGCAATCTAAGCTTCTGCCTATTTCTTCTTGTTCTTTAACACACAGGTTTCCACTCCCAGCCTATGAACAGTTTTCCATGCTGCAGTCCCCAGACTGGGATTCACATCTCTCTGATGAATAAAACAAATTTTACTTCCAGCATAGCACAGGAGCATATGGAGACAGCAGTGAAAGCAGATTATGTCTTTTTCTATATAATGTTGTGATTGAAATGGAGGGTGATTATTCAGGACTGGTTTGCTTAGTTCTAGTCTGGTAATTCCTCCAATCTGCTCCTCAAGTAGGATGGATAGAATTGCAAATTTCACATCAAAACCCATTTATTCATAGATTAATGCTGGGGAACTGCAACAGAGAAAAAAATTGAAGGGACCTATACAAGAGGAGTAAAATTAAAGGAAGACTTCTGGTTTAGGAAGATCCTTAAACTGAAGACTCCTTGAAGCTGTGACAATACATTGGGACAACCATTTCTTGGTGTTTTGCCCTTGTCTTACACTCACTCATCAATAATTAACTTCTGATGACTGTCTAAAACACAGCCCATGGATTGTCACCAGACCAAGCATTGTTACTATTGTGCTCAAAACCAAGGGTGCATCTAAAATCTCATATCTGAAAAGCTGCAATCAGATTTTTTTTTTGGTAATATTTTTTTAAATATTTTTTTTGTATTTCTCCATGAGGTGGTTGCGTTTGTGTTGGACCCCATCACATTAAAAGTACTGACATCATCCCTCGGCATGTTCAAAGTAATTTTAACAGAACTGGGTTGTGAAGGATTTCAGAATGAAGATTTGTGTATCCCCCACTGAGAAAACCGTAGGATCAAACTGTCTGGAAAAGTTTCTATCCAAAGAAACACCCAACTACATTGTGGCAACACCACTCCCAAGGTGTTTCCTGAATCTCTTTTTTTTTGTTTTCCAAAGCTCTGGCAGTGAACATTCAACAACCCCACTTGGCGTTTGGTTAACACAACTTGGATCTTTATTATTCCAGATTTTGTTGGGTCCTGATTCTATGAATGTGGATGAAGATGTTCTCTTCTTTGAACAGCACACATGTTCTTTCCATACTGGACAGCTGGAGGTACAACCCAAACTCCACAGCACACTCCCTGTGTGCCAAAAGATGAGTCAATGAGGATTTCAAAGAACTTAAGAATAATAAGAGGATGTATCATCTTTGGAAGGAGGGTCAGGTCTCTCAGAAAGTATTTAAGTATTTTCCTACACTGCTAGGGCATGTAGGAAAAAAAATTAGGGAGGCCAAAGCTCAGTTTGAGCTTAAATTGGCAACTTTTGTAAAGAATAATAAAAAATGGTTTTACGAATATATTGATGGTAAAAGGAAGGGTAAGACCAAATTTTGTTCTCTCTTGGATGTTAGTAACTACAGAAGAGGGGAAGGCAGAGATGTTTAACACTTTATTTTCCTCAGTCTTTAGTGGAAAGTGGCTTGTCCTTAGGTCAGCTGTCCTCCTGGTTGGTAGATGGTGTCAGGGAGCAGAACAGCCCCCTGTTATCCAGGAGGAGGCAGTCAGAGAACTGCTGAGACACTTGGATGTTCATAAATCTATGGGAGCAGATGGCATCCATGCCAGGGTGATGAGGGAGCTGGCAGATGGGCTTGGGAAGCTGCTCTCCATCATTTACCAACAATCCTGGCTCACTGGTGAGGTTCCAGATGACTGGAAGCTGGCCAATGTGACACCCATTCACAGAAAGGGTGGGAAGGAGGATCCTGGTGATTATAGGCCTGTCAGCCTGACCTCAGTACCTGATAAGATAATGGAGCAGTTTATGCTGAGTGTCATCACACAGCACTTACAGGATGGCCAGGGTATCAGACCCAAGCAGTGGAGACCCTCAGGGGTCTGTGCTGGGGCCAAGGTTTTTATTGATGACACAGATGAGGGAATCGAGTCTTGTAATAGTAAATTTGCAGATGACACTCAGCTGGGAGCATGTGTGTCCATCTGTTAAGGTAGGAGGGCTCTGCAGAGAGATCTGGAATGACTGGATGGGTGGGCAAGTCCAGAGGGATGAGGTTTAATAAATCCAAGTGCCAAATCCTGCACTTTGGCCACAGTAACCCTCTGCAGTGCTACAGGTGTGGCTGGACAGTGCCCAGGCAGAAGGGGACCTGGGGGTGCTGGTGACAGCAGCTGAACACGAGCCAGCAGAGTTCCCCTGGTGGCCAAGAAGGCCAATGGCCCCTGGCCTGGATCAGGAATGGTGTGGCCAGCAGGAGCAGGGAGCTCATTCTTCCCCTGTGCTCGGCACTGCTGAGGCCACACCTCGAGTGCTGTGTCCAGTTCTGGGCCCTCAGTTTGGGAAGGACGCTGAGACACTTGAGTGCATCCAGAGGAGGCAACGAGGCTGGTGAGGGGCTGGGAACACAAACCCTGTGAGGAACAGCTGAGGGAGCTGGTGGTGTTTAGCCTGGAGAAAAGGAGGCTTGGGGGTGACCTGATCACTCTCCAAAACTCCCTGAAAGGAGGTTTCAGTCAGGTGTGGGTCGGTCTCTTTCTCCAGGCAGCACTGACAGAAGGAGAGGACACAGCCTGAAGCTGTGCCATGGAAATACAAGTTGGATGTCAGGAGAAAGCTTTTCACAGAAAGGGTGATAAAGAACTGGGATGGTCTGCCTGGGGTGGTGGTGGAGTCACCATCCCTGGATGTGTTAAAAAAACACTGGATGTGGCATTCAGTGCCATGGTTTAATTGAGGTGTTAGGGCTGGGTTGGACTCGATGATCTTGCAGTTCTCTTCCAACCCAGTGATTCTGTGATTATGAGTTCTTACCACTTATTTAACTTATAGCATTTAACAATTCACTGACAAAATGAGTTTTATTTTATTTTGTTCTCAAGCAGCAAATCTGGATCTTTGGGGAAAAAAAAAATTATACTGCAGTAAGGCCTTTAGTCTCTCAAACTCTGTTGGGCTCTCATGTAGAAATACATTTTTCTTTATGTGAAAAATGATTTTTACCTTTCAAACTGACACTGAAAAATAACATTTCTGCCATGTCTGAGTGTTGACATTAACCATCGACATAACTCACAGCCACTTAAATACCACTAAAATTAATTTGAATAAAATAAATGATGGTTCAACACGAAAAAAAAACAAACCATCCTCCCAAGAATTAAACTACATTTATATTATAGAAGGCAAAATCAAAATCATAGCAACTTTCAAGTAAAATAACTGTCATGCTTACACACATATGAGAAGACAGACAAGAAGCCTAACTGCCACATAACAGTAATTCATTATTACTGTTTTTAACTTAGGGTGCAATGACATGAAAAATACATGTCCCTGAGTTCTTCTTACCAATCCCAACATCTTTTGTTGGGCCTGGACTGGGACAGATGTGCGTGGAGGAGATTTGTGCTGTGGTGGATCTCACAGTTAATGTCATGGGGTGACTTTATGATGCTTGTATCTGCTCTAGTAGAAGAACTAGATAAGTAAGAACTTAAGAAGAAAAGTTCTCTGTAATCTGTTCTACTTTATTTCTAGCTGTTGCAAATGGTTGCAGCAAAGGCTTCAAGCCAATTAGCAATTTAAGCATAACTTAGGCATTTACAAACCAGGGTGCATTTAAAAATAATATTTATTTGCTGCTGCTGGCCCCTGCACAATCCATGCATTTCTCCTCTTCTCAGGCAGTGATAGAAATATTTCTTTTAACAATACAAGAAAACTCAACAGCTTTCCAGCTTTTTTTCTTAGGAAATTTGCTAATTAGACACTGGTCTGACAACTACAGACAACTTCTTTCACAGTTTCTTGGCTTCATATTTCCATTCATATATCTTTAGTGGCATGTGGGTTTCTTTATGTTTTTGTTTATGGAGTGTGCAGCACAAACAAAACCCTGCCTGTGGGCTAGTTGCATTATATTGCAGTGTATCTTCTATTATCCCTAAATTCACTCCAAAGGAACTTCCTCTTTTTTTTTTTTTTTTTCTTTTTTTTTTTTTTGGTCACAATGCAATATTTTTACTAGAAAAGTTAATAATTTTAACCTGAAGTAGATAACCAACTACAACAATTGCCAATTTGAAGGCAGCTCATGACATATTTATGTACGTGGTTAGTAATTGAGCCTTAAATCTGCCTGTTCCAAAAAGCAACTTTGGAAAAAACCAAAAACCAACCCAAACCCAAAGGTTCTCTTGCGAGTGAAACTGCAATGACAAGATAGAGTCACACTGAAAGACAATCTGTATTTTTCTAGCAGGTCTACAATAGAAATCAGTGGGATCCCAGAACCAGGGTAATTAGCATTCCTGCCAGCTGGCCTGACAATGAGCATGTTCATTTGCCAGGAGAGGAGAGTGTGCTTTTCAAGAAGCAATTCTTATTTTGCTGCTGCCTGGGGATGTTCTTTCTGCCTTTTGTGGTTTTGGCATTGTTTTTACTCCCCCCTCCAGAAGAACAGCAACTGCTCCTAGAAGTGACAGCATTGCTTGTTACAAGATGTGTTCATTGAAATTGTTATAAGAGGGATCCATTGGAATAGTTTAAAAAACTACATTTTGGCACTCATAGGAATTCTGAATTACAATGGGGTTCATGTTCTTCAGAAAGTAGTAAAAGAATGGGAATATCCTACAATATACTGCTGAAGTGATATGCTAAATATGAGCTATATTCACTGTACTGGACACAAACTGCATGCAAACGACAGTAATTTAAATCTGGCTACACAGAAACAACCCTTCTTATGGTCTCTAAGCTGTTTCCCTCTTCTTCTATAACCCATCCAACATCTTAATAACTGGAAATTCAGATATCTTCACTTAAATCTTGTTCCTGGAAGCCATTTGGTGTAGATATAACCTTATATTAATGTAAAGCAGCTTTAAGGATCAGGGCTTGAAGCCCTGTTAAAAAGACAGAATTAATTTAAAGGTCATGCACTTTTATTAGGGTGGGGAAAAAAAATCAGAATGAAGATTCAGAAAATGCTGGTTTCATATATAAGCAGTAGAAGAATTTGTTTTATTAGTATAGCAGTGCAGTAAAAGGACATGTTTTACTTGTGATTCTGTAGTGTATTTTAGGCATAAATATCTACATCCAGATTTTCTGAATATCCCCTATTTTTCTTTTACCCCCTTATTTTCCCTTATCAACATCTATTTAACCATAAAAAGGGCATTATTCTGAATTGTTTAGAAAAATATCCATCCAAACAAAGCAAATGTAAGGAATGCAATTCATGACCCAGCTACAGTCATCTGAAAATTCTATGTCTAACCCAGACTAGATGCTCAGGCTCTGTTTGTCTGTGGGAGGAAACAGGCAACCCTAAACCATAATTTTCATCATTTCATCATTTATAAAGAAAGCATTCAAGATAGATGTAATTAGTTTTTCTGTGTTTACTGACCAAAAACAAACCTAGAGCACTATTTCAACTTAGTGCATAGGTTTAGGAGGATAAAATCAAGTGAAATGAATGCAATGAATTTTAAAACCACTGGAAAGACATTGCTTTAAAAATACATGTTGATCTGGTTTTCTGCAAAGCTAGAGGTAACTGGGCAGTTAACATGCCTGGGCTTTACAGAAAAAGGTCTTTGAAGAAGGAATGTTGAGGAGGAGATAAACATAATAAGAAAAAAAAAAAAAAAATCCAACATTCCAGATTTTGGTTTTCCTGTTGACAAAAATCATCAAATAAATGTTGATGTGATTTTGGAACTGGCAGGGATGGAGCATCTAACCTGCAAGGAGACACTGACAGAGGTGGAAGTGCTCAGCCTGATGAAGGAAGGCTCAGGGAGATCTTATCCATGTGTAAAAATGTCTTGTGGGAATGGGTGAACATTGAGGGGTCAGCCCATTAACAGGACAAGAGGCAATGGGAACAAGTTTTAAAATGGGGAAATGCCATTTGAACACAGGAAAACGGGGTTGGTTTTACATTTTAGATGTGTGTGACTTTAGTTTGAGGTTTGTTTTTTTTTTTGCTTGTTTGTTTGCTTGTGGAGTTTTTTAGTCTTGTGGTTTTGGTAATGTTGTTGGGTTTTTTTTTCCTGTTTTGCTTTTGGTGGGTTTTTCTTGGTAGTGTTTGGAAGTTTTTAACATGGGAATGGTCAAACACTGCACCAAAAAACTGTACAGGAGGCTGTGGAGATCCATCTTTGGAGACCCAAAAGCCTGAGTGGACACAGGTGTGGGCAGCTGGCTCGAGATGTCCCTGCTCAAGGAGGGTGGCTGGAGTAGCTGGCCCTGCCAATCTCTTCCTTTCTGAGATGTTCAAATTGTTGCAGCTCCAGTTCTTTTCAAATCAGTGCTGACAGAGGGAAAAATCCTGGCACCAAACCAGCCCAGAGGATTCCTTCCCAAGCAGGAATAATCTGACATTGTTCTCTTGATTTTGGAACAACATCTTCTTTTATTTAAAATGGGTGAAGATTTGTCCCTGAAGTACTTGACTTTATCTAGTACTATACAGTTTTACACTAAACAATAATACATAGTTTGTTCATGAACTGGTTTTCTCCCCTGGGAGCCAGTCATAGGCAGATTATATATATGTCTATATATATATATATATATATATATATATACACACACATCTTGTGTACAGTTTTATTATGTGCTCGCTGTTCCAATTTTTTAAAATAAATTTAGATATGAAAGTATTTCGGTTCCAACCATTCCCAGGCTCATAGAATGACAGCTGACAAACAAAAACTGTGCTTCTTTTCCTATACCAAACCATTTTTTTCCTGGTAGCTGTATGGATAAGCAGCATATTTTTAAAAAGTAGAAGTTCGAATTTTAGGAGTTACATTCTTCATTTCAAGGAGAAGGTAGAGGGCCAAGGAGACTTTTCATTTTACCAGAAGCTGCTGCCTTTGCAAGTGTGTGCAGACCATATGTGTGAGCTCACACCACGGCAGACTGAAGAGGAGCTAAAATCTGAAGATATTTGAAGCACTGGCTTGGCTTGGTACATTCAGTTTGACTTCAGTCCTGCTTGCACTGAGCACACACATTGTGTGAAGGACAGTCATCCATCCCAGCTCATTATCCCATTAATTGTTTCATGGCTGGGCTGCAGTGGTCCAGCAGCATGCATTTCAGTGTGCCAGTGCAGGTATGTTCCTAAATAGTCCTTTTTTGAAATGCATTTTCCTTTTTATATATATATTTTTAAAATATTATTTATTTTTAGGCACATTCTTACTGCCACCTCATCTGCTCTCAAGTTCATGACAGGTTTATTTTCTCTTACCCCACCAGAAGCTATTGTTTCTTTATGCCTCCTCTCAAAACATCACTTTTAAATATAAGCAAAGCTTAAGCCCACCCACACAGAGACAGGTTTTCACTCAGAATTAATTCCAAGTTGTGCAAGACCTGTGCATGGAACACTAACTCTTAAAATTTTAAAACTCTGCAGATCTCTAAAATGAATTTAAAATCACCATTGCCCAATGGAGATGGTATAATACCACAGTCACGGGAGCTATAAACCTGATTCAGCTAATCAGACCATTACCAGTAACTAAAAATCTCTGGTTTCAGCATTTTGGTGCTGCTTTGGAGTTGAGAATTCAGCTTCTCATTTTATGGGCTGGTGTTTGGAGAATCCTCGTGACCACAGCACAGCCCAGCCCTGCGCATTTTAGCCGCCGGGTATTTCAATCATTCTGAAGCTTGATCAAATTGTTTGCTCAGTCCTGGTAGCTCAACTCTTTTTTCATTCCACAATTCAATGTCCTGATCTGAGAGATATTGAGCAGCAGTGTTGTAACGACTCGAGCTAATTGCTGTTCTGAGGACTCATCCTACGGGCACGACCAAATCGATGTTTTCATTCCCACTGAAGAAATTTAATCAGCATTTCCACTGGGACAAGGCAGCAAGCAGATCATGTGTTCCTCCTTCTAGTCAATCACAATGCAAATGAAATAGCAAAATAGAATTTACAAATACCTCCCCCTTTTTTTTTTCCCTTTTTTTTTCACTTCAGTAGACTTGGAGAACACACAGTGATTATGTCAGATTTTTTTTGTCTACGACTTGATTAGAAGTCACAGGCTTTGTAACGTCAAGGTGACTCCTAACTACACAATGAAACATCACATTTCCACACTCCTGGATGTGGTAATTCTATAAATCTATTCACCTCTGAAATCTGATTAACAGAAGACATTTATGTCCGTAAGCAAGCTCCACAGATTTAAAACAAAACAAAACTGATTTCCTTGACCTATTAACATTTTAATTATTATTACTCTGATTTCTGAAGTGTGACTCCCTAGGATGTGAGCAGACAGTGTGGCACTGCAGCACTGAGGTGCAGGGTATGATTAACCTTGTTTCATGCCTTCACATAAAATAATGCACGTCAAAGGCAACATCTTCACCAATTTGCATCGGCAGCAGCTAACGAGCACACAGACACTTTCAGACAAGCAAAACTTTTCAAAGGATGCTGTGTTGAGCTTCAGGTCTGCAGGAAGTGACATGAAAATGAGGTGATTAGTTACGTTGCACGCAGCAGAAGACAGCTTTTTAGACAGTAATGGGAAGAATTGCCACCAATTTGCTGATATGTCCAAAGAGATTAAACACTTTTTGTGCTGATGTAGCATCTCCTCCAAAAGCAGTGCATTATTCTGTTACCACCTAGCATGGTCCATGTGTGTAAGCAGTGGCCATCAGGACTAATCAAATTAAAAGAAATTGAATTTTACTTTCTGCTTCTCAAGAGTGCCATTATTGCAGAGTGACTGTCATGGGTTTCCATTACCGAACATGCTCTCACACTTTTATAAAAAGGTCATAAAATTAACTTTGGGCCCTTATGTGCTCTACAACTCCACTCTGAGGACCCAGACTGAAAATGAAGTTGGGCAACCCTTAGATAGTCTGAGAGTAAAAAAACCTTAAAATAAAAAAGGAAGCAGAAAGAACTTGAGGCTTCTTTCTGGTTTTTTTGGTTTTTTTGGTTTTTTTTAAATCACTTTTTCTAGTGAAGTGATTTCATAGCATAGTGTTTTTAAGAATTGGGCCAAAAAAAGATTCAGGAACTACAGAGGTGTACTAATAGATAGTTCTGTAATTAAGATCATAAGGAACCTAGGAAAAGGTGTGGAAAAGAGCCAATATTCCCCCTGTAAGTGGCAGTTCTGATTCACTTTTTGCAGTCCTTTAATAGAGATGATATGCACAGGGATAAAGGAAATACAGTGGAAACAGCACACTTGGATTTTCAGAAGGCACTTGATGAGGTTCCACATGAAAGGATCTTGCCAGGGAGTGGGAAAATGGCCCTGCTATAGCCAGAAGTCTAATTACAGAACAGAAAATGTCTTTTCAGGACAAAATGTTAGCAGTGTCATTCCCCTAGGGTCATTGCTAGAGTCAGTTTTACTCATCAGTGGCCAGGAGGAAACTGTGAATGGGGAAATTGTCCAATTTGAAGCTCTCTGGATCAAATGCCACTCTGATGATGAGCAGCTCCAGGAGGACATGGAAAACTGAGTGAGTGGTCAAAAGGGCGACAGATGAGCCTCAATGTAGGCAAAGGGAAGAGACAAAATCCCTAAAATGTGCCTGCACTGTAGCAAACCTGGAAATGGCCATTAGAGCTGCAAAGAGCACAGGATTGCTCAAGTTGGAGACTGAGGAGAGATACAACTTCACATAAACATGGGCAAGATGTCACCTTGACACTGCTGAAATTAGGGAGCACTCACTGAAATTCACAAGAAATCAGCTTAGCCTGTTTTTTTTTTTTTATTTTTAAAAGGAAAAAATGTTCTTCTTGGCATGGGGGGTTGTGACCTCCTGGAGCCTTCCAGAAGATGCAGCACAGTTCAAAAAGGAGCTGGACAAATTCAGCCACTGCAGGTCCAAGGATGATACTAAAGAGACACTGACCAGGGGTGTACTTTTAATATTCCTGTGAAATGATTGTCATTACCACAGCCAGAGACAAAATGTTAAGCCACCCTTTGTTGAAATACCTGACCTAATATGAAGGATTTTTGTATTCTCAAGAATTTCCCACCAACATGGTAGTGAAATTTAGCTAAGAATCCCTTTTTTAATTCATATAAATAGCATATTTAAAAATAAACTCTCCAAGAAAACACTTTGCATATATAATGAGTACATTCATTAGAATAAAAACTAAGCATTAAAAAGCTACTTTTTCAAAAACATGTCCTTTTAATGCTGTTTACAGGCTCTTTGTGTTCTGTAGGAAATCTAATTATCCAATAATTTAATTTCATACAGAAAAAAAAAAGTTTGCTAGGGGATTATCAAGAAGAAGGTTGTATTTCTCAGCTGAAAAGGTAAACAATAATATGATAATATATGATATATAATAACATAATAATATATAATATAATATATACTATGATAATATTCTATAGTACATAATTTCCTGAAATAAAAATAAATATGGTCACTGAAGCCAGTAGATAACTGTGGCACTTACATTTTCAAGTGTTTAGGTAACATCATTTAAATAATTTCAAATCATTTGGCAGTTTTGTTTTAAGAGTAAAAAATATATATAAATATTTGAATTTATTGTGGAGAAAATCTTCTCACCTGATCTTACAAAATGCTTTTTGTAGGTGTTTGAAGTGGCATAGATTGATTTTGTAGATTGATTTCACTACTATCTATGCAAAAGTAACTGTTCATAAAGGTTATAACAAAAGGCAAATGTGAAGTTACCTGTCAGTAATACATAAATAGGTGTAACTCCACTAATATCCCTTGATTCATTATACTCTCATGTCTGCATGAGAGCCAGGAGGGCTTGTTGTGGCAATAATATCTCTATTAATAAATTCCATATAAAGTTGCACAAGGCAAAATTGCACTGCTATTGCCAGGGCCAACCTATTCAGTTCTTTTGACTCAAAAAAGTAACAATAGCACCAAACTAAGCTATTAGTTATCCATAGTGATTGATCAAAAAGCTAAAAAAAAAAAAAGAAAAGAAAAAAAGAAAAAAATATAGAAGTTAAAATTCCCAAAATCCTCTTCACCCTATCATCTCCTAATTTTTTTCTTGTCTCAGTCTTACTTTGTAGAATTCCCTGTGACTTCCAGTCCCTTTGGGGTTTACAGGGACCAAAGCATCACAACACTGGGTGCTGTTTTGCTAATTCAGCTGCAACAGGAATTGCCAGAGCAGGGAAATTTGTTTTCTGAGATGTCTTTTTGCAAGGAGACCTAATCTCAGCAAAACTCAGGATCGAGGGAAGGATGGGAGCATGCGAGGTCTCCTCAGCATCCCTGTTTGCACCCAAAACTTTGAATAAAAATGAACTGAAGGGAAATGGGGCAGCTCAAGCTGCAAGTTTATGTCCCTTCCAGGAGATGTAAACTTTAAGTGAACAAGACCAGTGCCTGAGAAAGGAAGAAGAGAAAGAAATTCCTTCCCTGTCTGATCATGTTATCCATGCCCCAGCTCCCAGGGTACTGGGAATTCTCGTCCAGGACTCTCACACTGCCTTCTGAAGGTTCTCCAACATGCATAAAAATTTCCAGTTACATCAGAGACTGGAATCTGCTTTTCCCTTCTCCAGCCACGGAGGAGGATGGTGGCCTCCCAGCTTTCCCAAAAGGAAACACTCCTCAGGGTTACATTTCTTACACATGGGCACATTGGGCAGGTAAAGTTTTTTGCTGTTCACAAAAATTACTCCTCTCCCAGCTTTCTTTCCCACTAATTTCCCAAACTCCCTACCCAGTAACTTGTCTTGGTGAATCCCTTGGGCCTGCTTCTCCTTGCACTTAGAGCTGTAGTCACTGGGCTAGTTGGTGGCTAAAATTTAGGCTTTTCACCCACCCCATTTATTTAAAGTGTGGAAAGTCTCTGAAATTAGCACTCTCTCCATCACTAAATGCTAATAACAAGCAACCTAAAAAATAGTGCTTTAATACTGAAAGCAATTAAATATTATTTATTTAATAAATTGAATTAATTTAATAAATATTTAAAGCAATGTAAAATCAATTCTGGAGAAGTGTAACTTAAATAAAGGGGGAAAACACGTTACACTTCATTATTAAATCACATTTTACTTCCAGCAGATACAGCTTTATGTCTAAGATTAAGCACAGCTTTCAAAGGACCTGTGGCCCATTTCACCTGCAGAAAACTCAGTGGAAAACCCACCACACCTTCAGCAGAAATGAGGCTGAACTGATTCCATCGTGCACTTTGGGAAAGAAACTCCTGAGGATTTTCCACCTGACATTTTTTATCATGAAAAAAAATCTTCCTATGTCTAAATATGAGTGAAACCAAACACTGACTCAAATTCAGGTCTGATGGAAAGGGAAAAAGGCATTGTAAAACATATTGTGGAAGGACCAGGCGGTAAGAAAAAGAAGATGAAGAGGTTTCAATAATAACAGTAAAATTAATAATCAGCTTTCTGTTTGGAAGCTCCTATCCAGAAGAATAAGGGAATTTTCAGAATTACTGAAGAAAAATAATCCTTTTTTTTCTGAGAGTGGACATGAGGATTCAAATTTGCTTTCAAAGCTGTAAATTTCCCAGCATTGCTTGTTGTTTCTCTAACTTTGAAGAATGACTAACTAATGAATTACAACACCTTTACTTTTTGTGCTAATCTATGACGAAAGCTCACATCACAGATGGGTAAAACTGAATTTTGTAAAAACCAGGAAGAGTGTAATTACAAAATTATGTTTCAGCAACAGGAGCATAAATGGGAATTGATATTATTAGAATAGCAATAAATATGATATTGCAAACTACACATTGAAACTGATCTTCAGTGAAGGCATGCAATGTTAGTATTAAATAGGGAGATTTGCCAGTGGAGGGAAATCATGATTTATGGGTGAGGTCTATCAGATTTTTCTGGAGCAGCAATGGGTATTAATGTGTTTTAAAAGGTAAAAGTTTTGCATGATATTTTCTGTGAAGAAAATTTTTATCTGCATTAAACAAAGAGCTGGTCAAGTTACATTCCGCACTAATACAGGAAAACAGTCAGTGGTACAAAGGAAAATTGAATTAAGAGGTAATTCTGCCAGCTCTTCTTGGAAAGCACTCTATCACAGTTGTGGATATTTAAATTTTTCGCTCTAGTTCATTTCAAAAACCTGCTTGCACCCTTCTGAGTCCCTCCTTTCCATCACCACGGCCGAAAGAAAACAAAATTTTTCTCTCTCCCCATTGCGCCGCCACCAAATCTTTCACATCAGCTCATCCCCTGGGAAGCCCTGGGATCCTCTGATGGAATGGAGGTGGTGGCAGCTGGGGACTGGAGCAGTGGCAGTGCCCAGCATCCCCTGCCAGGTCCCTCAGCCGTGGCTGCACCGCGGCCGTGCAGGACCGTCCGTCTGTCCGGAGCAGCGGGAGCGGCCACTCTTCCCTCTGTGGGAAGCTGAGCACTCAACATACCACATTTCCCTCTCCTCCTGAAAGCTGCAGGTGGGAGAGCTGAGCTCAGCGTGGAGATTTTAGTTCATTTAGGGCTCGTGTAACTGTGTTATTTTTTTATTTTATTTTATTCTTTTTTAATTTTATTTTTTTTCTCTGTCGTTCAGATGGATTTTCATGTTTCACAGCTTCACTCGTGCTCCACGGCTAAGTGAAGCTCCAAAATGTGAGTCAGCTTTCAAACCCCCAAGTTTTGCAAGCTTTATGCCATGCTCACTTGTAATTCCACTCCTGTGCCTGGCTTGTTAACTACTGCAGAGCTGGAGACAGTTTCCTTATGAGGAGTTTGTACAGCCCTGGAGATGATTGTACTCAAATTGATGATTCCTGTGACCACCAAAGGGTAGCAGCAAACAAGACCAGGCTAATTCTTATGGCAAACCACCCTCCACAATCAATCTGTTTGTAAATAAATACCCAATTTCTTATATAATAAGCCTTGAAATAAGGTATTTCAAAATGTTCCTGTGACTTGGCTATTGGGAACTTTTTTAAACCGGCTACAGCTGTAAATTTTTATATTTAATGTACCCTTATTGTTTATATTTAATATATATCCTTTTCATACATTTATAATCATTAGCAGTTTTTCATTCCATACTTTTAGGAGGCTTCTTTTGGTCATAATAACCTGTGATTTGTTTTGAGCTTCCTTCTACAGTCTACAGTCCAGATTTTATTTCTTTTATAGTACCAATTTCTTACCTGCAAATTATTTTTCATTTCTGCCAGGACATAAAAAAAGAATGTGCATTATTGACCAGACCAGGAACTTAAGAGCTATAAGGTCTACTTCGAGAATAATGGAGTGCTGTAATTTTTCTTTTAAGGCTTAGAAACACTGAAATATTCATTGTCATAGGCTTTGCCACACATAAAAATGCACATAAAAGTTCTTCCAACAAAGGAACAGTGGATCATGTTTATAAGATGAGGATTTTTTTTTTTTTCTCCTCTACTCTTTGTGAGTATCTAGGATTCTGTGAAAAGGTAGGGTCACACCTCTCCCACAGTAGGAAAAGAGGCAGGAGGAATCCCTGACTCCATCCTCTTTTTGCTGAGGGCAACTGAGTCAAGAATGACACAAACCATTTAAAAAAAGCAGATCCACAGGTTTAAGTAAGAAAACATGGCAAGAAAGTTGCCACAACAAGGTGGTGCAATCTCAAGTCAACAACACAGGGTTCAATACAGACTTGAGATAATATTTTGAGTTTTTGAGCAATAAAATCTATTGCTGAACTTGATGACTCATGGAGCAAGGAAACAATTACGGATTTTAAATATTCCTATTGGGCCTTCAGGGCTTGCCTGAGTATTTTACACCGAGATTCTGCCAGGTGTCTCAGTAAAGACTGAATCCTCCCCTGCCTAATCAAAACAAGATATCAAGAAATTAGTTTTCAAAAGGATACATTTCTGTACAGTGCCAGTGCAGCAAGATGAAAATGTACCCGAAGGCACAGGGCTGAGGACTTTGTTTCAACATCAAACACAGAGAGATCAATCTCATTTCCCTTTTTTTGCTGAACTACAGTTCTGATCTGCTGAGCCCAGATTTGCAAACACCTCTGTGCCCTGCTCGGGATGCCTGGACAGAGAAAGTCTCCAGTGGAATGGGCAGGGTGTGCTTTGTTTGAAGACTTGGTGTTGGAAATGTGGGAGTTTGATTAATACTTCTCACTAGGTCATTGAAATGCCTGGGAGAACACTTCAATGCTAACAACGTGTTCTGTCGTTTCTGTAACATTTTCTGCCTCTTTGCACTTTCATACCAAGGCGACACGCAGAAATGCCTGCCAGACAACGTTCACAGAGCGCTGCAGATTCAGCAAAACTCATCATTTTCAGCAAGACACTCCAGAGGGGTTTTGTCCAATGCAAATATAGAAATTGTATTCCGTTCAAGATTAGCTGAAATAGTTAAAGATGTGTACAAAGCAGAATTCCTGTTACTGATGTTAGCCTCTCTTTGAAGTAGCAATTGAACTTTTAGAATATTTTTTGCTTCTATTCTTATGACATGTTCAGAAAAGGACAAATTACTGAGGTTGAGTTGAATTACATGGCCTGAAGTCACATTTGACATGTAAAAATTCTCCCTCTTGCACTTTCAGAGTGTATTTCTGATATGTTTCTGCTCTGAGATATTACTGTAATCCAGGGAGTTCACACTAGTTCTATTAACTTGATATTAAATGGATAAAATTCTTGTAGGCACGATTTTCTTTCCATTATTTCTTTTGTATGAGATTAACCACACATAATCCCATAAATCCATAAGGATATCAAGTGAATGATAAATTAACTACCCTGATGACATTAAAAATTAATTCTCTATGATTAATAATTTTGTGTACATGCATCTACACAAGCACACACATCCTATCTATAAAACCTCCTTAATTTTTCCGTGGAAGCCCTGAATTTGTCATCTAAATAATGACTAGCAGGAATGTACATATTTACTGACTTTTTCTGCCTTGTATCCCCTGCTGACAATAAGCTGAGAATGCTGGCTTTTAAATTTTATGATCTCTGAAGTGAAACAAAGCAAGAAAAATATTAAAATTTAAACAAACCCTTCTCTTTGCCTTAAAAGTTAATTAGAGTTCCCACTTTCTGGATTAGACCACAGTTTGATTAACATTTTTTAACTGGTGTCAAGCTTTGATTTCATGCCCAGGCTCTTTCCCCTGCCTCTCCTTTCTACCAGCCCAATACCTACGTGGCTGTGAAGTTCATTGGATCAAAGAACTTATCTGCTTTATTAATTGCCTTCCCTTTTTTCCCCCTTGCCAATCCTTCATTAGTAAATTGGTCCAGCTTTGTACTCCAATGATTTTGGACTTCATATTTAACTCCGGTATCTGAGATTGTGAAACAGGCACACATTCCAAACAATCAAGAATAAGCTTAAACTCAAACTTCTTAGAGCATTATTCACAGAATTAATCAAACTGATATTTTGAGCTGTAGGGAAGAATAGACCCTCCTAAATCTCTTTGACAGAGATTTTTATGATGATAAGTGGTTTGGAGAACTGGATATTGTGTTGATTCCTGGCAGGTGAAGAGTTTCACAGTGGCTGAACACAAGCTCAAAGTATTTCCTGGAGGTGAATAAAGAAGCTCAGGTCTCAAAACCAAGGTTCCCCAGAAGCTAATCTGGAAATAAGGCATATATGCAATGGGATCTCCTTTGCCATTCAGTTCTTAACATCTTAATTTTAACAGGGCAATTCCATGAACTGAGCTCACCAGAAAGCCTCTAACCATGTTCATTGATTTAAGAAATTGGTGAAATTCTGATTCCTATCCATATTTTGAAAACACAGATTCCCTGGAAGGCAAATTTTATTCAGCCATAAGCCTTCCCCCCGAAGACACAGCTTTTTAATGTTTCATAAACTGTTCTGATTTTCTGTGCACTTTTTATGCCCTTATGTCTGTTTTGAGAAGGTTTTTTCTGAATTTAAGCATGGAGGCTTTATGAACCCTGGACCTTGCTGGGCCAGGGTTGGTCAGAGCTGGATCTGTAAGACAGAGATAATCCAAAATTCACCCAAGGCTGTGAGCACCAAGCAGAAGAGTTCAAAGAACAAGCACCTGAAGCCAGAAAGACCCAACACGCTGCCTTGACAACACACAAGTGAAATACAGACAGCATGAAAAGGAGTAAGGGTCTATTAGAAAAGGTACTGTAAAACAAATTATTTATCCCAAACTACAAATCAGGGTCACGCCCTGGGAATCATTTTGAGAGAAGGAAAATTCCAAAGTCATAATGCATTAGTGTGCTTTGAGTGAAGCCACCTAGCCTGGGAGTATCAGGCTGCGCGTAAGCAGAAGTCTCAAACATCTCCTTATGCCTAGATCCGTCAGACCTTCATACAGCTTTTTGAGTCAAAAAGACATTGAAAGAACAGGCATTTCCATGTGAATGGAAAGAAAATGCCACTTTGATTTCCACAGAGAGGAAGGCAGGAGGCAACCAAGAGCAACAGAGACACAATAGTGTGCTAAACCATAAAAGCAGAGGAAATCAATGAGAGCAAGGTGGAGGTACAATGCTTGCCAGGATTTCTGACATGCTAGACAAATAAATTGGTGCACTTGCTTTGAATGCAGTTCTCCTGCATATGGGCATGTTGAATCCACAGAAAAGGAGGTGAAGGGGGCATAGTATATGTAAAGAAATATTTATAGTGACTATTTTGATCTGGTTCTTTAAAGAAAAAAGCACGAGAAAATTTGCCATATGCTTTAATGGCAGCAACTCTTGGCAATTAGCAAAACACAGCTCCAAAATGCACAGTGGTGGAATTGTAAGGTGTCCACTGTCTGCTACCATCTGTTTGATTAAAACCATTAAAATGGGAATGAAAGGGATTGAAAAATCACCTGTGGAACTGCTCATATATTACTGTAATTCACTACCCATGCTGATCATGGGAGATTTTAACAATATAGATTTGCACTGAATAATGCAAACAGCCTGACTGTGATGAAAGTGCCTGCAAGAGAATGTTGTGATCCACAAAGTAAAAACAAAATCAGACCCTCCAACCACAGGAGAAACTGTTTTGGAAGCAGCACTTTATTTAGGGACAATCCAAGACCATGGAAAGCTGCAAATGGACATGATCATAACTGATAGTTTGAATCCAGCACAGGAGCAAGGAATTGGTCCAGAGAGTGAGGGAGCAGAAGGAGATGCAGCTGCACCAAGGAAATTCAGAGGCCTTAAGAAATCAGGGAAGTAATATGGAATCAGTATAGCTTAAATTTTGGATTCAGAAGATGGGGAAAGGTGCTTTATTCCCATTCTGTGTTTGCTAAACATCTGCAGGTGGGTTCTGTAAATACCAGATGTTTGTTGAAGTATCTCTTAACAGGCTGATAAGCTCATCCCAGAATGGCTGAATATGTTTTGAGGCTGTCAGTGCTCTCACACTCCACTTTACCCTGATTTTGCCACATCCTTGCTTTCCAGAAATGAGAAGCAGCTGGTTTAAATACCATTTATGCCCAAATTGGTAAAACCAGCCATAGCTCATAAGAGTGAGAGTGAGAGTGAGAGAAAAAGAGAAAAAAAGAGAGGAAAGGAAAAGGAAAGGAAAAGGAAAGGAAAAGGAAAGGAAAAGGAAAGGAATCTCATCCATGTCAGACACAGACTCAGAGGATGGTTAAGGTGGTCCAAATATGACAAATATACATTAAAATATCATTTTACTCTAATTTTTATACTCATTTTCAACCCTTTCCTTCTCAGGTCAGCTGAGACTACCTGCACTAGTTATTTCAGAGACTTTTGGGACTACTCAGAAGGATTTGGGATGGGTGTCACACAAGGCTCCCAGGAGCTGAGCGTAGCACAACAGCTGTCTCACACCTGAAAAGTGCTACAAATGAGATAGAATGGATGGGAATTATTTAGGAGATTAGCAAAGAGGAATTAAGTGTGGTGAAATCAAATGGTGGAATTAAAAAAAGAGGGAAAGCGTAGGTGAAGGTCTAGTAAAAAAAAAAACCTGACATAAAGTAGAGGAGGCTGATGTGTAACAAGAAAAATGCTTGTTGCAAAGCATGATATTTGGGCTATAACAAACTAGATGAATTATTAGACAATGCATACTGGAAAAGTAGCTTGCATGATGCATTTGTGCAGGTTTTTTTTACTCTACATCTAGGATATTTTACATATTCTGTGATGTGACTCAGGAATCTTTGAGCGTTGTGAGGTAATTCTGAGACAGCAGTCAGTAATTTACATAATTAGCATAACAGTATTTAATTATATGATTACTGTAAATATGTGTAAAACTTTGATGGTGTAATTAGAATGTGTAATAACTACTTGTAACTACGTAATTAAGTGTGATGACATAACCAAACCTCTAATGGAAAAAAACCCTTGTTTTTGAGCCCAGCTATAGAAAATGGTGTAGTGCAGATTTATAGAGATGGTAAACTACTTATATTTATATTTATATTTATATTTATATTTATATTTATATTTATATTTATATTTATATTTATATTTATATTTATATTTATATTTATATCTATATTTATATTTATATCTATATCTATATTTATATTTATATCTATATCTATTTCTATATTTATATATCCCCCAAAATATGAATTCCCCCAAAATAAGACCCAGAAAGACAGTGTGGGTAACAGATTTTGCAATAGAACAGCAGAGTCCTTACAATATTTCAATAAACTGGAAAATTTGAATTTTTTTGTACATACATATACTTTCTGTACTATGCTCTCAGAACCAGAAATATGTGTCTGTGCCTATGCACATACATAAAACTTAATTCAGTTTAATATATTAAGATACGCAACTTCAGACACAAAGTTATTTTTGTATATTGCTACATATTCATCTATTAAAAAAAAAGGAATATAAAATAACAGATGATGGTTCAGAAAATGCAATGATCACTTAAGTAATAGCTCTGACTAGCCCATTTCCAGCAAAACAGGAAATTGGGTTTATGTGATCTATTTTCTGAGCAGTGCTCATGATGCAGCCAAAATACAGAAGGGATAAACTCTGAAGAGATGGATGAGATTCCTGGCAGAATTCCAAATGGCAATTCAATTGCACCTAATAAGGAAATGCATGAATTGCTTCACCAGCAAATTCTGAAAAACACTTTAATAGACACCTTTTTTTCTTTTTTTTTTTTTTTTTATTAATTCTTTCAGGTAGCCATTGAGACCTGTGACTTCCTCAAAGCAAATCTCTGTCTTTTATTCCTGTCTAGGACTACATACACATTTTGTTGGGTGCCTCAGATCTTTTTTTCTGTGGTGTGTAAATGTATAATGTATAAATGTAATTCACTGAAGTTACTTCAAAAAAACATTTGTTGTTATTGGCCCATCCTGTTTTCCCCTCTACTCTCCCCCATGCATCCACAATGTGAATGCAGGAAAGAGAACCATGTTTTTCGACTTTGTTATGGTTTCATTTATTTATCCTTCAACTTGTAACACCTTTTCTCGTTTTTTGCTACATAAAGTAGGATTTTCCTTGCACTAGAAACTCCCTTTCTTATGTGAATGTGGATGAGCCCAGTATTTCAAGTATTTTGAATGTAATACCCAACACTAGTAACTCCAGTTGTCAAATACTTTCCTGTTTCTTTTTATGGTAATATACATTGGAACTATATTAGCTTTATCCACAATACCATCATTTTAACATGTTTTATTAAAAAAAAAAAAATAACACACAAGCTTTCATCTTTACAGTATTTAAAACCCAACAGCCTCTAATATCTAACTCTTAAGGTATATTGCATTTTGTGGCAAAGAAGTTTATTTTATTTTTGCTAGTCTTCAGGACTACCTGGTCTATCATCCATGAAGAGCTTTAGGAATCAGACTTTTATGGTGCATCCACAATCAATTTTACTGTAAAAATCATGTGAGACTGTTCCCAGGACAGGTCCAATAATGACTATTAATTCTATTAATGTCTTCCCCAGAAAGCAGTGGTCCAAATTTCAGAGGCTAGGAGACACATCAGAGCAAATAACTGATATTTTTTCCCTCTTCTTACACTTGATTTGTGCTAAAAACACTGCTGAAGACAGGATATTTAATGAGATGAAACCCCAGCCTGAATAATTTTTTTGTATTTTTCTACTTTACACTATTTTACTTCTTGCTAAACTGTAGATATTTATTATACATTTTTGCAAATATTTCCATCGTATCAGATGTTCTACTTGAACGAGTGATAGATCTGGTCTCTGAAATTCCTCCAGTTTTGAAGGGAATGGGATGGCTATTTTGAGGTTTCTTTATTTGTAAAGAAGTATTTTCACAGTACATTAAAACATTTTATTTTCTTTTTTCTCTTTTTTTTTTTTCCCTGTAAAAAATAAAATCTTATCTTTTATATTATTAAAAGATAAAGTTTTAAAACCATGCTGTACTTACTCTGTTGGCAGTTCCTTCCCATAAATTCACCTGGGCATTCACAGGAATAGTTGGCAACAAGATCTGTGCAGATTCCACCATTCCTGCAGGGTTCAGCTTCACATTCATTCACATCTGCAAGAAGCACAGGGGAGGATGCCAGGATTAGCATGGTAAAAGCAATAAACATACGTTTAAAAAAAACTGGAAAAAGAAAAAAAAAAAAGAGTGAGAGAGAAGTTTTATTATGTCCAGTTGTACAATATAATTTAAAGTTTTATTCCAGGATTTCCACTGTAACTTCATGTGTGTATCACAGCCAAAAGTCACAGTTTGGCCTTAAAAAAAAAGCCCAGCAAATTGAAGTAGTTCCAGTGGAGCATTCAGTAGTGATTCTTGAAACTTCAAAGCATGTAGCTACTTCTTTATCAACAGATGCCAGTTAAAGATGTGTCTCAGTTCATCTTAATTCATTAAACACATAATTGACAAGGTTGTTTAACCAGCTAAAAAATTCCCTTCCTGTGAACGAGTTAGTGGGCAAATTGAAACTAATAACTCAGTCTTGAAGCCAGCAAATTTCATTAGACTCAAAAGAGAAACGGTGGGTAATCTCACTTGAGTTCCTCTTTTGCACAACGCTTTGTCAGACGCCGCAAGAATAAAACTCCCCTGTGTCTTTCAATATAGCAGCTTTAAAGTATAATATCAGATTCCTTTTCTCTCAAATGTGACACAGAATTTTTCAGTCACCATTAAATGGGCAGAGGGGAGATATTGATGCGCCATAATTAAATTTCTCAGTCTCCACATTTATATTTATTCTGCATGGAGCTGAAATGTTGCATAGATTTTATACGTCGTTGTCCAAAGGGGCTGCAGTTAAATATTTTTAAAAGGGTAGAGGATGTGGTAAATGTGGTAGATGACATGGTAGATAATATGGGAAATCACTGGGAACTGAAGTCGCCCTCCTTGCTGTTGTGTTGAATCTGCTTCTGTCCCCAAAATGATGTTTTTTTTTTTCCCTGCTGGCATACACAAAATACAAAAAATGTTACAAAAACGTGTAAATCTTATGCAACACAGCTTTGCTCAGGAGAATAATTCAGTTCTGTCAACAAAGTTGCTGAATATTTGGTAGTTTCAGTGTGTGACTTCTGTGCTTTCAACATGACTTTTTTTTTTCCATTTTCCAGGAATCTAAATTCAAAAACTCAGTTTTTTTATACAGTGAATAGATAATCTTCCCATTGTTTTGAATAGAAATGCAGAGACAGGTCTTCAGCGAAATATGAAGGCTAGTTTCAATTGTTTGAACTAGAAAAATTTCTGATTTTTATGCTAAAAATTAATGATGGCAATAGATCCCTGGGCTTCTTTTTAACCCCTCATATTTTAATATTTCTCACTTATAAAGATATTACATACTGGCATAATAAAACTCTAGAGTTAGCTTTTAGATTTTTCTATTAAAGATGAACAAGAGGAGTAACAGCTTATAGTGCAAGAAATAAAACCTGCCAAGGGAAATGACCAAAGAACAGACCTGCTCAGTTCTAAATTAAATTCTTTATATGTATTTATAAAATTTAACAAGATTCTTTGGCTTCCTATTTTCGTTTTTAAGCAAAGCCCATTAACCTTACATTTTTATCTGGTTATTCATCACTTTAATACAGGCTAACACATTCGTGGGGAAAAAAAAAAATCAAGGTCACTGTGAACTGAAAAACATTAAGTGAACATATGAACTATCTCTCTCTTGGTGAGATGCAGGTGGTAATTTATCCTCTTAAAAGCTTTCCTGAGTAAAGACAATATCTTCTCAAGATTTTTTTTTTTTTTCCCCAATTTGCCATTCCTGTTGAAATATGTAGGAGAAAATGCACAGCTTTTCAGAATATTTCATATTGTCTGTGTGGTGGTGGAGAAAATAAACTGAGCTTGAAGCACCACATCCTTTCAAAGCAATCAGCAGTGATCAGATGCATCAGAAAGATGAAAGTTGTTAATTATTATCTTTGTTACTAGGCTTCTACAGTGATTTCTTCCCTGTAATATCAGAACCTTGAGTCCCATCAGCTCAAACAAATATGTCATATTTGATGAGTGAACGAGGAAAGATTGTTCATTTCATCATCATTTCATTTTAGTTGAAAAGAAAATCAACTGAATCAACTAAACTGAGTTAAAGAATAAGGAACATTCTTGAACATGTTCTTGAACATGTGTTAAATAGTGCTTTCTACAGAATTACATATTTTCCTGTTATTATTTCATTTAACTGAACATGCAGAAGAAGAATATTTAATTAAGGGTGGTTCCTAGGAATTGTGGTGAGATTATGCTCAAATTCCTAGATGTGCCAATTCTGATACCACACTTTACACCAGCTGGTGTGTTCCTTCCTTCTGAAAGACATAAACTTTGTCATATTATCAGGACAAGAAGTGAATTTCACTAGAAATTTTAAAATGCCAGAGTTTCTTGAGCAGTTGTTCCTACCAGCAATAGTGACTCATACAGAAAACTCTCTGTTACCAGATTTTAATTCTTCACCGACCACATAACCTACATAAGAAGGACAGAGATTTTCTTTTGATGTAATTTAATAATGCACAGTAAAATCACTGCAGGTTGCTCATGATTTTTCAGGTAAGGTTGAGTTTTAGCTTCAAGGCAGGTTCTTTTGCTTTGCACCAAATAAAATACAGAGAAATGGGTGCTGCCAGAGAAATCAGAGTTCCTCACAGAGGGAGGTAGAAGAACTGATAAACACTCAGTGAACAGGACTCATCAAAGACAGAGGGAAAGTCTGGGTTTCTAGATAGTGTCCAGGTTAGATAAAAAGCCAACAAACAAAAAACAATAAAGAAAATGAAAGAAAACCAAGAGGAACTACAATACCACACAAACAAACAAAAAATCAACAAAAACACCTCCAACCCAAACCAAACTAAAAACCCAAACAAAACCACCCCAAAATCCCCAGCCCCAAAAAACCTGAATGCCCAATGTCCCAAAATTTCTGCACTGAAAAGGGACTCTGAAATTCAAGGTGATGCAGGGACATGGAAACCGACCATTTCCTGAAAATAGATTGTTCCTTGAATGAAACAGCTTGAAGGGCTGAGAGAGTTGATCAGGAAGCAAAGGCTATGCTAAGGTTTCTTCGCTGCAGATGATTAAATTTAAATTTCCTTTCTCCTAAGATCAATCCATAATCACAAAGCTATTAAGCAGACTTCTATTCGAAGCACAGTCCTGGTGCACCCTGGAACAAAACTACACCGTCAGAAACTAGGAAAGTAATAGAGAACTTGACTACACCATGCAGTGACTTGGAAAACCATCAAGGGGCAGATCTCTGTGCTTTTGTCCTCCTTTGATGGATTATATATATATATATATATATATAGTTATTTAATCCTCTCAGTATTTAATAAAACATGAATAAAAACTAGTACTTGCAAATATAATGTAATTAATAACGCTTAGCCCCCATTTTGGGTTTTACCTGTTAAATATAGTCACATGTATTTTCCTGAAAAATCACCCCCTATGAAATGAATATTTAAATTATGCAGCTGTCATAATAAAAATATCAACTCTTACATAGAGCCATTTGAGTCCTTCAGCAAGGTACTTGGTATAAACCTGACCTTTTCTGAAGAAAGGACCAATAAGCTCAATTTAAAGGTTTTTTTGGGTATTTTTTTTTTGCCAACATATCCTGTGCTTTGCCTGAGAGCTCACACCAGTGTCTTGTTCCTGTCCCCTGCCTGTTTGTTCTTTTCACAGCCCAAGTTCCTGGTTCCTGCCACCTGAACCCTTGTTTCTGGTCCAGCACTGCCTTTTGCCATGCAGGCCTCCTGAAGCTCCCTCCTGCCGACCAGAACATTCTCTCTCTATCCTTTGGTTTTGTCCTCGTTTTGGCTGCTGGAACACACTCAGGCTGCTCATCTCAACTCCAAGTCACGTTTTAAAACCAGTCTTCTGATTTTGTGTACCAGTCTTCTGTATTTTGTCTTCAATCTTTGTGATAAAGTGGTTGGCCCATCACAGAAACAGCATTTATGTTCAAGAGTCTTCACTGGAAGACATGGTCTTTATTAGGAGAACTGATCAAACATAATACAGTATTTTGCAAATATTTTTCTTCCCCATAATAAAGTCAGTTTAGGATACAATTTAGTATAATTTAGGAACAAAAAATCATTTAGCTATATCTGATTCATATTTGGCTGCTGTGAAGACCCACAGCCAAAAACTGGATAAAGATCAACTCCCAGTCTGAGTAATTTCACACTCCCTCCTGTGCCCCAGATTTTAATATTTTTAAAGAAAACCTGAAATACTTCCCTACCCAATTCTACATCAAAATAAAACTTTTATATAGCTGACAATGTGTTCAAATGTCTTTGCTTTTGGAAACTGGCATAATGTGGACAAAAAGGTAATACAGAATAATTATCTTTAAGCTGGAGTTTAAGCCAAGCTATTCTTGTAGTTGCCTGATGGTTCTTTATAGATTTTTAAAATGCATTCTAGGTATCTTTTCTGTATTGTATATTGATCCTGAATGATCTAATTGCTCAAGTCAATATTAAATCAGTAAGATCACACAAAAAGTATGATCTTGCTTGCAGAATTTTGAAGTATCTTGTTATTGTTTAAGCTTGAGCTTTCAGATAGTCAAACTTTTCACTATGAATTTTCTAATATCAAAAACTCAGCTTGCATAAGTCATTTTTTTTATTTGCACCAAGCTGCTCAAGCACCAAATATTTTTATGGAATACTAAATGGCAAAGCTCCACTGAAAATAATGAAATTATACTGGTTCTATTTGCTAAATAATCTGACTCATGAGAAACTAAAATTTAATAAAATTACCTTAAAAGTGAGCTACTCAGTGACAGCATAAAATCTGAAGGATTACAGAAATTCACACATAGAAAGACACATCTTTTTTAAGAGTAAGACAGTTTTGTTAAAATACTTACCAAAAAATCCCCAAATTAAAGAATTATTCCTCGTATTCATAAGGTTTATAAAAACAAGCCTAAATTGTAAAGGTCTCCTAAATTAGGTTAACTTCTAGTTTTGGATTTTTCCCTAAAAAGCTAATACATGAATAAGTAAATAAATGTATTTAAAAAGAATGTAAAAGCATCAGAAAAAGCATAGGTGGATAACCTTCAATTTTTGGCTAAGAGATTCAGAATATAGAAACAATTTTCATGATAATAATTTATTTCAATAATCTTAATTAGAGGTCTAGGAAAGTCTCTAACACATTTCCAAATGAATGTTTGTTTGTAATTTATGTAAACAGATAAACTGTAACTTCAGCTAAAACTGATCCTTGATTTAATTAAGATGATGCAAAAAGAAGCACTAGCACGTGTTTGGCTCAACACTGGTGTGAAACATTATAAAAAGAAAAGTGGCATGTATCTGTGAAATACAGGAATTTAGTATATATTATTAAATCTGAATTGGATGTATTAACATTTAGCACAAGACAGGGCATGTGTTAGAATTCAGAGGCTTCACTGCTTCTTCAAAGCCAGTTTTGTGACCACAGAAAACTCCAAAAAGACCATGCCAAAAGAACCTGCAGGAAACTTCAAGTGTTATGTGTCATTCACTGTTCAGATATCCCTGTTATGTGGTCTTCAGAAAGAGAAGAAAACAGCTTAACACTTGAGACAAAAAGAGTGCAAACCTCTTTCTCCTCCACCCTTAGAGGTTAAACATTGTACCCCTGCTCTCCTAATTCTGTATGGGTTTTTCCTCCTCCTGAGAGTGTTTGGAACAAGATACTGTGGTAAATCTCCAGGATTATCCACCACAGGACTGTTAGGGTTCTTGCCGAAACATTCAGTACAAATATTTTACGTTCTATTCGCCTCCATCTCTGGGGCCCGGCACAGGGAGCACCTGGAGCTGCTGGAGCCGGCCCAGAGGAGGCTCCAGGATGAGCAGAGGGACGGAGCAGCTCTGCTGCCAGGAAAGGCTGCCACAGCTGCCATTGCTCAGCCCGGACAGGAGAAGCTTTGGCCTCGGCTCCCTGGGGCCTCGCAGGGCCCGAAGGAGCCGCAGGAAAGGTGGAGAGAGACAATTGCCAAGGGCTGCAGGGCCAGGAGCCAGGGAATGGCTGCCAGTGGCAGAGGGCAGGGCTGGATGGGATCTTGGGCAGGAATTGTTCCCTGGCAGGGTGGGCAGGCCCTGGCACAGGGTGCCCAGAGCAGCTGGGGCTGCCCCTGGATCCCTGGCAGTGCCCAAGGCCAGGCTGGACATTGGGGCTGGGAGCTCCTGGGACACTGGGAGCTGGCCCTGCCGTGCCTGGGGTGGGAATGGAGGGGCTCTGGGGTCCCTTCCAACCCAAACCATCCTGTGGCTCTTTTTGAAGGCAGCAAGCAGGCAAGAGAGTTACTATAGTTGTGTTCTAAACTCAGAAGAAACCTTCTAAACAAGCAAGCCACGGAAATAAAAACAATATCTGGGCAAAATTCAGAGTTTTTTTGCTTGGTGATGCATGAATGTTTGAGATACCTCGCACCATTAATATTCTTCACCAACTAAAGACAAAGCAAAACCAATTGTGGCAAAAATTCAATTGCTCCTGTCTAGAATTCCTTCAGAATCTGCTCCTCAAGCATTCTTACATTCTTTTTTCAGAGCAAATTTAGCTCTTCTTAGGCTTCTTTAAAAATTCTAATTTACACATTTTAAATATACTTCTGTAACTAGACTCCTTAAAAATAATAAAAAAAGAAAATATTTAATGCCCCTGGTACCAATCCAGTGGTGTTTTCCATCCTATTGGTTCTGAAATATATTTAGGTCAACTTGTTTCTAGAAAATTGGAATATATAGTATGATCCTCTTCACTTTGATTTGTAAAAAATACAGGCTCTGAGAAAATGAAAAGACTATTTTTAAGTTTTATTTTAATTAATACCTTTTTAAATTTTGTATGATAAGTAAAATCTTCAATTTAGACAAACCAGCATTTTTCATGATGACTAATTTTTTTCTCCACTCTGTCAGCTTTTCTACCTATAATTTACATTTCTGTTCCATATTATAGTTATTCTGTTATAGCATCAGTGAAATGAGTAGTGGAATGTATTTAGAAATCCAGTTTAAAATCTATTTATTATCTACCACATTCTACAACTTCTCCTTGCATTCTATAGTGGCACTTCCCCTACGCTACCCTCGCTTAAAGGAAAATTTGAAATGAAATTTAAAGTTTTGAAGTGACTTCATTTCCATACAATAGTAACTATAATCACAGGTTTCAGAATGCTAAGGTTAAATTAAAAACTACCAGAGAAATAATAACTAAAAAAATAATCAAGGAAAAGACACAACTGAGTGTATTCCAGAATATATTTTCACTTTAAATTGTCTACTTCAAAGGATTTAAAATAAGGCTTTACAAGAATCCTTGCCACAATAGTTATATATCTTGTGCTGTTAACAAGATTTTTTTTTTTTTTTGTATTTTTAGAAACTTTTTCATCCCTATTTCATTTTTGAGAACTCTCATAAAATAGACCATGCAGTGAAATTATTCTCTGCATAGGTACCTACTCTCTATTATGCAAAATACTTATCTTTTCCTTATAGCCACTGAAAAGTTATTACAATGTTCTCTGTGGAGTCATACTTCCAACACTGGACAAGTCAGTATTTCCTGATCTTCTATTTACCTGTTTAAATGGCTATTTAATGGCTTTTCATCTGAGGTAATTTTAATCTAATGGAATTTTGCAATAGCCTAGCCAGGACGTTCCTTATTAGTTTTAAAGGGGTTGGTACTTTAAAAGTTTTAATATGTATTGAAGCAGATTTTTCATTTTTAATTACTTTTAATGAATACTGGCATGAAAGCCTTCATCCCATTAAGTAACTTACCATTTAATTTTATACTGTAGAAGTACATCTTCAGGGCAACTATTCCTGGCGTTTCCAATGAACCTTATTAAAATAATTGGCTATTTATATATAACAAGCATTTGACAAATCATTTAAACTGTAGTTGAGGAAAAGAAAAAAAAATCTTATTAAAAAGTGAATCAACTGGTGAATCATTTTTCATTACATGCAATGCTCCGAAAAATCTCAGCTTCAGGAGTAGGTTAAATTATTCAGCATTGGAGCAACTGGATGATTTGCTAAGAGAGTGTAGGTGGGCACGTGGCAGTAAGTCCAATTATTTTCACAATGAGCTTGAACCCAAACCAGTAAATTAGCATTACTTCCCTTCAGACATCTCAAAATAATTGTAACACTTCAAAATGCAGTTGTTTATGCATTTCAGAATAGAGTGAGGGTAGGATTGCACTGTTCTTACATAAGCATGGCTATGGCACAGGTTTTTAAAAATGTCATTAGACAAACAAGTCCTAGAAGATACAAAGATGTATGTTCTGAAATTAAAAAGCCAGATGGTTATGTTTTTAACACATGTCTTTATTTGATATACGCAGGGTGAAGTGTATTCATTTATGGCAAATCTGGATAAATCTCATTTAAACAATTAAAAAAAATTTTCTGAGGCACTTGCATAAGTGCACATATATGTGCTGCACAGAGGTAATTTCTACTCTTTGCTGACAGTTTTTGAATTCAGAGTCTGAGTTGCTCATAAATATGTGTTTGTTTTACTGTTAATGGATCTTAAATTTAATCTACAGCTGCAGGTTGGTGAATGTCACCAAGGAAAGAAACACTCATCACCATTTTTACCTTTTGGACTGTGGTGATTTCCTTGTCTCCTCTGCAAAGGTGACAAGGAAGACCCCAACAAAAGATGCAGCAGTTCCATCACATCAGCAATGACTGTCTGGTTCAGAAAGAAAAATTTTTTTCTTTCAGTCTGTACATAGAATCTGTGCCATAACCTAATGGTGTGGGTGCTACAATTCCTGTAAAAATCTCTACTTTTGCTGAGAAATGGGAGGAGGTTCTCTCCCTGTTATGAGCACTGACATCATGAAGTCAGAAATAAGCATTTTAAACTCCTAATTTTACATTTGAGCAAAGGCTCTCTTCATCTTGCATTCTTTTCCTAATTTTGGTGTATGTCCTCTGGAGAATTATCCTGAAGCTCTCAAATATTTAGTGACAAGGAAAATGGAGAGGATGAGAAGGGAGCAGATTAATTTCTCTCTAAGAGTGACAATTTCTGGTATGGAAAATAATGTTGCTCTTAAGCAAACTAAAAACTACCTGTGAGTAATGACTGTATGCATAAACAGCTCTGCTAGGTATGTGAAAGGATCACACAGAATACATTTTTCAGAGCCAGGTGCCTCCTTATTGACTTGTGGGGAGGGTAAAAGGAGATCTGACAAGATTACAAAGCTTACCTATTATTTGGAGGTAAATAACAATCTAAATACTCTTTTATGGTACAGTGTCTACACATCTGGACCAGGGAACAGCAATTCACTGTTAATGTTTTGTTGTAACAGGGACAATTTCTGAATGTAATTCCTGAATTGAATTTATTGGAAATGTAGAGCTGGTGGTTTCACTTCTTAAGGAATCCTAGAATCCCAGAATGATTTGGGTTGGAAGGGATCTTAAAGATATCTAATTCCAACCCCTGCCATGGGTAGGGACACCTTCCACTATTCCAGGCTGCTCCAAGCCCTGTCCAACCTGGCCTGGGACACTTCCAGGGATGGGGCAGCCACAAGTAATGCCATTCATGTCCCTCTGCATGGTCCCATCTCCTCACTTCTCTAGGACCTAGCACTGGCCACATTCTGTGATCCCACTGGAAGTCCCTTAGTGCAGTTAGTTTCCAGACAATCCTGGTGATCTGATTCAAACAGAATCCTGATGGGGATAAATTTTCAGTGAAGAGCATCATTATTTTTGGCAGAATCAGACAATCACACCAGAGGACCGAACAAATCTCAAGCCAAAGCACGGCTGTCAGAAAGCCAGGGGTGTCTCATGACATCAGACACTTAGCACATGATAAGAAAAGGAAGAAAAACGAGATCTATTAGTAGTTTTCAGTGTACTTTGAGAAAAAAACAAAAGTTATGCCTACATTTGTAAGAAGCATGGTCTAACAGAATTGTATGTGCAGAGTGAAACCCTTTGAGCTGAGCACACAAGGTCTGCACATCCCTACACAGGTCCCAGGCATGTTTTCTCTGTACAAATTCTAGAATGTCTGGGTGGCCTGAATTTCCATTTACCCCCCAGAAGGTTTTAAGTTGATTCCTAGTATGTCACATCCCAGGAATTTCAGCCTGCTGGGCTATTTTCTTTTAGATTATTTTAATCTCACAGGGATCCAGTTCTTGTGCTCTCAGCCTGCTGTCACACAAAGCAAAGTGCAGTAAGTAGATATGATCAAGAGATTTTATTTAAAAATGCACTCCTGACTCAAACTAAAACTCTCAGCCAGATGATCTACAGAAATAATTGTACGTTATTTAAGAATAAATGCAGAATAAATGCAAACTACGTGAATATCCTGGGTATTCACATGAAAATGTGACAGCACCGTGGGTTTTGCTTGAGATATTTTATGAATACAAAGGGATTAATTTGTGATGCAGACTGGTTTCTGCCACTAGACCATTTTATCTTTATACTGAGCTTCAAGCACAAGGACTGATTTTTCAAGTTTTGCTTACACAGGCAATGAGTCTGATGCAATATCCTTCTCTCCCCCTGTACACTTGCTTGATCTCAAAAGTGTATCCACATGAAAAAAATACTGCTTATAATTTCAAAAGAGTAGCTAGACTACTGAATGTACTCCTGGATCTTCCTTCTAAGATCTTTGACTTCTTCAAACTTCTCACTGGAACTATAGTATAAAAACAAGCCCTGAGAACTGAATTAGTTTTCATTCTCTTAATTTTTCTGAAAAAGTTGCAATGCAAATTGTTTGCTTTCCAAACAATAAAGCTACTCATAAAATTTTCAGCTAGTTCAACAAGCAGTACCAATGTTTAATATAGTAATAGAGAACTGCACAGCCATGTGCCAGCACGGGTTCCTAACACAAATACAATATTTTAATTCTGCATCCCTGACACACCTACACATTCAGATGGCTGAGCACAGTAGCTCTTACAGGAGCACAACAATAAAACCAAGAAAAATATCTGAATTATGAAAGTTTTTGTTTGTTTGTTTGTTTTTCTGTTCTTTTTTTTGTTTTTTTTCCCTAACAGCTCCTTCCTACACAGATGGATCAGACCTCACCCCTGTATGACAAAATTTTAAGTGATAAGTGCTGTCTTGCTAAACAATCAGATTTCAAGATTTCATTTATTTCTTTATCTTCCTCACAGGAATGTGCTGGTGTATCTGTTAGAAAACTGCTGGTGCAACAAAGACTGAAAGCAGTTCTTCTTTTAAATCTTCAGGTGGCTGTGTTGACCCTAAATCATCACAGTGGCTGAAACTGAGTTTTGGGTTGTGGTGTCTACCTAAATGGGCACAAAAAGTGGAATAAAAAAAAAGCAAAATAGATGCTTTGTCCAGCCAAAGTTTTCATGTGTTCTTCCCCTAACCATACCTCTCTACTCTTGTTCAACAGCTCTTCCCTGGGACTCAGTCCACCCTAAGATAGTTTATTTCAATATTTCTGTTATAAAAAAATGAATGTTTGATGTAGACCTACAGTGGGATAACTATTCTCAAATTTAGAATGGATTCCTTTCATTCAGTACTTCTAATTTTTTATTCAAATATAAAGAGAAACTTGTATGTATAAAACATCTCCATATGCTATCTCTTTTAATGCAGAACATGAACAAATTTAATCTCTTTTGCAATCAAACAGCAAGTCCTGCATTTTTGGAATATTAATTTCTTTCCACAATAAAAAAACACAACAAAACAAACTAGTCCTTAAGAAAGACACTAATTAAGGAAAGACAGATTTACCCACCTACAAAAAAAGTTTGTAATGGCTATTGACAACCTAAGTGATTTCTGCACCATAGAAACACAGATCTTCTTAAAAGCACCATTCATTATGTAATTCAGTCAGTGCCTAGGCTGGAAGGAATCCAACCCCTCTGCTTAATATTGCCATAAAACCACAAAACAATCAGGAAGATCTATTTCCTCCCACTATGACACCTTATGAAACAAACTTAGCCATCACCAAGGGCTGCTTAAGAAAAGCCTCAGCTCCATACCCAGTTCTGGTTAAAAGAGGGATTAAAAAAAAAATATATATAAGAAAGAAATTTAACAACAAAATGCTGCATAAACAATATAGAAAGTGTTGTAAGGATCTTCTGGCAAATAAATCTTACAGCTTTCTCTTCAGTATAGGTCATTGTTGCTGTAAAATACACCACTGAACAAAGAAGGTTTTGAGAAGGCCATTGAGAAACGATTTAAAAGTGCAAGAAAAACCAACACACTGCACAGAAAAGGCAACGATTTTAACTGGATGCACAGGGAAGAGTGAGAGGGCGCATAAAAAATGTCTGCAAAATAACAGGTGGTGTACACAAGGCATTCAGAATCTGCTTTTCTTCCAGTCTTATAATAGACAAAGGATGAAACATTTAAAGATGCTGAAAGACAGCAGGCTTGAAATTGAAAAGGGATTTTTCTTTTCAATATACAGCAAAATTAGACTTTTGAAACTCAATATACTATGTATGAGGAAATTGTTAAGATCAGTAATTCAACAAGGAAAAAAAAGCTATTTGAAGTGTGTGTGGATAAAAAGAATGAACAATGCTATACAAGCAAATTCTAAGAAGAGTGAAACAAAATTGGTGGGGATATTATACTTCCTACCTGAGACTTTAAGGCAATCTCTGGCTCTTACTGAATCAAATAAAATCTTCAAGTAGGGGGGCAAGCCCCAGTTGCCTGAGGACTTCAAGGAAAACAAACACCTCCTTCCAATTGCCCCAAAATTGGTGTCACTGTTGTCCAATCTCACACACATTTGTTGTAAGAGGATCCATCAGTAAAACATCCTCCATTTTCAGCTGAAAAACCTGTACCTCATCAGAAGTATTTTTTTTTTTCCCAGGCAGTTCCCACACAAGTTTTCCTGGACTTCTGTGAATGGGAGAAAGCCACCAGGGCTCCCAAATTTTTTGGTTCTGCCATTTCCTTCAGCCCAATGTCACAGCTTCAATTTTGTGAACATTTTACCGACTTTTCTTCCAATACCCTTCAGTGGCTGTTTGTTTTTATATTCTTTACTGGTGGGTGATCTCTCTTAGATATCTTTCAAATTGCCCACTTCCTTTCACGTTTTAATAGAGTTAAAGTCTAGAAGTTTCACAAATAATGATACATCCTTCCTCCTTCCTTTCTTGTCCAAGCTTTTGGTCAAACACAGGAATAGTTTTCAAATTTCAGCTCTATAATGCTGACAAGGATTATACTCATGCAACTGGGTACTATACTATAGAGTTTATTGCTATATCATTAAGTGTCTTGTTGACAGTATAATTTATTAAAACTATTCATAGAGCTAATTGTGATGAAAGATTAACCTGCCCCCTCCAGAATAAAAAGGAACATCTGTTTTACATTTAGAACACCCCAAACAGACATTTTTCTCCAAATAATATGGAGGAACCATAGTTTGTGTGTGCCAGGAGGAGCATGGGATGAAAATCTGGGGTGGTGCAACTACATGCAGACTGGTACATTAAATTTGCCCACTTGGCTTGGAGCAACTTGCATCTGTGCAAGAAAACAATGGGTTTCAGTCTTCAAAACAGGGCAGCTGCATGAAAACCATCTGTGGGGAATGGTTTTTGGAGTGCCCTGCCACCCAGCTGCAGCCAGGAGTGGTTTAACAAGAGCACCCATTCATTGTTAACACAAAAACCCATGCCGCATTCTGCTCCCTCCTCACAGCAATTCCTTCCTGGCAGCTGGAAAAGTCATTGTGATACCTGGGATGGGATAACCCCGCGTGTAGGGACAGACTGGGGAACGAGAGGCTGGAAAGCAGAGCCAGGGAAAGGGACCGGGGCTCCCGGTCAGTGGCCGTGCCCTGGGGCCGGGAGGGACATCCCTGTCCTGGGGCACCAGGCCCAGCAGGGCCGGCCCGGCCAGGGAGGGATTGTCCCGCTCTGCTCTGGGCCGGGGCGGCCTCACCTGGAATGGTGCGTGCGGTTCTGGGCCTGACAGAATAAAAATGACATTAAACTGTCAGAGATGTGCAAAGGAGGGCCGTGGGGATGGAGAAGGGCCTGGAGGGGCCGCGTGAGGAGCAGCTGAGGGCACTTGGTGTGTTCAGCTGCAGGAGACTGAGGGCAGACTCAGCACAGCTACGGCTTCCTCATGGGAGGAAGAGGAAGGGCAGCTCTGATCTCTGCTCCTGTGACAGGGACAGGGCCTGAGGGAACGGCTGGAGCTGGGGCAGGGATTTGGGATGGAGATCAGGGAAAGGTTCTTCCCCCCGAGGGTGCTGGCACTGCCCAGGCTCCCCAGGGAACGGGCACAGCCCTGAGGCTGCCGGAGCTCCAGGGGCATTTGGACACCACTCCAGGGATGGCCAGGGTGGGGTTTTGGGATGCAGGAATGAGGTTTGGACTTGATGATTATTGTGGGTCCCTTCCAGCTGAGGAGATTCCTTGATTTTATACCGGAATTTGCTGGTAGAGATTATGCATCAGGTCAGGTGGCCAGAAACGTGTGGCCACTGGTCTTTCCAGCTGTGCCACCACAGGAAAATCCACTGTCCCATGGATAGCTGGAATGATGTCCCAAGGTATAATGGAAATCTACTCTGCCACAGGGTCCCACTGTGCAGTTTCCCAACACATTTTTGTAGCAGATGTGAACATCACAGGCCATCCATGATGTGGAGAAAGAAAGCAGAAAACTCAGTAAAACTCTAGGAAGGGTTCGATTGCATTATTAAATGTGCTTGATTAATAACCCCTTACTCTTGGTGTGCAAGGATTTTAGTTATGTCTGGCAGAGTTAATGAAAATAAAATCACTTGCAGAAAATAAAGAAAATTGCAAATCAAATCCTTAAATCTGAATCCTGTATTGCTTCAAACGTGAATTTTCCTGGTTGGATCTCTGTCCTTTCAGCTACCAGTAACACATGTTATGTCTAAGGTCTCAAATTCCTATTTTTTCTGGTAGGCAGTCTCTACGTGATAATCACAATAATGCATACTGTACATATCTTTCTAAGTTCTGGGGGGTTTTTTTGTGTTGTAAGGGGTTTTTTTTCTCTTTTTTCTCATGTTTGTTTGTATGACTTTTTTTTTTTGGTTTCATATTTTATTGGTTGTTTTGGGGTTTTTTGTGATTTTTTTGTTTGTTTTGCTTTTTTGGGGGGGGTTAGTTTTGTTTGTTTGCTAGTTTGGTTTTTGTTTTGGTTATTTGTGTTTGTGTTTTGTTTTATTTTGGTTTCATTTTTGCTTTTGGGGTGAAAAAGCTGCCCATTTCAACTTCTGGGGTATTTCCATGGATTTTGACTTGTTCTAGGCTATTTTAACACAGAATCACAGACTGGCTTGAAGGGGCTCTGAGGTCTCTCTGGAGCCTTCTCTTCTCCAGGGGAACATTCCCAGCTCTCCCAGCCTGTCTCCAGGAGAGACTTTGAGATAAATCTTCATTCCAATCAGAAGTAAATGGAAGAATAAAATCCTCTTAAACAATGGAGGAATATTTAAGGAATAGATTTGATGTAGGTATTGACACAAAATCCTGTCTAGGATTTGCCTCTACCTACTTTCCTGGTTTTGGTTGATTTATGAGCTTTGAAATGGGAAACTTTTTTTTTTTTTTTTTTTTTGCCACTGGGTAATCACAATCTTTCTAGGCAACCACAGCCAATTAATATCAGTTTTGCAATAAATCAAGAACATACAGTCAGTAAAATTGCTAATGATCTCTAGTTTACATATTATTTACATGGGTAAAAGGTCAAAAAAATCTTAGAAAAACAGTCAGGGTGTTTGTTGAGGTGAATGATAAAGTACTAGCTTTGAGAATGAATCTTGACTGCAGAATCAATCACCTGGCTTAATTGATTTGGAAACAAAATATTAGACATGAAAGGAATCCAAGATAAAAAGCTTTGTACAAGAGAACCAGAATGTGGTTTTTGGAATTCTTGACAGTGTAGAAGGGATGTGCCTTGTAATAAGGTCATTTTAATTTATATCTTTATGATAAATTCAGCAGACTTCTTACTTGATTTACAGTGAGTTCAGAATTGAATTGCTAAATTTCATGAAGCAGAGGAATTTGTATCAAAGGAACACTGTGAATTCAGCTAAGGTGATGTTGTATATAAATGTTAAATTAAGTCCACCTCTGAAAACCCCACAGTTCTCCCTGACTGCAGAGAGTTCTGTGGCTGCCTCTCACAGCTCCCATCTCCAGAGACCCTCTGAACACCTGGATATGGACTCTGACTTACCATCCCATCTTAAATCAGATTATCTGAAAAGGACTAAATTTCATTCTCCCCCAAAAAATAACTCTTCACAAAAACTTGTCTTTCCTCAAATCACTTCAGCTGCCTTCTGGGGTTGTGGTGAGCCTGGATCAACTCTGTGAGAGCTTTATTTTGTCCTGAAGTTGACACAAACACCCTGTGCTGATTATCAGGATCATTAGCTAACCCTATCTACCTCAATATTTTTAAAAGGGTTCTGTGGACCCAGCAAACAACTCTGATGAATCACTCCACGATGCACCAGCTGTAAGTTCTTTGCTCATTAATTAGCTGACAAAAGATGGCATTCCACAGACAGCTCGTGCTCAGCAACACGTTTTTCTCAATGAGAACTTGTGGTATTATTTACTTCTTTAACAAAGGTCAGCTCCTTGATATTTGATGGAAGCAGCATTGTGTGCCAGGTGACAGGTCCTGTGATGGAGCATCCCTGAGCACATGAGTCCATGTGTTTTCACACGAGCTCATCCACGTGGCTGGACATCCGCCACTCATTCCCGTGCTCCCAGTGGAGGAGGAGGGTGTATATTTTCACTAGATTAAGTCAGTGGCATTGCCCACGTTACCCATGCAATTAACTGTGGGGGTGGACAAAGTTAATGACATTCCAGTCTTTGGAGACACGTTCCTCTGAGTATTTAAGTGACATAACAAACATGAAGATGTTAGCTGAGCTGGACTGTATTGGTCCTTGGCAGTTCAAATTATAGAGGAGT
This sequence comes from Pseudopodoces humilis, assembly GCF_049639895.1. Taxonomy (NCBI): domain Eukaryota; kingdom Metazoa; phylum Chordata; class Aves; order Passeriformes; family Paridae; genus Pseudopodoces; species Pseudopodoces humilis. Next base: position 2,050,336 of record NC_142203.1, read on the forward strand.
GTCTAATAGGAGCAATTAATTCAGGTAGGCTAGATTCAGTGCCTGTTCACTCTGATCTGAATGACTGAGCTGATTTTTACATGTGAGTGGAACTGCATTCTTGACTGTTTCCTTGAGTTTTTTACCTTCTGAGTAACAGCTGGCTTCCAAATGCATCAACAGCATAAGATTCTAAGAGCCACGCTACTCTTGGTTTAAGAACCATTCATGCACAAAACGGAAACCCCAAAATTTATCTTGTGAGCTTCTCCTCAGGCAAGCACTTGTTTTAAATGAGCTTTGAATTTGAAAAAAAAAACAAAAAAAAACCAGTTTCTATTTAAGTAACAGACAATGAAGACTACATTTATAGGTTAGCACACACTGCTCAGTCACTAGCAGATGACTATCCCTCAATATTGGTTTCGATTGCTGGTGGAGTGAGAAGCAGAAAAGCTCCTGACTCCGTGTTAGCACTACCTAGCAATAACTAAAACATCTTTGAATTATCAATGATGGCTCCAGCATAAATTCCCACACCAGCTACTGTGAAGACATTTAACTCTGCTCCAGCCAAATCCAGCACACCCAAAATTTCTTTCCCCGTGACATTCATGTTCTCTACCTACACACTCTGAGAATACTGACCTGCTGTTCCAAATCTGACCTGAGAACAGGAAATACTCTCCAAATAAATGATAAGAATTAGAAAGAGACCCTGAAACTGTATTTTAGACAGGTTTAAATTTACATCTGATGTAAGTCTGGAGGTTCTGCCCTTGAACTTAAATGCTGTGATTCAAAACATTTCTCCATTATTTATAAAGACATAGCTAAAGAAAGATGTAGAAGACATATTTATTTATTCAAAAAATCTCAGTTATTTTTTCCTTTTTCTTTTTTTTCTTATCATTAATCAAAGCAAACACTGCTGAGATAAGATAGTCCTTCAGCTTCAAACACACATAGGCATTAAATCCCTGCAAAATATGTTTACCTTGTCCTTGCCATGGTCTAAAACGTGTAGCAAATCATGTGCTGTTGTGTCCAGTGGATTGGTAGTCAGGTCATTTTCTGAAGGCAGCAGCAGCATTCTGTGGCATTAGCTTGCTCATAATATAAAGGCCAAAGTCTGATATATACTCCAGAAAAGCAGATCCGATATTAATCCTTAACAGTGCAGGTAATAAAAAGGCTCCTATCTATAAATACAATAAAATTTACCATGTGGAACTTACTGTGCTGGCAGTGAATCCCATTAAATCCCTGTGGACATTTACAAACATAGCCTATGAACGTGTCGCCTCGGTACGCTTCACTAATTTCACACATCCCACCATTATGGCATGGATTAGGAAGGCAGGGTCCTGAGAGAAAAAAAAAAGAGAGACAGAAGTATGTACACATCCACAAAAACAACCATAATACTTCCAGCCATTTATAAGCATTTATTAAAGAAATAAAATGCCTTACTTGGGCCTTTATATTCCACTAACTCAGTAAAATACACCCTTCACTTACTTCAGATAACTTGCCAGCAAGGATTTTTATGAACGAGAAAAAAAATATGAAGCGTGTCACTACTCATTAATCACGGCATTAGTTTTTAATGTGAGAGAAGACAAGAGACAGTGAGGCTAAATCTTGCTCTTCTGTTAAAGATAACAGGCATTCTAACTTTTGCACCACTGAGGAAATAGGTATTAATCAAACATGCCTATCATGCACGGAGTGACATGTACAATGTCCCTGAATGATCACTACATGTCAAGTTAGCAGTCTGAGGAGATCTTTGCTGTGGCTCCAGGTGACTTTCTGGAATCTGAGTATCTGGGCCAGCAGTTAGCAGCTACCAAAACAACTGTTCTTTTCCACTCGGTGCCTTTGCAGCATAGCCACCTCAAGATGATTTGAAAAAGCTCTTCTGACTAAATTTTCCTTTCAACCAACATGCCACATGCTAGGATGCATAAAATTTCAGCATGGAGATCTGTTAGGATTGCAATTACTATAACTTTAAATACCTTTGAAAAATGGAATAGTTTGACTGGAGGTCTTGAGTTTACTCATTTAACAGCACTGTAAAAGAGCTACTTACATTTTATTATCTTACTAATACTTCCCACAACATGACTCCTACCAGAAGAAACCATTATTTTGATGATTTTTTTTTCCAGTCTCATTTTAAAGAAGTGGTAAACATTGTTTAGAAAGCCCCATGTGCAAGTTTGTCTGTGATTTGTACATTCAATATAATGTATGTTATTTGCAGCCTGTGCCACATACCCTGAAAGGCGATAACTGCTGCTTGTTGAAATGCAATGTCATAAACATTCACTCACTTTAAATTGCATTTGGGAAAAAAAACCCAAAACAGACAAAGGAGGAAAGAAATCATAAATTCAAAGCAAAATTTACTGACACTCAGGGTTGGGAATTTCAGAATCCCAGAGGTTCAATAAGACCACCAAACCTACTGAGTACAAGCTGTGACTGATGCCCACCTTGTCCCCAGCCCGGAGCACCCAGTGCCGCCTCCAGGAAATCCTTGGACACCTCCAGGGATGGGCACTCCAAACCTCCCTCCTGGCAGTGCCAAGGCCTGAGCTCCCTTTCCATGGGGAAATTCCTGCTGCTGTCCCCCCTGAGCCTCCCCTGGCCCAGCCTGAGGCCGTTCCCTCTCCTCCTGTCCCTGTTCCTGGGAGCAGAGCCCGACCCCCCCGGCTGTCCCGTCCTGGCAGGGACTTGTGCAGAGCCAGAAGGGCCCCCTGAGCCTCCTTTTCTCCAGGCTGAGCCCCTTTCCCAGCTCCCTCAGCCCCTCCTGGGGCTCCAGCCCCTTCCCAGCTCCGTTCCCTTCTCTGGGCACGCTGCAGCCCCTCAATTCCCTGCCCTGCTCCAGCTGCTGTCACCAGCACCCCAGGGCCTTTCCCAGCCTGCCACAAACATTTCCCCCAGTCTGGAGCAGTCCATGGGGTCGTTGTGACCTGACAAGTCCACCTTGGTGAACCAACAAATGGTCAAATGGAATGATTTAGACTTGAAAGAGCTGCAAGTTCAGTGTTCCTGAGTGTCTGCCTGTTCATGTTTTCAGTTACAAGGCCGGGTTTGAAAGATTCTCACAGCAGCATCCAGACGTCACATCAATGAAAATCACGCTCTCCAAGCAAATATTAATTTGCAAAGCATAAAAATTAACTGAATGATGAGGATGTCAGAACATATTCCCCAGTTATTATTGCCCATGTGGCTATTGCAATTTGAGAAGCCACGCAGGTGCCCATTTCTATTACAGCTTTTGTCATCAGCCTGTTCCAAGACACAGCCCTGCAGAGGTTTTGCTTGTGTACATCATTAAACATGGGATATGTCTCACTGAACCAAAAAAATAATGGACATGAACCTACTGCAGATGATCCCACATGGAATTAGTCGCAAAAAAAGGGCAAAAAATCGTGAAGATGAAAACAAGGATAACGGCTGCTGCATATTTCCAAGTGTTACTGCTTCATGCTACTTCTCCTTCATAATAATTTGGGAAGAAAACCTTTAATAAGAAAATAATAAAGATAATAAAAATAATAACAAAATCCTAATAATTTGCAGTTTTAGCCTCCCAACAAACATGAACTGTGCACTTTTTTTCCAAGCCCCTATCACAGTGCTGCAGTTTGGGGAGCACCTGCAGGCAGCCTCATATGTTAATTGTTCCTATGCAAGCAAGATCTCTGATCTTCCAAGAGCAATGAATCCTTGAATAATTACTTTCTCATTTTGCTTTCTGCTTTCTCTGTATGGCTTGTTAAGCACACGTTCAGCCTACTTTCACCGATTTTCTTTCTGTTTTGCATTTTCTCAGATCACTCCAAACTGCAAAGGCTTGAAAGTTCATCTGAGGTGCATAGTGATAAATAAACTGGCACATGATAGTTTTTCCTAACTAATGTTTTTCTTCTATGAAGCCATTCTTCTGGAAAAAACAAACAAAAACAACACCCACACCAACAATATGAACAATTTTTTCCTGATTATGGTTGTTATGGACAAATAATATCACTATTTTTCAAAATAATTGTTGAGTATTTTGCATTGGGTGTTTTTGTTTGCTTTTTTTTGTTGTTGTTCATAGAAACTGGTAATTCAAAAATTATTTTTAGAGCAACAAAGCATCCTCATTAGTTGTGCTCAAATTAAAAAATAATAGTCACCTAGTTTTGACTAGTTAAAACTTCTTAATTGATAAAGAAATGGGTTAGACTAACTCTGTGTTCTAAATGAATGAATGATTGAAAATTAAGAGCCTGTGCCACCCTGCCATTGCTTCTCCTAATTCTTCAAAGGGCCTAAATTTAAGTTCACACATCTTGACCTTATTTAAATTGCATGAACACCCTAACATATCATTCTTTAAAATGAATTAATTAGTTAATTAATCAATTTTTTCTGAGTGTACAGGACCATTGATGCAATTTCTGCAGATTTAAGTGTCTTGAAGGGTCTGGGGCCTAATCCTGTCATCATTCCACTGAAGCACCAAAATTGAAATGTGTAAGATCTGGGCACAGGTGGCCCATGAGGAGAAGTCCCAGCCAACTTCCAAAAGAATGTCTAGGTTTTTAAACAACATGGCATTAACTTATGGATAATTAATTCTGTGACAGCCTGGTTAATATGTCTGTTAATCAGATCTATAGCTGCAAGTCCACAAATATATTTTTTTACAATAAAAAAACCCAAAAAACACAAACAAAAAAAACCCAACAAACAAAAATCCCCAACAAAAAAAAAAAAAAACCCAAACAAACCAACAAAAGAACAAACTAAATATGCCAACTAATTTTCAAAAACAGTGGACTTCAGGGATTGGGTTTTTTTAAATCAATAGTCCTGTAATACTTCTACAGGTAATCTTTAAGTGGCTTCCAATACAAAGAGAACAACAACATTTGATCAATATTAATGAGCAGAGGAATTCAATGGTATGGTTTCCAGGCATTTTTATCCATGTTCTTATAAAATAATGTCAGCAAGATTAATTGTGCACTCAAAGTAATAGATCTGTTCACTTTGCTGCTCTTTTGAGTCCTTCTTTGTTCAGTTCCAGGGGTATCAGCCAACATAATAAGCACAGTCCAAAATACATCATTCTATTATTCAATTGAAATCCCATGCTGTTTTTGAAAAAATATTGAAAGTTAACTTAAAGCGTAGCAGGTTTTAAATTTTAGATGTTCTTACTAAAACCTCTGAGACTTCATAGATGTATGAATCAAATAAATGCATCCTCAGCAGAGCTGCAAAGGGGCTCAAGGCAGAACCATGTTATCGGTTTTCTCCTTTGAAAAGTAGAGTCAACGAAAATTTCATAATAAAATCTTGTATCATGCCATACTGCAGTGAAAACTGCGTATTTGAGAGAAACCATGAGATTGTCTACAGAAGATAAAGCCAGGAAAGCAAGGAAACCAATTTAGTGATAGCCATCTGCCTCTAAAAATCCAGCATAGGCATTTGTTTTGCCAAATATAAAATCTGCTGATGCTTTGGTGGGAAAGACATTCAGAAATTACAGGGGATGTCATTAAACAAGAAATCAGTGTCAGCCCATCTTCATCATACAGCTGGATTCCCCAAATTCGAAAGTGTGCTAAAAAAGGTGATCAAAAATCAAAGCCCACCTTTTCCCACAAAGTCAATCTTAAGTGGGAAATATTAGAAATATGAGGAAAAAATAAAGAAAAAAATGTGTACTCCATGTTAAATAACTACATTTGTTACAAGTAAAATTAAGGAAAATGAAATACAAAATGTTAGCACTTTTGATGGTATCAATCCATTTTCTCTTCATATAGAAATAATATGAATTTTATGAAAATTATTAGATTAGATATTGACCTTAATATACATCAAGGCAAAGATACAAATCTAATTGCTCCATTTATTTTGTGGAGTATTACCGAAGTAGGATTAATATATAATCTTATTCTGATGATATAATAAGCTGCAAATCCCATCAAAACAAATATTGGGAGCTATCATCAAACTAATAAGAGGTATCAAATAGTTTTACTTCTTATTTTAAAGAAAAGTACTCTCCAGCTGCTTGCCTTTGTAGCATCAGCTTTTCCTAAGTTCCTCTTGGCTTTACACGAATGTCAAATCAGGTTTTTCCCCATCTGATAAACTGAGATCTTCATCAGAGATCTCTCACACAGTTTTAACGTCAGTAGCTGGAAGTTTTCCTTTGTCTTGTGTTTGGGTAATGCATGATACTTTTGCCAAAGCAAAATCTTCAAAATAAGCTGAGGCAGAGCTCACTTAGCAGGATCTCCTGTATTTTGAAATTAGTGTGTGCAAAGTGTCACAAACAACTTATCTTCACTTTAGGGGGAGGCAGGAATCAGCCTCCTTGCTGCAGGAGCTAGCAGAATGGCAAAAATGGTGAGGGAGTTAAGGATTATCACCTGAATTAGGATCAGTGCCCAGGGGATCCAATGTTCCACTGGCTCTGCTCAGCAGTTCCTGCAACCTCAGGACAAAGCTGAACCATCCCACCATGGAAATGAGCAAAAGTCTGCAGTAGGTATTTTAAAAATATTTGTAAAAAATATTGTAAAAAAAAAAAAAAATTGTAAAAATTGAGCTTAACTTTTCGAGTCTTTGTATTTGACATAATTTTCTAACTGACAGATGTTTTCTTCACACAGTTAAAAGTTTTACCACCATTATACACACAGATGATAGAGCGCTGTTCTTTCAGAAGTACATTGACCTTTTTCTTTCCTCATCCCCCTTTTAAAAACTCAAAATGGATTTTTGAAAGGTCTGCCCCTTCAAATGTGAGATTGCAGAATTCACACTCCAGCAGACAGAAATCCAAAGGATAACCTAATCCTATTTAAAAGGGACCATCTTCCACAGAGACACGCAGATGAGCATTCAAATTCATCAGGAATGTCCCTACAGGTTCTGACAGAGAACTGCTTTATTGCACAAAAAGGTCAGGAATGTAACAAAAGCTGGGGTCTCTGATCTTCCTCCCATTTACTGCTTTTAATTCAGTATTATTGTGAAGATTTTACCCAGCACAGAGACTGTTTTGGAATGTCCCCAGGTGCCTGCCTTGCAGTGCAGAGTTTGGGGACATCTGAGGAGCACGTTCCCAGCTGATGTGCTTGTGACCCTCTGAAAGCACTGCAATCACAAGAATGTCTTCCAGACAACATGCTCATTCTGCCACTAAAGTATGAATAATCAGCAGTAGTGAGCTAATATTTTGTAGTCCAGTATTTCCTCCTTCTTCCTCAGAAATTCTTTTTTTCTTTTTTTTTTTTTTTTTTTTTATTTTATTTGAAAGTAATTCTGTGTTAAAAATATACCTGAACATCTAAATGTTTTAGGGCCCAACTCTGGTTATGCTGGTGCATCATGACAAACTGATTATCAACTGATTATCATCAGTTAATGATGATGAACATAATAAAGATGCATTTTGAACTAACTCATCCCTCAAAGCTTCTGAAGTGTATCAAGAAATTCTTGTTTTTCCAGCAAACTCAAATATTCCCAAAGTAAAGATAAAAGGAAATAAACCAAACCACAACAGCTCCTTCCTATCCTTTCCTATTTTTTATTTTTTTATTTTCTAATTTTTATTTTTATTTTTTTTATTTTTATCTTTTTTTAATTTTTATTTTCTATTCTTTTATTTTTTTTTTTTTTTTTTTAATTTATCTATTCCTTTTTGAATTTTCTGCTGTTGCTTCTATTTCACTGTTAGGATACAAATGTACTTTGAATCAACAAATCTGTATTGATCTACACCTTGCTTTTTGTTTGGTTATTTCAACCTGAAAATGATAAGCACTGCAGAACATCATTCACAGTTCATGTGGGATATTGATAACAATAACTGATTGCTGCATGTTAATGCAGGAAAGCAGAAAAAGTAATTAGATGACACACACTGTCATCTCATGAACATTCCCAAAATACCAACTTTTGGGGGAAAAAAAAAATTTAAAAAAACCTGTTCAGCCTGGCTCGTAAGTGAATTAGTAGTGTATTAGATTCTATCTGGCTATATATTCATTATAAACTAATGGCAGAAATCCAGACTTAATTGCAGTGTGATTAAATATTTATCTTGTTTTTAATGCAGCAAATGGAGTGTGCTGATTATAATGATCAAGGTGTCTCCATCTGGATGCAGAAAAAGATAAAGTTCAGCCCCTGAGTGCAAAATGTTTTTGGGTCATTTATACACATTTCCCTCCAATTCTGTTCCATAGAAATCTTCTACAGGGAAGAAATTTAACCTGATTGTCCAGCCCTTTCCCAACCTTTTTTGAGCTGAATAGATGGAATATTTTCTGAAAAGATGCAATTTATTCTTGATGGATATACAGTGCCTTTCCTTAAGAGTCTTAAACTTCTCACCCAAGCCTTTGATGACAAATTATACCCAAATTTGATGCATGGTGAGTGTAGTGGGCACTGTAGTGATTTTACAGAGGGTGAGACATAAAAATACTCTAAAAGCTGGGGAAAGTGTTCAATGCACTACATGACATTTTCCTCAAGTCTTCTTCCATTATTTCTCTTCATATTCCTCAGCTTACAAGGCTAAGAACTTTCTTTGCCAATTTTCACTGTTGATTTTCACCTCTTTGTACCCTTTGCCACCTAAATATGCGTTTCTGAATCATGCCCACAGTATTCTTCCCCCACCAGCTCTCCCAAAATCCTCCTTTGACAAGAGTTAATGTGAGATCTGGTCTGCATCTTTGCATCACCTTTCACAGGAGGATTTTATCTTCCCAGAGAACACCTGATCAGTTTACAGAAAATACATTTTCAAGGTCTTTTCCTCCTCCTCCTTTAACTTTCCACCCAGGCAGCTGTTTTTCAAAATCATTGCTGTTTTTCTCATAGATGATCCTTTTCCTGTCACTAACTTCTCCCACTCTTCCTGACCCAGGTGTGGCATCCTCTTTGCCCCACTCCTTTTTTGATTTACTTTGTCTCATTAAAACCAGATTAATTTTCCAACTTACACTTGAAATATTTTCCAAATTTATTTTTCAGTTGATTCTGGTTTACATCAAATAGAAAAAAAAAAAACCAAAAAAACCCTCTGCAAACAGAATCATTTTGTAAAAACTCTGCTGAAGGACTGCAGACTTGAATTTTTAATGCTAAAATATTTGGAGAAATATCAGATTTCAGTTGGGATGTCTGGAAGATTTAGTTCAAAAGTGCAGTCCTGACAAGGTTCATGTCTACAGATTCTGCATTAAAATAAACTCAACAAATCCATTTTCTGCATGGTTGGAACAAATCCATGTCTGTGTTTACTGCACTGGTAATGGCCTAAGTAAAACAGAGCCAGCAATAAAGAAACTGTATATTGTTTGGTACCTAATGCAGAAGCTCACTTGCAATTGGGATTTCTGTGCAACAGTGTTATTTTTATCATCGTAATTCTTGTCATCATATATGAAGGTGTCATTTTGCATTGTTTCACTGCACTTTAAACTGCCAATGATCAGGATTTCTCATCCTTTTTTGTGTCTGTAACTGGAAAATGGGGGGAAAAAAACCCTTCAATGATGATGTGAACCTTAATTATAACAGCAAATAGAATAAATCCAGTTAGTCCTCTTGCTGAGGATTCCAGTGGGAACTAAAAAATGCTACAGCCTAAACTTAGGCTATTCATATTTGTGAGTCAGGTCCTAATTACTAGTCTTGCATTAATGACACAGAAACAGCAGAAGAGAACCTCAGAGGGTGGTTATCCTCAGGACATGAAATATTATTAAAAAGTGATGAAAGAGAATCAGTAAATGTGAAATATATATAGTCCAAACAGGCATAAAGTTGTTCACAGCAGAAACCAGGGGAAATAGACAAGAGTTACACACCAGTCATTTATTTTCCTGAGGATGTAGGACAGAGGAAATATATCCTTTCCTCTTCCACTTTTTTTCCCCAAGATGCCATCAAACGCTGCTATTTCCATGCAAAAAAACCCCAACCCTAAATCCCATTGAATTCCAGATCCTGTCACTGTTCTCCAGCTCTTTCTCCTGTCCTAGCTAGATCATTCTTCTCTTTTTTCTCTTCACCTCCCACTCCTGCTCCACACTGGTGTTTTTGTCAGCCCAGAAACCTACAGTGACAGAGAATCCCAGCTTAAAATCACAGCCCATGTTTGCAGTCAGGAGCCTTCAGTTTGGAAGACGCAGAGCAGGATCACTCAGGATCTTCTTCCTCTGCACCAGCTGCTTCCACAGCACAAATACAAATTAATTGATTGTGATTAATGCGGTTCACATGAAGTCATTTGCATCTGGGTGGAAGTACTGGCTTACTTTGGTGGTTAATGGTGGTAACACTGGTTAAAGGTGGCACAGCAACACTGCAGGTTGGTGTTTTCTGATAAGCAAAGCTTTAACTTTAAATTCCTGCTTGTGCCATTACACACAATGAAATAGTTTGTAATAAATAATGTGTTCAAGTACAGCTCTCAGCACAGGTAAATTTTGCCTTCCAGGGCTGGGGCTTGAGCTGCAGCACTCCCCAGGGAAATAATTTATTTCTTTAGGGAATTGCATGGCAGACTTCCACTGGCCCTATAGCTCTTAAAAATCCAAATGAGATTAAAGTGATAAAAATATGTCACTGCTTATTGAAGGTCCTCCAGGTACACTTATGGCCAAAAACACATGTGATACAGGGCTTTGACACTTTTATCAATTTATCAAATCAGTGTAATTGATGAGAACCCCCAATTAGAAGTAAATTTAATGAGGTAATCCCCCCGCTCCTTCTTTTGGCCTCACACTGAATAAACTGTAGAATTGTACAATAGTATTCTACAAAGGTACAAATATGTGAAAAAAAAACATATAAGAAGCAAAAATCTTTTGGCCTCAAAGCCACAGAGCCTTTCCTGGTGTCCACACAGGTTGCTCACCAGACACATCCAACTGTGTGACTTAAACAGTTTGAGGCAAAAAACTTGTTTTTAATTCCTTAGGATGTTATATCACATAGCCTGTATTGTGCTAGAAAAACTTGAGATGAAAACAAGACCTGATGAGAAATACATTGCTTTACATGTTCTCTCCCCACCCCTGCTCATGGGAGGTTAGAGCAGAGCACACACCTGGCAGGATGTTTGGTTTGTATTTTGTTTAAAAAAAAAAAAAAAAGCCCAGTGTTACTGCTTTGCAGGAAAACAAACACAGAAAAAAATATTTTGTCATTTAGGAGGCTGGATTAAAACAATAAAATTGAGACATTTTTGGTTAACATGAAAAGATACTGAAATACTCTCTCTCCTTCCCTTAGTGTATATTAATAAATAAACTGTTCTGCAGTTTGAACGGGATGAAATTCTGTCGAAAAGTCGAAACTAATGAAATTCATGAATAACTGTAACACTGACTTGTAATATTACTGTAGAGTGCTAATTCATGCTTTGTTAAAATACAGTGCTGCAGGCAAATTGAATACATAAATCTCTACCCACACCTTTTTGTTCTTGGGCTGTGCCTTCTTCATTGTATCTGTTGTAGCCATTCCAATAAAACTTCAGGGATCCCAATACATTTCTCAGGTTATTTTCAAACTATATAAAGGCAGAGTTCATGTTAATGTTTTTTTAGTAATAGACAGCTGGACATTCATGGGAGAACGTTGCAATTAAAATTAAAATTGTGTTCACCATTGGAGCGTATTGCAATTTCATAATTGTTATTTTTATACCAACAGTTGTAACACAGCCACCAATCCCATGGCAGCCAGAGGAAGTTGTGTCTTGAATAAGGACTGGACTGGGAAATCTTTTTGCCTTTTACTTATCTTCAGCCACTCTGATAATTTGCATTTAGCATTTCATTGCTTTACACCACTATGGGTCTTATGAAAATGTCTTTGCCACGATTTCGCTTTGAAGTCACGTGGCATTTATTTGTAAAGAAGACTACTGGAGACAACAGTTTTATATAAATGAAAAAATAGAGAGAAAGGAAAAAATACAAAAATACTTGTTTCCAAAATAATTTTTAAACTACTAAAAATGTATATATATGATTACTCAATACGTAGGCAGCTGAATTCCACATATCATCCTTTCATCAAACCTAATAACAAACATTCATGGTCTCAGGTAAAGCACAATTTATCATAAAGACTTCCAGCAGAAAAAGGTAAAATGCATTTTAATTGCATTAGCAAAACTTCAAAATAATATACAATAAAAAAAAAGAATCTATTCCATTTCTAAGACAAAAAAATGTAGGGAGGTCTTGGCTCTTGCAAAGAGTCATTGCCATATGGAAAGTCAATATAGGAGTAAAAATGATGTGAATGAAGTGGTACATATTTTTTACTGCAAGAAATCATCAAAGAAGTGGCTGCATGTGTGCACAAATCCCCATGGTCCTGTCTGAGTGAACTCACTCAAGACTTTGCTTGATACTTCCATGCCCCTAAAGCAATTTATACTCTCTTTATGATAAGAAATACATCTGAATTTTACCTGTTACGTTGCTCACAGTGATACAACTTAAAGAGGGATGTTTAGTCTTGACCAATATTAATGACAAGCAACATTTCACCAGTTATTAAAATAGTAAGGCCAAATCTTCCTTCAACATTTTTTTTTCTCTTTTCAAGCTATGACAGACTTAAAGATCTCAAAATACAAGATACAAATCTTTCCCTGATTTTGCAGACAGCCTCAAGGGAGGCTGAATTTTACAGAAGCACCAAATTCTCTCAGTTCAGACATGCCCTCTCTACTTTGCCACCTGCCAGAGAGCTTTCCTTGGCACTTCCTCCATGCTTTCATTAGCAGCCATCTAACCCGCTTAAACTGTTTTTTTAACACTCTGATATAATAAAATATTAGTTACTGAAAAGATGTGTTTGTAAGATTTAATATTTTCTTCCAAGAGTCAGAATAGATTTTGTGTTGATTTTCTTGTTTTTTGCTAAAAAAGAGCTATTGATAAAAAAATTAATTAATATCATGACAAGAGATATGGAATTATAGAAAAAGATCCTAAGACCACAAACATTCAAGGTACGTTATTGAATGTATCATTAAAGGTTTTCCTTGCATGATTCCATATATTAACTTATTTAAAAATTTGTAGTGATTATGCAATATAGGCAATTCCAAGAGTGTTATTAGAAAGTGATATTTTCCGTTCATCCTGCTGATTAATATCAGAGCATGGGGATTTTATTAATAATAATCACTTACAGTGGCAGTTTGTTGTTATTTTAGTACTAAAATATTGAGATTTCCTTCTTTTCCTTCTCTTGCTTATTTTAACCCAACAGCTGGACAGCTTTCAATACTTAAACTTTCCCATTTCTTTCTAACTGATTATTTTTTTTCTATTGTTTCTTTATTTATTGATTTTATTGTATTTCCAATTTAAGTCCTTCCTGGTACCTTTTTCAAACATGACACTGGAGCGCTGCAGTCATGCCAAGGGTACTTTCAGGACTCACATTGGTTAAATTGGCTGAGAATCTACAAATATTACATTAAAATAATCAGGAAGAAGAGTGTATAGCTTCCACCTGAATATCACTGGATTTCAGGAAGCCTCACCACAGCCACTCTTGTTTGTTGTATATTGAATTATTTGCGCCCTGGTCTTCAGCATCTTGTACCAGTGCAGTTTTAAATGGATCTAGATTTTTTTAGCCTGAAAAACTTTGAGGCACAGAACATTTAATGTGTTAAATATATGTTGTGGAAAAAGATAGCATAGAATATTAAAATGAAGAAAAATTATAAAAAGAAGAAATCAACAGCTTTACAGAAGGTGAGGGCCTGGAAACCTGAGGAGAGAAGTCATAAATGTGTGTGTACTCATATATGTATAGACACCAAATTCCAGGTTCACTTGTGGTTCTTCCTGTGGAAACCAGAAAAAGGGTTTTATTAAATGAAGACTTTATTCTCAATTTATAGCCAAACACATTCCTATACATCTACATGTAGAGAAAAAACATCAATAGCTTTTTTTTAATAGCTTTAAAAGCTTTTTTGTCTTTATTTTTAATATCTGACTGGGAATACTTTTCTGTATTATATATATATATGTATATATGTATATCTATATATATCTGTATTATATATATCTGACTGGAAGACTTTTCCTCTACAAGTTAAAGTTTGTTTTCTTCAACTGCTGAGTTAAATTCAAAGACTGAGTTAAATTGGACCCTTCCCTCTTGAAGAGGAAACAGGGTGGGGTGACATCTACCCATTCTGTTGCTGATCTTCTGCCCAAAAATAAGGTTACAGAACAAACTGTGTTGGCTCAGTTTGGTGTCAAATGCACAGCTGCTAAAACAGGCATTGACAACACATAATCCACCACTCAAACCTTACAATAATGAATAATATTTGGGTTGTCTGCATGGATTGTCATCCATGAAAAATATACTTAGCCTCTTTAAATGCACACTTGTTTAATGCTCTTTAACTTTGCTGTCTTGTACTGTCTTTGAACAGGAGCAGCTTTCCTACAAATGGGTCATTATTCAACATGGTTTTTGCCTCCTGAATTGATGTGCAATACAGAGCCTTGGCAACTGAAAGTCACTTAAATTTGCACTGTAAAGGAGTGAAATTCTTTCCTCAGTGTTCTTTATGTTTTCACAGTCAGTCCAGTGCTCTAAAAGTGGTCATAAGACTGTTTAAATCCAAAGTAAGCATAAAGTAAGGCTCCTAGTGATGCTATTTTTTGGTTAGAGTCCTTTTTTCATGGGGCTTGTTAACCTGCTTCTAAATCCTCAACCAACCACTAATCCTGCTTGGTTTGCTTTCATTAGTTTTTGCTTCTTTTTATTTCACCTTCCATGTACCTAATAACAGGATGGGAACCTTTAGTAAAACGTGATCCCAGTATTTTACCAGAGGAGACAATTCCTTCATCTTCACTCCAACTTCCTATGCACATTCCCACAAATTCCTCTTCCAGGATGGATCAAGGAGCTGAATGAAGTGAGCACTGACTCTGTCAGGAAAACTGCATTATGGATGAGGCACTTCCAGCTGGAGCAGCCTCCTGATGGAGCTCCGCAGGAGCTGTGCAGTGCTAGCACAAGCACAAAGGAGAGCACAAAGGTGTGCTGGAAGAGGGAGCCAGAAATGTGTGAAGGAAACAACCCTTGCAACAGCAGCCAACCCCGTGCAGATCATCCCACAGCTGCCTTTCGGCATCCCTGCCTTCAGACCCACTCCCTCTGTGCCCATGCTCAACTCGTCAGTCCCAGATTTTTGCCTGTCAGCTTCCTTCCCCGAGAATTTCCTGTCTGGGTTTTCAGCACTTCTTGGATGAAAATCTCTCCTTTCAGCAGAGGATTTTGTCAACTCTTCTCTGTCATGTTTAGCCTTGTCACAGAATCCCAGAATCAGTGGGGTTGGGAAAAACCTCCAAGAGCAGGAGTCCAACCTGTGACCGATCCCTGAGTTGTCAAACCAACCGGAGCACCCAGTGCCACATCCGTCCTTGAAGTGGTTCACTTCCAAAACATTGTGTCTCCCCCCAAAAAGGTGCTTTTTTTGCACAATTCTCCTGTGTTTCAGCTCTGCTGGTCAGTACTGAGGACTCAAGGAGCAGCAGGGTCCACTGAGATCCCTACAGCAACAAGAACAGCAGCTAATTCATCTTCTCGTTCCTTCTCCATCTTCAGAGGTTGAAGAAGTAAATACCAAATAATAATCTTTGGGGTTTTTTTATTCACTTCTCTTAGCTGGTCAGAGCTAGAGCTAGCCCTGCCCCTTTTGTCTGTCCTGGCAAGGACTAGACACCTGCAAAACCTCTTTTTGGGGAGCACCACTTCCCAGATGGGAACAGCTGCTCCTGTGTGGAGCCACCCTATTGACACAGAGCAGGTACCAAGAGATTGTGAGTTCATCTGGTTTCATGGAATCATGGAATTTGGGCTGGAAGGGACTTGAAATATCACCCACTGCCACCCCCTGCCATGGGAAGGGACACCTTCCTCTAAACCAGGTTTCCCAGACCCCCATCCAACCTAGCCTAGATCTGAGCTGAGCTCAGTCTGAGGCAGGTGCCCGGCATGAAAATCTTCACCTGGGAAAACTTCTGCCCCAAAATTCAGGTAAGAAAGGGAAAAGCAGACAGAAGGAAAAGTTCATGGCATAACTCAATATCTAGTTTAGAGGATACCATGTGATCTCCCACTTTATTATTTTTTATTTGTACACTGGGATGAATATTGTATAACCACCACAAATACCACTCTCTGAAACTATGCAGATTATGCAAAAATGCCCATGTATGAGTTTCTCAAGCAGCTGCCAGCACTGCGGGCTAATTTCAAACTCCTAGATCCCTTTTTTTTGTCAATCTTGAAAAGAAGTGAGTGATTTTGCCAAACTGTGTTATTTTTATGATATACATGGACGGACAGTCGCTAAGGGATAGGCTAAAAATACTAATTAATTTTCATTCCTGACCTAAGCAAGATTTCCAGCTTTTAAATGTGACAGGCTACTCTAATAGCCTTCAGTGCCACCTGGCATCCAGAACTATTTTTACTGCATAAGCCTCATTTCCATCAGAATGGGGTTCAATATGACCTTTATATAATTTTCTGGTATAGTCTATATTTTGCTTGGAATAGATGGAAAAGCAATTAGCAAGCTAGCTCCAGGCACTGGAAAAAAATAAGATATGCAGTTTGAGAAGAGGAAAAAAAAAAGGAATTGCTACAAATGCGTAAACCAAGTTCAGCAAGACAGTAAATCTGTGGTACAGTCCCTGGGGGAATGGCAAATCCTTTCCCTTAGAATAATTCTGAAAGATGATTTTCCTCTTTGAAATGTGTGAAATGGAAGAGCTTTGCACACCACAGCAAAATCACTGTGGCCCCAAACACAGCCTGGGAGCTGTCACACAACCACAGCTCCAGATCCTGCTCTGCAGTGGGCAGGAAATCTTTGAGAAGTGACCAGACACATCCTTGATGCTCAGAGGAGGATTAAACATGATTTTATTTTGAAAGTTTCATTTCAATAACTTCAAATAAATAAATAAAAAGAAAAATCCCGTTTGGTTTCTCTTTCCTGATCATCACACAGTCATTGAATTGTTTGGATTGGAAGGGACCAAAAAAATCATCCAGGTCCAAAACTCATGGTAGTAACCATTGAAGAAGGTACTTTTAAATTTATTTTTATTTTTTTAATTTTTATTTTTATTTTATTTTAATTTTAATTTTAATTTTTATTTTTATCTTTATCTTTATTTTTATTTTCAATCAATAAAAGCCATTATTGTCAAGGAGAAGAGAGACCTTTTGTGAAATCCAGTTTCAAACCCACACCAGTTAATTACTTTAAGGACAAACAAGTGGTGTAGTTATTATATAAGGCTACAAGGACAATTTTCATGTAAATATGAATGCCAGTACGATCTCAAATGTTTTCCATTTCAAGTCTTAGTCTCATTCTCTGAGAACCAGGGACATGTGCCCAGCACTTCAACCTCACCTGTCCTGTGATGAGCAGGGCAGCACCTCGTGGTAAAAGCATTTTGTGACATGAAGCAGGGAAAGATAAGGAAAAACTGATTACAGTATCCTTATGTCTAAGAAAATACCTAGCTAATATTTGAATTATAGAATTATAGGCTGGTTTGGGTCGGGGGGGGGGAACTTAAAACCCATCCAGTGCCATCCCTGACACAGCAGGGACACCTCCCACTGTCCCAGGTACTCCCAGCCCCTGCCAGGGAACAATTCCTGCCCAAAATCCCATCCAAATCTACCCGTCTTTAAGCTAAATTAAAATTATTTTAAACTGTCTAAGACTGGTGCCAAATGGAAACCTCCTACTTCTCACTTTACGTGGTTATGAAAAATCAAAACAATGAAAATTTGATATTTTGAATATCAAACTAATATTAAACTGGTACGTGTGAAAACCTGGGATTTTAATAATAATAATATGTCTGGTGTTTTAAAACCATAAAAAATGACAATCCAGTAATTTTTTAAAATGGAAAAATATTAAAACTGAGAAAACTAATTATTTTATAACTTTTCTGTAATACAAATTTCATTGTTGTTTGGAGTGTTTTTTAAGTTCTGCATGTCTTATGAACAATTATATATCTGAGGATCCAATAATTCCATCAGAAATACTCTCCTAAGAATCGTCAAGGCTATGCCAAGCAAGTCAGCTTTGAAATATCTATTGACCAAAATAATTTATATTACCTTTAATTGTTCATCTTTTAAAATCTATTTTCTTTCTCTAAATATTTTTCTTCTTTTTCTATTTTTTTTTTTCTGTGAATGCAAACACCAAGGCAATATGTTTTGGTGTCCCTCTTTAAAAAGTTTTTTTTAAATACAGGAGATTCAGGGAAGAAAACAAGCAGCAGAGAAACCTGGAATTCTCCTAGCAGAAACAAATCAAAGCATGCAGCATGTGCTTTGATTTTTATTCTGAAATTTAGATTTCAGGTGTTGATTGACACCAGGCTCCTAGAGTAAGAATAATGTAAACTCCTAATAGTTTCAGATGTCTATTTCTCATGACTTTTTGATATATGTAAATATTATGTCTTGTACAACTTTCATCCTGGAACTTGTGCTCTTCCATTCCAATTATTTTCTAAAATTCCATTAATTTCCTTTAAGGAAATAAACTTAGTTTTATAAATTTTACATCAAACGTCTCTTTCATTTGATATGGCATTTTCAACTTTTATTCACCCTAAAAAGTAAATTTTCCCTCCCATGTTACTTACTTCTTTAGGGAAACCATGCTAAAATAACTTTTGTATAATCTGAAATTCTAAATAAAGAGGGAACAGATTAGATACCACATGGAATTTTGCAATTTTGCAATAAATACATTAATATTTGCAATTCAATAAAATTTTCCAGGGGAAAATAATAGATACATAAATATTCAATGCAGCTTGCATACTCTGCAACAAGGTTGTTGAAGGGATTATTTTTTAGTAATGTCTTTGAAGAAGGAGGCCCTGTCATGTAGGGAATCTTTAAATTTCTACAACACCTAAACTTAATTAAGACAATAGCAAAACTCACACTGCAGAAGAGCTTTTATTGCCATGAAACCCTAAATGTGTTTGCATATGTTATACAGATGGAATGCAAAGGCCAAAATGCCAGTTTCCTAAAGCATTTGGTTAAATACCGAAAAACAAAAAAATAAAAAATTAAAAAATAAAATAAAAATAAAATAAAATTAATAAAATTAAAAATAAAAAGAAAAAAATGAAAATGAAAATGAAAATAAAAATAAAAAAACATGAAAATTAAAATGAAAAATAAAATTAAAAATAAAAAATAAATCAGAGGCAAGGAATGGCTCCAGTTAAGTGACAGTCTCAAAGGAGAGATCATCTTATTACTTAGCCAAAATCACTGTGTAGAGACAAGTGAACAAACTGCTGTGTGCTATGTTGTACTCTGTCTCATCAGCTCTTGGAACCTGATATATATAATAATAATAATATATAATATATAATCATATAAAAATAATATTAATATATTATAATTATTGTGTATTATATAGTATCATTATTGTATAATAAAATTCTAGCATATTATAATATTTATATGTTCTTAATACATAATAATTATATAATATAATATTTTAATATAAATAGATATTTTAGATAATAAAATATTTTATTAGCTTTTGTTTTAAATAAGTCACGAATAATGAAGAAAGATGGCGAAGTGACTCAAACCGGAGTTTAGATGTCCACAGTGACACAAATTCACAGGTATTTAACTGTGAAAAGAAAAAAGAGACCTAGAAAAATGCTTACCCAGAGGCATTGCTAAGGAAAAATTTTTAAAACTGTGAGGAGTATCTGGAAAAACTCCTTGGTTTATCTTTGTTTATAAAGCAACTTGGGTAAGAAACAACAGGCAATAATTAGAGTTCATTAGTCTGAAGCTTTCTGAAACTGAAGGAAAACCAGTGAAACATTATTTCCATAGCTACAGAGAGATAACTACAGGGCAGTTATTATTACAGGATTATTAATCTTATTAATAATAAAATATAATAATAATTAAATAATTAATTAAATGAATAAATAAATAAATAAAATTAAATAAACTTACTGGTTACAACGCTCAAATTAAAATTTTAGTGACTTTCCTTCTACAAGATTCCTCACATATGGCATTGCCAGAGCAGCTAGACCCAATCCCAAAAAAGCAGTGGGAAATAGCAGTGTTTCATCCCTTTGGTTAAACAGTAAAGGAAATTTTAATTTTGGTCCTGATCACAGGTCAATTAAAAGTTTCTAATTCTCATAAAATGTTGAAGTAATGTTTATAGTCTTCATAAAAGTATTAGATGCACTTTCTCCTACCTCATGTTCTTTCATAAATGAAGGCATTTGTTGGAAAAATTCTATGTGTATGAATAAAGATTAGATAAATTTCATGAACTGGAGGGAACTTGCTGCACTTTTTTTGTGGAAAAGAGCAAAATCTGTTATTGGATAAAACTGCCTCTGCCAGGCACATGCCATTGGAAGGCTCTAGGTGAGTGCAGGAGTTTTGAATGCAGTTCCTATCTATTTTTCTGCACCCCTGCCCCTTCCAAACTGCACAACTGCATTCCTAGCCTGAGGGAGGGGACTCTGATTTAAGCAGAACCTGCATTTTTACAAATGCCACTACAATCTGAGAAATAAGCTGTATTAAAACAACGCTGTAAGAGCGCAGAACTAACCTCTTACTTTCAAAACAGCAACATCTGGTCATATCTTACAGCAAAATCAATAGAAACTGTAACTTGTGGAGCATCTGAAGAGCTAGCATTGCTTCCAAGGTTTTAAGATAGAAATTAATGTTAGGTTGCATTTTATACATGGATTTTTCCCTTTGTATAAATCCTATCTTTAGTGCAGCCCACGTGGCTGTGTTATAAATTCCACTTCCCTCCACCTGACCATTCTCAGTTGATGCAGCTTGGCCAGATCACAATTAGGGGCTCTCACAGGAACAGCAGTGGTGCTCAAAGAGGGAGGCCATGTCTTCAGGAGATACTCTAAAAAAAAATGGATTTAAACCATTTCCCTACAGGGAAAAAGGCTGGGGGTTTTGTTCTTTCCTGTGTAAAACAAAATCCTTTTCTAACTAACGTTTCTAGTGAAGGGCTGCAGGAGGTTTCTGCTAAAACACTTTCCTTGAAAGCTTCAAGACTGACAGATCTCTCAAGAAATGGGGAGTTGAAAGTTGATGTTTTGTAATTACAATGCATAGTCCATGAGGGGTTTGTGACTACTCCACGGTTTTTCCCCAAATTCCTCTTTTTTTCTCCCTTTTTGCAGTGTTATTCCCCATCTCAGTCCTGCTTCCTGCTCATTTTGCTGCTACATTAGTGTTTAAAACTCCCTTTTGCTTCTTTCTGTATTCAGTCCTAGTCTTAACTACTCTCCCTCTCTCACATTCTGCTCTTGGCTTTGTTCTCTGTCCTTTCATTTATTATTCTCTGCTGTATCCTAATTACTTATATTGCTCCCAAGTTGTAGGTTAGCGTTGTAAACAGTGTTCAATCCTTCCTTGCCATCTTCCTCTCTTCATTCACTTTCCTCACCTTTTCTCTTTTGCTCCTCTGGAGACCTTTCCTTCTTTTAACAAGCCACTATAAAGTGATTCCCCATTTATTTGATGTTTTAGCTCGCTGAGTTTGTACAACTCAGTGCCATTTCAAATATGTTAGGCTGCTCAGTGGCATTCTTCTCTGGTACACTGTCTTCTTTTTTCTTTAAATACTCCCCAGCTAATGGATTGCCAATTAATTAGAAATAGTTAATCTCCTCAATAAAATAAACACGATGCGTTTGTGCCTCTTTGGGAGCTCCTAAACTAATTTTTATGACTGTGATGGTAACCATTCTCACTGCTTGGCAGCTTGTCAATGGAAATAAAAGTTTGCTGAGCAGATACCCAAGCCATCCTTTGGAGAATGTTTTCTTTGATCAGGATGCTTCTGCATCTGCTGCCTCTCTTTTCCCTTCCTTCACTGCTTGTTCCCAGGTCTTTAAAGGATGTCAGTTTTGGGAAATCATCCAGGTGACTGAGTTTTGCCAGCATAAAGACAGAGAAAAATCTAACATTAAAAGAAAAACAACTGATTTCCCCCCCCCCCCCTCAGGTCCTGATTGACTCATTTTGTTATCTGAAGCTGGATGTGCCAGCTTAAGCATGGAACAAGGAAGGAACATGCCACTGATATTTTTAAATTCTACAGGAATATTATGTTTCCTACTGACTCCAAGTTGAGGGGAAAAAAGGAAAAAAGAAGGGGGAACAGACAGAAGAGGGTAGATCCCAACTATGATATGTCTATTTACCAAGTTACACACAAAATGAAACAGGCTAAAATGATTTTAGTAGAGGTAGCTCTCAAGAAATGGTTACCACAATGCAGATGTAATGTAAATAATTCATACCTGCTGAAGTTGGGTCCTCTTCAATGGAGGCTGTGCAAAAGGGTGTCAGGAGTGGGGAGGGAGGCAGGGACAGGGAATGGGAAGAGGAAGGAAGGGAAAGAGAGAGAGAAAGAGAAAAAAATACAAATGAAGAAAGCCATGTAATGCTAATGGCTGTGTTATTTACATTTTCTTAATATAAATGCAATTAGATATAACAAAAGCCTTTATTCTCATAATCCTCCACCCCTTCTGTTGGATTCAGTTTCTTCCCAGCCTGGTGGGAACTGCTGACTCTGGAACTGAGCAGTTGGGCAGCTTTGGGGTGGGCTGTGTGTGTGTCTGTCAGGGACACAGCACTGGGCTCTCCATTCCAGATGTTTATTTTTCTGGGAAAAGCAAAAAAAAAAAAATAATCCTGTCTTCACCTCTCCCTTTTGTTGACAGATAACCATCAAATTGCCTTAAGTCACCATCAAAAAGCACTGATGGCTCTGGACTATCTATTTCCCTCACATTCAAAAGAGGGAAACAGACATATTCCCAGCAAAAGTGCATTTTAAAAGTACATCAGTGACCTAGTTCTTTCCCTTCTTTTAGTCAGTGTGGTTTATATACACATGCATCACAAAAACAGTCTCTTCACAGCCTTGAACATCTTTTGGATGACAGCAAAAGCTGAATTCAAGTGTTTCTCACTTGGATACTGTAAAAGAACCTAGACATGAGAGAACTCTCCATAAACGTGATATAGAGGCCCTCCTGAGATATTAAACACGTGAATCCATACTTTCACTTTTTCTCTTTTAATGACTGCCTGCTGCCAGCTGAAATGGAAGCTCCTCCTGTTTTGATTTCTTGCAGAACCAGTTCAAACAACACTCCCTCAGCCATGGCAGGCATTGATCCATCCCCACAGAGCTTGCACATGGCATGGGTAAAAATTTCAAACATCTCCTCAAAGACCACCACCACGTTTGGTTAACTGAATTTATTTTTATTTTTTTTTTTTATTTCCTCTTTTGCTATCACCCCGTGTTTTATTCAGGGAGGAACTGGGAGAGGAGCAGCTTCCCTGTTTTTTGTGGCAAGAAATTGTCAACAGACACCAAGTGCAATTGAGAGAGGCCACAAACCTCGGTTAATTCAGCAGAATATTCTGTATGCAGAAGTATGTGACAACCACACATCAGTTATTCCTAATTGCAGAGGAGCATGGTGTCCTTTTGGGGACTGTCAAATGTAATCGAGAGGAAATAATGAATTACTCTCTCAAGCACCAGCCAACCATCTTGTCTCTAACCACAGTCCTTGGAGGTAAACAGGTGATTTTTATTTCTAAAGTTTTTGGTGTTCAGATAAGCCCTGAGGAAGGCTACACAGAAACAACATAACTTTATGTTAGACATAATTTAAAATGGCCTAAACATGGTACTTCTGCAGCTCCTCATCTAATGTCTGAATGTGTGCTTCAAAACAGGATTAATCCGTTATGCAGTGTAGAGGTGTGGAGATCACATCAACCTTTGAAGATGGTTTTTTACTACTTAAATTTAAATAAAATGTGCTTGTGGTAGTAGGGGATTTCGAGGCAATGAAAGGAAAGAGGGAAGATAGCATCCCACTGCTTTTAATTTGAGCTAATCTGCTGAATCTTTAATTTAACAGCATGACAGCTGATTATAAACACACACACACACAAAACCCCCAAAAAACCAAAGAAACCAACTGACCAATAAAAAAATAAAAAAGGCCAAAGAATGCTGCTCCCCCAAACCCCATAAAAACAACAACAATCCCTGAAACCAGAATATTTGGAACATTTAAATCTTAGAGAGAAAGAATCTGTAGTAAAATCTGAAGTAGACAAACAAACTGCAAATTAAGCCAATAAAGTAGGTTGCAATTTCTCAAGGTACCAGTGGAAGAGACAACTACACAGACAGAAGAGAACATGAAAGCTGGAAGTCAGAATTTTACAAATGCCCCAAATCCATATTTGCTTCCAGCTCTACTGCTGCTTGAATGAGAAATAATTCAAAGAGCCGGAGACTCTGCTCTAAAACTGGTAGAACAAAATTGTCCAATTATACAAGGAATATTTATTCCAGTAGCCATTTCCTTCAGACTGCTATTTGAATAATATTCTGAGACTTAATTATGGGGATGAATAGCAGCATTAGCAATTCAAAGCTGGATTCTGTTATTGCTCTGGTGGTTGTTTCAGAGGGACCACTCTGCACTTAGGTACACATCTAAATAAAACAGGATAGCTGAACCTCAGCTGAATATATCACTCAGATGCCAGGATGGCTACGCCAATAATGTTATTTTTCTGTTTGCTCAATTAATTTTGGCTATTTGATTGCTGGTTTAAGCTCATCCAGGAATAGACTATGTTCTTTTCTTGTCTCAGTTAGAGTTACTGAGAACTGCTTTTGCAAAAAAAGACCTAATTCTTCTTGTCAATACTGTGTTTCTTAATCCTAGACAGAAATTAAAGATGAGTATTAAAAGTGGAGGTGAAAATGCACTTATGAACTTGTTCACAATTCATACAGACTTCTAGAAAACAATTAAATTAACTTAACCTTTTGATTTTTGTGACAGGATATTTTTACCTCCCTTTAGATTAATAAACCGTGCTTAAAAAAAGCCAGCCTTCAGTAAGATTTTGAGTGCTCAAAGAATATATCTACTTTTGCTTTATCACACCAGCTCAAATGCAATATCAGCACTCTGCTTTCCACTTCTTAAGGAAATGCACTAAATTACCACACCAAAAATTTCCTACATTACACCACCTTTTTTTTTTTTTTTTTTTTCCCATCAGCAGTGATTTAAAACACTTAGCTATTTTAAAAATCTCTTTATATAGTGACTCATGCTCGGGGTAATGATCTGTAATTTACTCTTTGCTTGTTTCAGAGGAGTGGGGAGGGAGTAAGAAGGAGTTGCCTTGCTCAGCTGGTGACTCACTGCTGTGGGTGGTGGGTCCCCATCAGCCTGGCTTCTGACTCCCACTCAACAAAACTTAACAAAAAAAAACAAAATAAAAGGCCCCCAAAAAAGTCACAGACATCCCCAAGTCATGGTCTGATAACAGCACTAAAGCTGTGAATTACTCTAGAGCTTTAAAGCATGTTCCACAGCACATTTCTTCCCCTTTCAGTGCACCATTGACAAAATTTAATAAGATATACAGCAGGAGAAATGTTGGATTTTATCTTCTTTGTAAAAAAAAAACCAAATCTGATGTTCACTTGGGAAAACTTAATTTTGTTTTGCTTAGGGGTGAATAATGCTGCATGGCATAAGTGGGATTAAGAAAAAAAAAACCCCAAGAAGACAGGGGCAGGTTTGGAAAGCCTGTACCAGGATACATTTCATCCTACATTGGCTTAGGAGAGATAATGCAGAAAGGCAGTGCTTGGATAATATCTGAATATCTATGCAAAACTCCTGATTATTTCTGTTACAATGGCAGAAACCTTGACAGGTGTGGGGGAAAAAAAAAAAGTGAATTTTGGAGCATAAATATCTCAGTTTAGACAGATCCAGTCTAACAGCCTGCTATGCTACCTTATATCTTATGACACATTACACCAGCTTTGCATTACATTAAAGCTTGTGTTAAGTTAATATTAATGTGAAATATTTTTTTCAACATTCAAATAAAATGTAAGACTCACATACAAAAGAGTAGACCTAGATTTGTACATGGAATTATCCCTATGGAAAATCCGTGCAAGAGGTCCAAAGAATTATCCAAAGGAACAGTAAGCTCCAAGAGCAAATAACATTTTTCTGAATGCGACATCAAAAATAAATTATATTCTGCTCAGCATCAAATCTCAGGGGTCTGAGAGGACCTGCATGCAAGGAAGACTGACTGACTTCCCAAAATCTCAGCTGTAGTCATTAAGAATGTGATTTTAATGCTACAGATGTTTCACTGAAAACATGTGCCTGAGAATCCTGTCTCTTCCATCTCTCCACATCTGACAGAATTCAGCATCCACAGGCCCTTGGAGCAGCATTTGCTTCCTTCAGCTGGCCAAGCTGTTTTTGCAGTCTTTCATGAGAAAAACTAAACAAAACAAAAACCAAAATTAAAAAAAAAAATACCAAAAAACCAAAAAAACACCAAAAATAAGAAACCCAAACAAACTAAAAAAACCCCACAAAACCAAAACACAAACAAAAAAAACCCCAAAAACAAACAAACAAACAAACCACAAAAAACAAACAAAAAACCCCCAAAAAACCTCACACAAACAAAAAAAAAAACAAACCACCCCAAACCACCCCCAAAAAACAAAAACTGCAACAAACATCCTGAAGAAACAGATAAAAAAGGGAAAGCAGAACAAAGAGAAATGAACAAAAACCAAGCCAGAAGGAAGACACCAGGCCCCCCACCAGTGCATGGCAGAGATAACTCTCCATGAGCTGATGAAACTCTGCTTGGGTGACAGATGTTCGATGGAAAACAAATATATTAATTAAGAAACCCTAAAAATGGCCCTTGGCGCTTAGTGGAGAAGATGTATCACTTTTCACAGGTTTACATCGATTTAAACAGTTAAAACCTATGAAAAACTTGCTCTCTCTTCATTGTTTTTTTCTCAAGAAAAATAAATTCTAATAAAAAAGTGGTTGTCTGAGCTAAATGCCATGTATTATTAAAATCTAGGATACCAGTGTCTTAAAATGACAGTCTTAGAAAAAGGCATCTAATTAATTCTCACTTTTTTTACCAATCACCAAGGCCATCAGTGCTGACTGAGAACATGTTTAAATATCAAATAAAAAATTTATTTAGGTGAAATACTACATTTTGCAGAAGACAGGATTAGGTAATGATTGTTTTGGGGGGGGTTTGTTTTGTAAGTGCCTTCACATTTGCACCTCTCTGGAGCAAGGCAGGAGAGCCCTGGTATTTGGCAGCATAATCCTTGTGGAAAAGAGTGTAAAGAAATTAAGTTTTAAAGCAGTTCTTGAGTTCTTAGTCAGCTCCAGCTCTTGCCAAGGATTGCACCGCTGCCAAAGGCACAACACTACTGAAAGTTGTAATTCTGAAACCAGGAGTAGTCTGCCAGGGCTTGAAATATCACCCAGTTTTACACACATGCACGATGCCCCACGCACTTTTGAGAATATGTGAATATTCCAGAAGAGCAGAAAATGTAATGAGAAGGTGTCCCTGGCATAAATAAAAATATAATAATAATATAAATATATGATAAAAAAAAAATCACGAAAAATATAAAAATACAAAAATATAAAAATACCAAAATATAAAAATATAAAAATATAAAAATAATATAAAAGTAAGTGTGCTTGAAAAGGTAAAATTAGGTAAGGTTTCAAACCAGTGTGCAAAAGTCTTTGCTTCTTTAGGTGTCAAAGAGCACTCTCCAGCAACCAAATGAAAAATCTGAAAACAAAATGCTAAAAAAAGGCTGTAAAATACAGTTATAGAAGGAGGCACCTTCCAGCACCTGTTGCTGAGGATAAACCTACCTGGGAAATCCCCATAGTCACAGATAGAAAGCTTTGTCTTTCAAGCCAAACAATTTCATTCTTTTGTATTTCAATCACTTGCCCGAAGCTGTTTCGGTTTTTTATGTGTTTTAAGGGAAATTTTACTACCTGTTCTTATGTGAAGGTGGAATTTTAAATTCTAAATTTTAAATCTTAAATTTTAAAATTTCATCACACACCACACTGCAAAATAATAATGGTGTTAATACTTTTTATTATATGGCTATTCTCCCACCTGGGGGATGAAAAAAAAACCAAAAAAGCACAATAAAAGCCCACTCAGATGTTCAGGGAGTGTTTGCTGGCTCTGGACTGGCAAAGGAGGCTGGATTAGGTCTCTCCATGTGGTTTTTTATCTGTACCACACTTGAAAACATTCAATGCGCAACATCCAACAGCATAAAAAAGTATTCAGAAGGCAATAAATAAAAAATGCCCCAAACAGATGAGAAAATAGCAGCTAAGACAAATAAACACCAACTCTGTTCAGTCCTGTAATATCAGACACTAACCTTAATGCTTGAGCTTCCTGTGGCAGAATTTGCCATTTTTAACCCCAAAATAACTTCAACCAGCTGTCCTGTGGCCAGGTAATTGCACCCAGACTCTCCACGTGCTGGCAAGGTGAATAAATACCCAGGAAACCCCAGAGGCCTTCAAACCCTAAAATTTCAGGCTAAATATGAATCCTGCAAATTGCAGTGATTTCCCACTTTGTGAGTTTTGGCAAATTTGTTGTGGCAGCTGCAAAGATTGTGCTGCCATCCCTTCCAGGCAATGAAGCTGTACAAACCAGCAGGCAGAAAATGTCATAAAAGCATTAAGATTGGGCAACACCTCTTAAAGCAGCGAGCCACTAATATTAAATTAAATATTACATTAATATTAAATTAAATATTAAAAGTCTTTAGTTTGAAATGAGACAGAAAGGATTCAATAGCCACAGTTTCGTAGAAAATGCATAAAATTATTTGTTGTTAAATAAATGCATTTGTTTAATGAATAAAACTGCACAGGATCAGGGGGAGTTCTTGGTGCAAATAACTGGCTTCATGATAGGTTCTGCAAAAGAATTAACTGGGTTTATATATATATATATATATATATATATATATATATATATATATATATATATATTTATTTATATTTATTCACATATAAGTCTATAGTGCCCTGTTGAGCATGACTGGGGGCTGGCATTCTGCTTGAATAAAAACTTCCACACAACACCATCTCCATCACAGCAAACCTGAGCTCTAAATTGCATAAATTGCCAAGAGAATGAGAATTCACAGGGGCAGGTGGCAGATAAAATGAGAGATGTGGTGTTGGAGGGGTCCCATGCAGAGAGAAATGTTGCTTTGGTGCAGTGTGTGCTTTTTAACAGTTTTTTTGGTAAATTCAGGAAGAAAGGAAATGCCCCACGGTAAAGCTACACAGCATGAACACAGGTGTGGGAGAAGAACCAAGCCCTGGCACAAGAAAGGCAAAGAAGATATTTTTAAATTAATAAAAGATTATTTTCTTTGTTCAGGGAGAGTTTGGAGACTGGAAGCTTCTGCTTAAGGAATAACAGACACACAAATATTCTCTTCTAACTTTTCTGATTGGGCAGAAACAAAAGAAGATCCCATGAACTTTGCAGCCTGTATTGGGTTTATTTTCAGCTTTGGTACAACCAGAATAAATATCTGTCTGAATCCATAATTGTTTGTCACTGAAAAACGTGTGTTGAAAATCACGTGTGACGTAGAGCGCGGCAAAACGGTGTCAGTAATACGCGGTTTCAATAAAACAGTATTTCAATACTTAAAACAGTAAAATCTATACCTCAAAAATTCATTACCACAGACCTGGGGTTAGAAACAGTGATAAAAAGCCATATATCAGTTTGTCAAGGGATATCTGCAGAAGCCATGCTGAAGCCAGAGCCCTTCAAAAATAATGCATTGTTCTGCCCCAAAATACGACTGGCAAGGAAACTTACTTTAAACCTTGGCCAATTTAAACAAATTTCTGAGTCCAAATCCAGTTTTACTGAGCACACAAACTTTTTTGCTGACATCTGTACTTCAGTAAGCAGGAATGGCAAAGGAGAAACATGCTCAAGTGTAAAAGAAAGTGATTTTTTTTCTCTCCTGCTCACATGAGCATGGCTTTGAAAGGCGCAAACTAGGCAAATGGACTGTGATGAGAAATAGAAAAAACACACCTGGTGTGAGGTTCCTTTATTCTTCTCAGAAATGCTGCATTTTTCCTCTTAATTTTTCATCTATATAATTCCTAATTTTTCAGAAAATAACTAGAAATGGAGGCCTTTTCTCACGAACAAGGAAGGATCATTTACACTGATTTTTCTCTTCTCTTGGTGAATGAAGCTGTTGACTGGAAGCCAACACTTCATCAGCCTCTCTGAATTCACCCCTGAAAGAAACATTTTCATAGCATCCATCAGTGCTCCTCCATGCCCTTCACTTTTCATTAGTGTAGGAGTCAGGCCTATTGATTTTGAGTTTTTCCATTTTTTTTCTTTTATTTTTTTTTTATTTTTAAGATGTTTTTATTTCATCCTGAGCCTATGGATTTTTTTCTGCCTCTCACCTACTTTCCCACACATTTCTCAGAGCACATTTATTCGTTTTCAGTGCAGGGTTTTGGGTTTCCAAGGGGTGCTTAGCGCCCTTTCTTGTGGCTGCAATTCAAAACCCTTCCCAAGCAGCACCTCCCACTCTGAAAAATAAAAAAAAAATATATATATATAAAAAAATGAAAGAGCTGCCAGGCTCTGGAGTGCTGTGCTAAAATTCTGCCCTTCATTTTGGATTTTGCTCTCTTCTGTTCTGTAAACAGATGGCAAAACCTCTCCTTGCACTACTCCAGCTCACGTTGGATGGAGGCTACATCGCTTCCACACGCTCCCGTCTCACCGCACGCTGCCGCAGCTCGGCACAAAAACACGGAGAACTATTATAATCTCTTCTCCTTGGCACTGGTGATGTTGGAAATGCTTTTAACTTGGGTCGTTTCAGGTCAGAGCAATGGAAATCAATACTTTTGTCCTTGCTCCTGGGTTCAGTAATGGCTTGTGCTCGTCAAAGCAATGGGACATGAGCAGAGACAGCTGGGCTGGGGCTGCAGGACAAGGGGGGATGGCTTCAAACTAAAAAAGATGGTTGGGATCTTGGGCAGGAATTGTTCCCTGGCAGGGTGGGCAGGCCCTGGCACAGGGTGCCCAGAGCAGCTGGGGCTGCCCCTGGATCCCTGGCAGTGCCCAAGGCCAGGCTGGACATTGGGGCTGGGAGCTCCTGGGACACTGGGAGCTGGCCCTGCCGTGCCTGGGGTGGGATGAGATCCTGGAGATCCCTTCTAAACCAAAAAATCCTGGGATTTTATGGGTATTGGAATACGCTAAATTTAAAGGGCTCATTTCCTTTCTGCTTCCACAGCCTTCATCTCAGGCATTCAGGGTAAATACATGGAGTGTGTGATCCTGGAGATCTGAGAAAACGACCAGCAGAAACACGGTCAAGACAGCCTGGGCTGGAACTCGATTGATTTCCATTACATTTAAGTACACTAACAAAAAAGAAATTACTAGCTTGTCTTCCCCATCCACCCCTTAGCTCAGGAAAAAAAACCTGAAAAATAATCTTTTGTTGTTTATTTTCCTGATTTTTTTTCAGGTTTTTCTTTGTTTTGTTTTGTTTTGTGGTTTTTTTTTCCCCAGAACCTATATATTAAAAGAACTATCTATTAAGTAGAAGTAGAAAACTCTTATTTGGGTCAACCAAAAAAATTTCCATGCTTGTAGTAAATCAACTCAACTTCAATCCTTTCAAGAGAAAAAAAAAAGAAAAACTCACCCATTTTAGAGCATTCTTTCTTTTAAAAAGTTCAGAATTAAGCATCAATAAACACTTTTCTCAAAAATTAAAATGAAAGCAACAAATGTTCATAAATATTTTCCAATTTATTTTTTTTTTTTTAGGCTACACTTCTTTCTGTTAGTTTTTAGGTCAAAGATATGTGTTTGTTTTTAAAGTTAAAAATTCCTTCTGAATTTAACACGCGCTCATGAATAATTTGCATGGCCCCCGTGGCACTTTCCAGTTAATATTCATGCAAGGAAAAGTTCAGGTTCAGAGTTGGGTGATCCAAATGCTAACAGATGCAGTTTTACTGCATTGTCAATTGCACAACTTTATACAGCATTATTAATGTTAACATGAAATACTGACTTAACTAAGTCAATGACTTGCTGAAATCTAACAAGGATTTCAAGACAAAGACAAAATGCAAAAGGCAGGAGTTAATCCCAAACTCTAATTTTTCCCTTTTTTTTCTTTTCACTGGGAATTTTATGATGATTTCACCAAACAGAAAATAATGCTCTTAACGAAATCCAATGGAATATTAAAATTTACCTTAAACCACCTGTTTTAAAGTCTGTGTTAATTACTGAATACAGCACTCTGCCAGCTCTTTCTACATCAAAGATTGTTGTGACTAAGTAGAAGGCACGTCGAAGAAATCAGAAATAAAAAACAGCAGTCATGAAATATTCATCCAGTGAACAAATCGTTCCACTTCATAAATATTCCATGTTTTAACCTAGTGAATTTTATCCATGACTCTGCATTAAAGGACACAATGACATGTTATGGGTTTTAAAAAAAACACACACAAAAACATACATACAAACCTCCATGCCCTACTCCATGTCAGCTGACAGAGAAAAGTGTCTGATAAAACTAAAAAAGCCAATATTTGGCTGGGTTTTCTTCACTTATCCATCTTCTTCCTGATTCTCTGTAACACACAAAGCTCTTTAGGTGAGATCCATTTTGTAAGTGTAAAAAGTGACTGACTGAATTTATTGTCTCCTGCTGACCTGGAATAAATCAATGAAATACACATTTATATTACCTTCCACTAGCTGTGCCTCTTTTACTGTACTGCCTTGCAGCTCAAGAATTACCCCAATGGTCCCTCACACTGCTTTAAAATGTAGATACCCACTGAAATCACCAGAGTTTTGCCTAGCCAGGACCAAATTCCGGCTTACACCGCCAGGATAATTAATTCCTCTGCAATTAGGTCAATCCTTCCCAGTAGAAAGTCATCATGTAAATTTTGCTACCATTTTGCCATCACTAATGCAAACCTCAGTGAGTGATAAGGCTCAGTGAGGCTCTTTCTAGCTGTTTCCCAAAACATTTTCAATATTCTCTCCACATGCAGCCCCAAAAGTTTGGGGGAGGCCAGCAGTTTCTGGCATCTCTGCATAAAAGTCGTCAATCAGGTCCCAAGAAAAGAGATTTTTTTTTCCCCCTTTTTTGGTTTTCTGTTTGCTTGTTTCATTGGTTTTTGGTTTTTTTTGTTTTTTTTTGTTTGGGTTTTTGCTTTGTTTTGTTTGTGGGGGTTTTTTGGTGGTTTTTTGTTGTTGGGTTTTTTATTTTTGGTTGGGGTTTTGGTTGGTGGGTTGGTTGGCTGGTTTGGTTTTGTTCTTGTGGGTTTTGGGGATCTTTTGTGGTTTTCTTTTGTGACTTCTTTTAATTTATTTTTTTGGTTGGTTGAGGTTTTTCACTTGTTTGGTTTTGGGGTTTTTTGTTGGTTTGGGTTTTTTATTTTGTTTTTTGTGGGTTTTGGGGGTTTTTTTTGTTGTTGGTTTTTGGGGTTTTTTTGTTTGATTGGTTGGTTGGTTGGTTGGTTTGGTTTTTTTCCTTGCTTTTTGTTTCTGTTTTTTTTGTTTTT
Organism: Pseudopodoces humilis; assembly: GCF_049639895.1. NCBI lineage: Eukaryota > Metazoa > Chordata > Aves > Passeriformes > Paridae > Pseudopodoces > Pseudopodoces humilis. The sequence continues at coordinate 2,084,115 of NC_142203.1, forward strand.
TAAATACTTCCAGAAGCTTCTGTTCTCCTTGAGGAACAGGAAAGCTCAATTTGATGAACTTTCCTTTTCTTCTTCATTCTTATACCTGATTTACCAAGCAACTTAAACAGTGACAGCAAATTGAATATCTTGGTAAAAACTGAATATAGCAGATAAATATAAATATAAATATTTATAATTATACCATTATAATGATAAATATAGCAGATGCTCTTTGTTTCCAAAGAACATTAAGGAGGAAAGATTTTAATGGTTTATTCATGTTACCCAAAAAAAACTGAACCAGTAAACTTAAGGAAAAGGAAGTGTTTTCTGTCCATATTCGTTCTTCTTCAGGTTCTAAAATCCTCTGGCCTTTCTTACACACCTTGAGGCCTTTAAAGGATATTTATGATCAATTTTCCTGCTCTCCACATAGTGGTGTAGGGGAATGCTGGTTTTTTTTTCCTTAAAACCATCTGAATTATTGATCAAAAAAATCCTTCTGATCAAAACCTTGAAAATCAGAATTCCTTACTTCTGCAATAAAATTATACTTACAAGTTCCCATGACCTTATATTGAGAATTCCTTCTAAAATGTGTTGAAAATGCTCAATAGTACTGAAAAATTACAGTTTCTTGTCCAGTTTTAAATTGAATTACAGCCATTGCTAATATTTGGGTTTGAATAATATCTGCAGCTTCCAGTTTTCTACATGACAGGGGTTCTGCTGAGTGTCTGCAGGCCAGATTAACATCTTTTCCTGCTCAATGGATTGTCCACCAGCAATTTATATTGTAAATATAATATTTTATATTGTAAATATTTCCTGTTTACCCACTGATCAAATACAGAATCACAAAATCATTTAGGTTGGAAAAGAATTCAAGATTACAGAGCCTAATCTGTGACCTAACCCCTGGTCTTTCTGGCCACACTATTTTTGGTACAAATCCTGCTGCTGTTTTTTATACCAACCATTTTCCATCATCTCACCCAACTCTTTTTCCAACAATAAGAATAAATATGAAGATAAATATGAAGAATAAATATGAAGATAAATAATATGAAGATAAATAATGTCATAATAAACGTGAGATTCCTGAAAATTGATATATAAAACATGTTAAAAAAAAAAATTGAAGTAAACATGTAAAATTAGTTTGGTGCCTCCTAAAATGGTTTTAAAACTGATTTGGGTTAAGTTTTCCGGTTCTTGTGTTTGCATTTCAGCAAAGGCTTGAAATTGTCAAAGAAAGAGAAAATTACCACAACAAGGAACAGTAGAAATGCTCAGAAGGAAGGGTTAGAGTGTTCTGTTGGTTGATGAAAACAAAGAAAGGATAGAAAATAAATACAGAAATTTATATACAGAAAACAAATCCAGCGCTGAAGGGCTGTTTTTGTTTGTTCTTTTGCTTAACTCTTGATGTCCACCTCAAAACAAGAAGAGATATTTCTAGAAGAAGTTTTAACTGCAGATTGTACCACAGTGGCACTCATAAATGGCACTCATAAATGAACAGAGTGGGGGGGAAAAAAAAAAAAGAAATATGCATAATCTAAACAATGCCATTTCCCAGCTGCTTCCAGAGCAGAGACTGTCAGCTAGATCAGATGGGATTCTCTCACCTTATCAAAATCCCTTCTCTAAATCCCCTCCCCTGGCTGGATTTATCCTGTTTGTGAGCAAGGCAAAGCCTGGGGGTGGCTCTTTGGGCTGTGAGGCACAGAGCCCGTGATGATGGCCACTTCTGCTCCTGGAGCTGATGAATCCGCACAGGCAGTCACAAATCTAACTATTCAAGTTATAGGCTGGTGAATAACGGGCCCTGGACACCTGTTAAAAGTGTTAAACTGCAGACAGAGTATTTTTTGCATTTTTTTTAAAATTTGCTCTAGTCTCTGTGAGCATGCATCACCTGTGCCCTCAGTTCCTCTGCCAAAGGGTTTGGTAGCCCTTCTCCAGCCTGATACTTCCTCTGCTCCCAAACAGTGGAAAAGCTGATACAATCCCACAGATCCCATTAAACTGAGGGAAAAAAAAAACCTCAATTTCCCTGAAGTTTCTCTTGAACTGTGCTGTCACTTCCCTCTCCCTCCCTTGTGATGCTGTTCAGCTGCTTTGCTAGGCTGTTTTGATTCCTTTTAATCAGGCTCCCCTCATCACTTTGTTCTCACCAGGCAGGCCATCACTGCTATGTTTCACTGCACTCTGGTTTTCTATTAATCACATCCTCTTTGCTGCTCCAGTTCTCACCAGACAGGGTGTTGACACTGTGATTCGGGTACCACACGCTGGCTAACAACATGAAAAAAAAAACCCACGTAAATTTTGTTTTTCTGTGTTTATGATGCTAAATCGTCTCCCTCCTATCCAAACGTGGTGGTGAAAATTGCTGTAAAAATGAAAATGAACTAGATTTATGGTGTTACCTACAAGTCCTGTCTCCTCTCCTACTCAACCTGCAGAGTTCTCAGGCTCCAAGCAGAACTGTCACACCAAGCCAAGTGCCTTCAGCACAGAAAATGTGGATTTTAGGCCTGCCAAGTCAAAGCAGAGCAGTGCAGCCACTGTGGGCCATTTTTGAATGAACACAGTTCATGAGAAATGCAGATGCAACGCTCCCCGTTACAGAGTACGAAATTAACTTCAGTGGAAAATGAAATTATGTAAAAAAAAAATGCCATTTAGTTCAATACTGATTAACCAGATTATTGTAGTTCCAATCTATCTTTTTCCTAAACAAGGGTCAGGTATTTCTCCTAAAGTATTGCCACCAGTTTGATTTCAGCAAGGCCAGAAAAAAAACCTCTGTAATTTAATTATTTCTGTATTTAATGGCAAGATGCATGAAAGAAATGCTTGACACATCCCAGTTCAAATCAGTACCAAGATTCATAGCCTGATAGTTTAATATTTACATTCCTTGTTTTAGAAAAACTTTTATCTCATGCTCTTTGGGCATTCATTTATTCATGTGCAACGCCTGGAGCACAATAAATCTATTTTATTTTGAGTTACTGATTCTTTTAAATTGCTCAGGTCCCCTCTTCCACCCTGAGAGGGCAAGTGATGATGGCACTGATGAAGCATCCACCACCTTGCTTTCAGATTGGTATATTTATTTACTCTATGCTACATTGGTCAGGATCTCTTGCTTTAATAAAAGTAAAACTGATCCCAAAGTTGCCACCAGTGAGGACAAAGTTAATCCACTGCTCACTTTTGTTGCTGACTTTGGCTGATGCATTGTTCAGCTACAAGCTAATGACTACTGCAGATGTTTCTTATTTCATGCCAGGAAAAGCAGAAGCTGAAATTAAATATTTTCTTTTTATGACTGTCATCGTTCCCCTTATAAATTACAGCCCATTCAGTCATATTTTTGAGTAAATCAAATGACACTGACAGCGCAGTTTTCCTATCTGCAAAAATTAATCTTAAAGCACCAGATTCTGGCCTCATTAGACTGTTCATAATGAGCAATATAACTGATGATTAAAAAGTTGACCTGCCTAAGAAGAGGAGGAAAGTAATAGAAATTTTTAATCAAGACATGCTTCTCTCCCTCAATTGCAGCAAGATTACATTTGTACTTGAATATGTTGGCATACATCTGTCTTCATGTTATTTCACACCCTTACTGCCCTCATAGTTAACACATGGAGGAAAACCAAGACAACTTCAAAAAAATTATTTCTGTTTGATTTAATGTAAATTCAAATTGAGTTTGACAGAACTGGATGCTTAATATGAACCGGATGCTTTGTATTTCTAGATAATGGTGATATAATACACTGAGATCTAGCTCTTAAAAATACTTTTCTTACTGGGTTCTCGGGGTTTTAAGTCTTGGTCCACAACCACAGTTCTGTTGCAAGCCTTGATGTCACCTCTGCCTGTGCAAATGCAGATCTTGTGCTAGCACAGGGCTGCAAAAACATCTCACAGACATTTCTCAGGTTCATCTAAGTAGTTAAGAGTCTTTACCAATGATGAAAACTCCTCTTTGCCACAGCAGGAATGTTTTTAGCTCATACTGTCCCAACAGGAGAAAGCTGGTTAATGGAGGGGAAAGTCACATCTGCCATAAGAACGTGACTTTTGTGTGCGGAACTGAGCTCAAAAACATGGTTTGGAAAATCTGAAAATGGTGTGGCTGTGTTTTATGGTCTTTTAATCAACATTAGCATTTAGACAAGTACATTCTGCTGAGTCCCATAATACTCACTCTAGTTTCTCTGTGAGAATATAATTTTCATCTTCATTAAATGCAAGTTGCTGTAACTGAGCTTTTCACCCTTTCTAAAGCTCAAGTCACAGCAACTGCTGAATAAATTAGGAAACAAGACTTTTTTTTTTTAATGACAACATGGATAACATAATGAATAATATGTTTGTATCATGTTGGAGAATAAATGGTCATAAAATATCTCAGTTCTTCAGGTACATCCTTTATTTCCACCTCCCCATTTGATGGCTTTTGCAACAACACATCTGACAATCTGAGGACTAACATATTTTTAACTTCCTGCTTTTTTGTTGTTGGTTTGGTTTTATCACAGGCATAAAATCTTCATTCATAACATTAATTAATTATTATTAATTAATTAATGCCAATTCATTCAACTTTAAGTCTGCATTTGAAGCTGAAGTTGCTTCAAGTCTGTGTTGGAAATGACACAAAGGCATCGTCAGCAAACGAGAATTTTTTTCTTCTGCCCTGGTTCTGTCTGCATCATGAAACTCACCAAACTCCATGAAAACTCCCAAGTTTTATAATATTTATTATTTTATAATATTTAATTTATTTAATTTATATATAATATTAATTATTTTATAATAATATTTCTAATATTTAGAACAATAAGTAACTCTGATTTGTGGCAGCAGCAGCTCTTTCCTCCCTAGTTTTCCCTACACCTGCTTTTAAGAAGAGCAGTTGAGCAAACAGACTCAACAGAAGCCAAATTATTGCTGTTCCAAGCCATGAGGAGCTACAAAAAAATACTGGCTGGGATTTAGAGAGGGGACTCTGGAATTTACAGATATCTTGAATTCCCCTCTGAAACTCTGAATCCACAGGCACATCACTCCCAGCCCTGTCTTCCCAATGTGGGATCCTAAGCAGGATAAATATCTGCAAGCCCCGGAACTTCTTCCTGTGATCTTTTTGGCTGGATAAAAGGAGCAAAAAATCGCATTACCCAGAAGACACATCTTCCTGCAATAACCTCTGTTTGTGTGGATGCACTGATGCAGCGGGAAAGGGGCAGGAAGAGCTGTCTATGAATGGAAATGCAGTATGTGAAGGACATCCATGAGGATTTGAAGTCTGAGCTTTTGTAACCCACTGTCTATGCAAAAGATATGTTTTGAATGGCAAAACTAAATATTCCAGGATATTTTGACCACCTCTGTTAGCCTGTCAGGAGGTAAGTGTAGGACATCATTAAGGCTGGGAGAATTTGGATTGCTCAGCCCGGACAGGAGAAGCTTTGGCCTCGGCTCCCTGTGGCCTCGCAGGGCCCGAAGGAGCCGCAGGAAAGGTGGAGAGAGACAATTGCCAAGGGCTGCAGGGCCAGGAGCCAGGGAATGGCTGCCAGTGGCAGAGGGCAGGGCTGGATGGGATCTTGGGCAGGAATTGTTCCCTGGCAGGGTGGGCAGGCCCTGGCACAGGGTGCCCAGAGCAGCTGGGGCTGCCCCTGGATCCCTGGCAGTGCCCAAGGCCAGGCTGGACATTGGGGCTGGGAGCTCCTGGGACACTGGGAGCTGGCCCTGCCGTGCCTGGGGTGGGAATGGAGGGGCTCTGGGGTCCCTTCCAACCCAAACCATCCTGGGATTCTGTGATCAGAGTGCTGTGGATATGGACAGGCAAACAAAGCAGATTTCATGTGCATGTCTCATACCCATCCATTAGAAAAGAAAAATACTAAAAGCTGGCATGCATTCATGCACATTGGAGTTAGATGTCTGTCAAAATCACGATCAGAAGAGTGGAACTACACATATTTGCACCAAATATGCATGAAGTGACACATAAACCGAAAGGAATCATAAATACCAAGGAAGCTGAAGCGTGATTTCATCAAATCGTGAAGCTCTTGAATTCTACCTCACTCTTTCCCTAACTTCAGAGACAAAAAAATTAAGGTCTTGTCTGAGTCAACCTTTTGAATTTTCCAGACTTCATAATTCCCTGATTTAGAGTGGAGCTATTCCAGTGCATGTTTCCAAGTGAAGAAGGTATCGATAACTCAAGCATGTTTCCCTCAAATTAGTATTCTAATATTACAGATATAGCCACGGGGGAGCAGCTGAAACATTAATTTCAATCTCATTGATTAATTTATTCTACCACAGAAAATAATATATTGACTCTCCTAATTCACGGTGCAATGTCAATTCTCAAGCAGGTGTTCAGCTCAAGTAATGCCTATGAAATACTAGCTCTGCAACCATAATTCAGCATGAAACCTCATGCTTTTATAATTCTGGCCATTAATATAACATAAATATAAATTAATTATTATTAATCATTATTTTATAGCATCATCAGGTTGGAGAAAGCTGTACACCTGTGATATAACCTGAAAAAAAAAAACCAGCCTCAAAACCAGTATCTCTAAGTTGAATTATTCATATGCTTCATACTGTCAGCATTTCACTCAAGTACTCATTATCCTCATTATCCATGAATGCACAAAAAGATAAGCACATGGCATGTAGTGTCTTTTCACCCCAAAAAGAACTATCCCAGATAATTCACAGGGTAAATGAAGGGGGAAAAGTGGGGGTGTTTCAGCGTTGTTATTAACACCTGACAAGAACTGGCACAGCACAGGCACATCTGTCTAAATAGCAATAAATTCAGACAAAAAAACTAAAAACCTGAAATGGGGTAGGAAAGGTGAGACACCCCTCTGGTATTTTTCTTCCTGCTACTTTGACTGACAATTTTCATAGCTAGTTATTCTTTATTATATTTAATGATATTATCTCATCTATAATTCCCCTGTCTTCTTGATTCCTTGCAATAAAACATGCATTAATTTTGTAGCCTAATAGGAAAAAAATACAGCCATAGACTTGTTATGGAGTTCCTGTAATTACACTTATATTTGGGGAAAAAAAATAAAGAAAAAAAGCAAAAACAACAATCAAGAATGAAAGCATTTCCCAAGTTATTCCCCTTAGGAAAAATGTGATTTTTATAAAGGGAATAAATTAATCCCTTGCTCAAAAAGTTAAAAGGCCTCATCTAATCTATATCACCCTAATTCTTCTACATTCTCTTAAAACCTCTACCAACAGTGCTCAATGTCCTCAACATATTAAAGAATAAGGTTTATTTGCTTAAGACAATACCAGTTTTATATATTCCAGTTTAAAATCTTCAACAAGTTCATTTATTATTCTGGAACTGAAAAAAAACCCTAAATTGTAAGACAGTAGATGTATCATTCCACAGTATTTTAAATGCTTAAGGGAATTTTGCACCTGGATGACGAACACCAAAGACCCTTAAGCAAGTGACTTAACAGAGATTTTAAATCAAAGAAAGGAATAGGCATAGAAAGGAACCACAGAGAGAGTTACACAGTGAAAAGACATTTCTGAGTGTCTAAATAGCAACTTTTCCCACTTAGAAATATGAAATTTATTAGGAGAGACATTTGGGTACTCTTATTCTTCTGCTTCTGAACAGAAGTATTTTTATTACTGGAGAAAAGCAAAAGGGCTCCTGAACTATTGCATCTATTTTTTAGTAGCAATGAAATAATCCTTAATTCATTATTTAACAACAAGTAAACATACCTGGAGAGGAAAAAAGTAAGAAAAAGTGGTGCCAAAACATGATGTATTTTGCTCTGCTTAATGAGCTCTTTATAGAAAGAGTATTTTTTAAAAAAATCTGGTAAAAAACTTCAAGGGGAAAAGAAGGAAACAATAATGTCCATCTGTCTCTGGATTGAATATTCAGCTTTTAATTTGTGTTTCTTTTACTCTGGAACCAAATTGCTTTTAGAACTTGCATTAAGTTCAACACCACCAGGTTTTCCATCTGATTGTTTTTTTCCTAAGTATAAAATCTTCTAATCTGAATCTCCTAGGATGCCAGAATTAACATCTCATTAAAGACCAATTTGCTTTTTCAGCTCAAGAATCAGCTTCCTTCTGGCACTTTTATTTTTTAGCAAGTTGCTTCCATACTGTTGAGTCACATGCTTCCACATAAAAATCCAGGAGAAAACTATATTATATAAAATGGGAAAACAAACAGAGGCAGTGCTTCAATAACATTTCTTAAGTCAAAATTTTATAAGAAATTATGCTGTCTGGTCTCTTAAAAATCACCAAAACTATTTACTTTGCATTAGCCAAGAAGCTAAAGGAACACAAAAATAAAGCTAATACCCCATTGCTAGCAAAACCAAATAGTAATTAATCCTGAGCATGATGATGCTTAGTGATCCCTAATCTATAAGAATTAATAATTCCTAATGAGTAGTGTATTTCAAAAGTACATAAACTCCTGCAATGATTAATTTCTTTGGAACTGGACAGGAACTTGAAGACCACTAGCATTTGTCAGGGATAATGGCAAACATAAAAAAAAAAAATTATCTGGTAATAGAAACTGTCTTAAAAGAAGGCAGTAACAATTGAGTAGGAACAATAAAAATATTATATATAAATATATAATATACCTATATATAATATATTTAATATATAAAATACTATACAATATACTGTATAATATATAACATATAACATATAATATGCAATACACAATATAAAATATACAATATACAATATATTATATATTGTATACAATATACAATATACCACATTCAATATACCATATACAATATACAATGTATTATATATTATATATTATATACAATATATTATAATAAAAATATATATGGCATAATAATAATAATAATAATAATAATAATAATAATAATAGTGCTACATAAAGAAATAATAGTAATAATAATGATAACTCATTTTAAACACCAGGACAGGGAGACCAAAGCACAAAGTCAACATGACATGGAACACCACGACAAACAGCCCAGAAGCTGTGTCAGCGATTCTCACAGGCACTCAGACCACTCCAGAGGTACTCATGGATGTGAAAATGTGCAGGATATTGTGCACCAGAATATTTATTTCATTGGATCTCGATGTGTCACGTGCTCTGCTGCTTTAATCCCATGCAGCTGCTGCCCACCAAGACCTCCTTTCCTCCAGAGTGTTTGAACTATTTGAACACTTCTCTTTCCAGACAACGCTAAGAGCACCTATCCAAAGAGCAATTTCCCCTGTCTGTCAGCATGAGCTCTCCACATTTTTATGTGCTGCCTATTTCACTGGCAGATCTGACAAAACATAACTGGTTTATTCTACATACTTCTTCTGAAGTTGGTTTAAAAAATATATAGGAACATAGACACAACACATTTCTGGGGAAACCGCTCTCATTTTTGTTTCTCTGCTCTTTTTTTCTTCCTCTTCTTCACCCAATAAAACAGGGTAAAACCTCATGGAAATGGACCTGGCTCACCAGAGATGCCCCCCTTCCAGTACCCACAGCCCAGGCAGGTGCCAACTCTTGTTTCTGGGGCACCCTGACTTTAGCTAGCTCTGTGTACTTGGAATTTCCAGTTAAATAACACCTAGATGGAAAGTCTCACAGTTTATCACATCTCTCCATGACCTACATGCTCGCTTTTCTCAGTATTTTTGCATGCAAGGCTTGGCATCAGTGTTGGAGCTTTTAATCAAAACACGATGCACTACTGAGTCCTTCATCCCTCCAGCTGAAAGCAGGGACTGGGGATGTGTTTTTGCAAATAAAACCCTGCTCATAAACCTTATTTTTCTTTGCAAGGTCTCATCCTGAGCAGTAGGCCTGCCAACAAGAGGCTGGATGTTTTCCATTTGCCCTTTTAATTAGATGCATAAAATGCATAACATCTCCTTCAGAGTGTACCACTGCTCACCCTCTAGAGTGTGTCCAGAGCTGCTTATCCCTTGCCAGTTTGTACTTTCAAACAACAAATCTGTGGGCAGAAAAATAAGAAAATGTGATATGAATTCCAGCATGGGGTCCATTCAACAGGACATTCCTCATTCAGGTGTTACAAGTTTTCTCTGCCTACAAACATTGTGCACGGTCACACTGACCAGCGCCACTTTTTTCCTGTCACCTGTTTCAAAGTGCTTGATAAAAAGAAATACTCTGATGAAACCTAGCAGGGTAAAAGGGTAAAAACCACCTTTTTTTACAATTGCCAGCAGCATTCTGGGATGCATCAGGAAGAGCACTGCCAGCAGGCTTGGACACACCTGCAGGGTTCTGGGGCTCCACAGGACAAAGAAGCACGAGGAAACCGTGGAGCAAAGGAACACAGAGATGGAGAAGGAATTAACTGCAGGACTGCCCACACAAGGAGGCACCAAAAAGGGAAAATCAGAGGTATAGAAGTCATGACCCCACTTTTCTCAGTGTTCCTTGGGGTCACACCTGGAGCACTGTGTCCAGGCTGGGTCCCTGTTGTGCCAAACAGAGCTGGGCAGGCTGGAGAGGCTGCAGAGAAGGGCCACAAAGAGGATCCAAGGCCTGGGAAGTCTGACTTGTGAGGAAAGGCTGAGAGACCTGGGGTGCCCCAGCCTTGAGGAGAGAAGGCTGAGGAGACACCTCCCCTCATGCTCCACTGCTTTAAGGGTGGCCTCAGAGGAGGTGGAGACTCCCTTTGTGCAAGGAGCCACATGGAGAAGACAAGGGCTGAGGGCTCCAAGGGACTCCTGAGGAAGCTCTGAGTAGAAGAGGGAAAATTTTCACCATGAAATTCAACCACTGGAATAATCTCCCCAGGGAAATGATGGATTCCCTCCCCAGCATTAGACATTTTTAAAAATCAGCTGGACAGGGCTCTGGCCCATCTTGCCTGGACCAAGATTTTGCCAAGAAAGTTTGACCCAGATGATCCTTGAGGTCTCTTCCAACCTGGGATTCTACGACTCTGAACTCCCATTATTGCACCCTCCTCACCAATTGTGACTTGAAGCCCTATTTTCACAAAAGATTTACTGGCAATCAAGACCAAAGACAATTGTTTTGAGAGAAATAATGTATATTTCTGTACATTTATAATGTATATTGTAAATTATGGCTAACAACATTTTCTGCCCTGCAATCAATGCCATTTAGCAAGCTATTCTGCTTGCATGAATTCAGATACTCAATTTAGATTTCTGTGCATTATGTGCTCTTCTGGATACTCAGAAACTAAACATTAGGGGCTAATTTGTCAAATTATTTTTATTAATATGCATTGATTGCTTTTAACAGAGCTCCATAACCTATGAGAACATCTTGATTATGTGATAATTTCTGATTAAAAAATGTGTTTTGCAGTCAATTCCGCCTAAAACTCTGCTGTGGTAACAGAAATGTGAAGTTTTAGGCTTCAGAATAGAGCACTGAGAAATGCCCTCAACATGCTGAAGCCCTGCAGGGAAGAATTTGTTTTCAGTCCCTCCCTTCCCACTCTGTTCTCACTCTTTTCCCAGAAGAAACTACCCTTTAACCATGGAACCTGATTATTCTTGCTGAATTCAAATAAACACAGGCCCACCTCACCTCTGATTTTAATCTTCTTTTAACAACAGAACTACTGCAATGGTTTTTTTCGAGACTGCCAATATCAGCAAAAAGAGAATAATTTCCTTTGCAATTTTTTTTTTTTTCAAACAATGAATCAGTATCAAGAGTAAAGCATGTTGGTTCACTGAAGAAGAATTCACAGTCATATAATAAAGTCTTCCTGCTGGCAATAAGAAAAGTGGTGAATAAGTGCCTTCACGTAGATTTTGCTAATATAGGAATAAATACATTCAATTTGGGTGACACTACACCCAAAGAAGTGACAATAGATGCTGAAATCTGGAGTCCACACTCTATTTCCCAATATCCTGTGCAATCTGCACCTAGAACTGTATTGCACTAGGGAGAGGAATGCCAGCAGGCCAAGAGAAGGGATGATTTCCCTAAATCAAATCTGGAGAAGAAAATACAAATAAAGACACCAGGGCCAGGGACTTCTCACTGGTACCTAGTGACAGCACAATGAGAAAACAAATATATTTCACAAAATTACACTTAAGTGTATTTGGGATTTTGGGGATTGTCCATTTGTTTCCTTGCTTTTTTTTATTTATTTTTTCCTCCTGTGAAGGTGATCAAAGACTGGCAAAGATTGTCACGAGAAGCTGTGAAGTCTCCAAACCTGGAAATTTTCAAAACTCAGCTGGAAATGACCCTGAGAAACCTGCAGCCCTGAATCATCCACTGAGAGGTGGGGTTAGGATATAGACCTCCATGAATGCCTCACATCTTAAACTATTCTGCTTTTGTGAGTGCTAGAGCTTTAATTTGCATTATTCCAGGCTACCTTGTTTACAGTTAAGGCGAACACCTTCATATCAGTTGCATACTAGATGCACGTGACAGTAAGTAATTGAATTTTTTTTGGTAAGAGTAGGTTCATTTCACTATTTCTACCTTGGAAAATCCATTACTACACATGTTTAATGTGTGGTGCAAACAACCCTCCTATATAAAAAAAAAAAAAAAAGAAATTAAAAATCACATATTGTAAGTCTATAAAAGCATCTTTGAAATCATTCAGTCATTTCTAATCATGGCATTGAAAAGCATCTTCAAGACTGAGAGGAACTGAGTGACAGGACTTTTATCTGCACTAATTTTTTTCCAGAAGCCCTTGTCCTGTCAGTGCAGAGGTCAGGAAAGCAAAAGTGGAGACTTAGGTTGTGCAAATAAAGCCACAAAGCAAACAGATCAGATCACTCTGGGCCTAATCCATCTTACTGAATTTTTATTTAACAGCCTGAAAAGGGAAGAACCCCTCTGATTCCTGCGTCCCTGGCCGAGAGACAGCAGCTGTCAAAGAAAAAGTTTATTTTGGATACTGGGAAGACTGAACTGATATGGAAAGCTGCAATGTGCTAAGCAATGAACCCTAAAATCACTTCTTAATCACTTGGCAGAATAAAGATGTCAAACTGGCATCTCTGGCTCACCTTTCAACTCTTCTCCCTTCTCTCAGCCTCCACGCTGTACCTAGACCAAGCTCCCCTTGATCATTAACCATGAGATCATTAACTTGCCTTTCCAGCTTTCCAAAATGCACACAGGCGTTTTTTTAACCATGTTTTTCAATAATGAGATCCTCTCAGTGAGTACTGAGAGCTGACATAAAAGGTACAGACACTTTCCAAAAGGATGCTGGCAGCCCATTTGACATCTGTTGTTTTTTTTTTTTTTTTCACTTAAATAAACTAAACATGTTCACCAGTTTATCCTCTCAGACAGTTATTGAATTTCAGATTTGGAAGATCAATACTGAGTAGTTTTCAGATGATCAGATTTCAAATGTGAACATGGTCAACTCATGGAGCACACTCTCGTTGCCCTATGGCATAAAAAAAGTTAACTACTCCTTTTCTTGTCATTAAGGTTGTGTGCTTTCCCTCATGCACACACCAAAAAAAAAAAAAAATAGGAGTAATTTTTATTTCAAAGAAAACTTCCCTCAGTGTCATTTTATAGATCCCTTCGTGCACTGTCCATGGCTAATTAGACACCCAAGTTAATAGGCAGCACATTAAGAATTTTCCCGAACAGAATTCATTAAGGACTCCTATTAATTGTCTGTAACAGTTGTTGTTTATTGCATTTCAATAATTTACATGATTCCTGAGAATTACTTGTGAGTTATTTACAAGTCTGTCAACTTCTCTGCGATGCATTTTGATGCCAATATTAATTAATCGAAAATTATTTTGTTCCAATGTAGTTTAAAATTAATGTTCCCATACATGTAAGCAGGAGTCTGCTGAAGAGTTAACTTGGACTGTAGTGTTCTTATTATCTCTGGAAAACATCCTGCTATTTGGAATGTTTGATATAATCACCTTTTATCTGTTTAGCTAAATCCTTTTCCACCTCGCCAGAGGATGTGCTGTACTGAAAACAACTAAAACATACATTTTCCTATCTTATCCTCTGCCAGTTTATCAGATATTTAAAATCTGTTAGAGCACTGAAAAACCTGGCTGCAAAATAGGGTGGTATTGCAGATCACCTCATCTCAATTCTTTTAGCACGACAAAGTTTGGGATAGAAGCGCACACAGGAAATAAAGTGGGATTGCCACTAATGAAAGAGTAGGGTCAGAATGGGAATGGAAAATTAAAATATACAAATTAGTGTCACAACCATTTTTTACAAATTTTGGTTTAGACACAGTCAAAATGACAGGGTCAGATAAAAAAAATGAAGTATGGCAGAAAAGTAATATTTTTTTCCATCAGTAAATTTATAAAAGCACATTATTAATTGAACTTCCTAGCTTGAAATTGGTACCGTTATCAATATCAGGTTATTTTAAATCCTATTTCTATTAAGGTAATAAAGGGAGTTACATTCTTGAGTATCCATGCAGCTTCCAAACTGTCATGAGTATTTGCTGATCTATTTAGGGAAGACTTCTACCTAAATCTTTGATCTTCCTGGGTACTTGTACGCATCTAGGTTTTTGGTTTTTTTTTTTGTTTCCCACTGCATAGTTCATGACTCGCTGTCTGAATGGGATTGCCTTTTATTTACCCACATTAATGCATGATTAAGTAAAATCCCTGTTGTCTTCTACTGTGAACATCCTCCTGCTTAAGGTATGTCCCTTGAAAAATTTATGGTTTCCCAGCTGGTGCCCAGGGTTCAGCAGAGCATCCTGTCATTGCACAAAGTCTGGTGGTGGAGTGTTAATGAGGGGGATGCAAACACCCAGCTGCTTTTAAAATTTTCTGTGCAGCCCTTTTGAGGGAGACAGAATGACACAGGCTCTTTGTGTTTTTTTGTTGGTTTGTTTTGGGTTTTGGATGGTTTTTTTGTTTTATTTTCTGTGGTTTTTGTTTTTGTTCTGTTTTATTTTGGTTATTTTTTGGTTTTTGGCTGGTTGGTTGTTTTTGTTTTTTTGTTATTCTCACCCTCCTCTTTTCTTCCTAGGTGGTACCTCCTGACATCCTAAATACCAATGTTTAATTTAGTGTTTTCAACTACACAGAAAATAGCCAAGAAGCCTTTTTTGAGATACGAGGGATTAAGAGATTAGTTTTTGGGCAAACACTCATTAAAAAAGCCAAAGAGAAGCAACCTTTGCTAGTATTCCTTCTTAAATCTTACATCCAATAAACACTCTTAGTAAAAGTGATCACTCAGGGTCTTGCACTCCTGGGTTCTGCACTCTAGACACATCTTACAACATTATTTTCCTTTAAACTCTTCAATATTTGAATTAATGGAGCTGATTGGCTGCCAATCATCATCATTTTCATAGGAAAAAAAAAATCAAATTATTTTTTTTGAAATACCATTTTTTCCCCAGTGGTTTATGTGACTGGTTCTAGGGTTACATAATGCAGAATAATCTTTTCCTAAAACATAAAAGATTATTTTCAAATCAATTTTTAAAGTTTTTAACAAGGCTTGACTGAATCCATATGTGTTTCAAACAAGGCAAACACAAATTAAATTAACATTCTGGATTTTAGATCCTATAAGAATATTAATAAGTTATTTAATTAACCAATGTTGTCCAGCAGATATTCCCCATGGATTGCAAGCTACAGATGTAACACCCTGCTTCTGTAAGTGCTGTGATTGTCACATATTGCTAAGTTATTTACTTGTGCTTTAGTCTGTTTACCAAACTGAGTTTTTGTTGAAGTGCTTGAAGATTTTAGTTAAGTATATGTGTATTTTTTAAAGCCCTATTAATGCTCATCTGCTAATTACAGTGACAATTATCACAATATGATTTTCTTCTACAGATTCAGTCATGTTTGGCATCCTCCCAGCCATGTGCAATGCAATTTCCCACCAGCCAAGTACAAAATAAATCCAAAATTTTCCTGAAGTGAAGCCATGTCTAGGCTGTTTTAGGGTAGCATGACCTACATCAGTGGGACAAATTCAAGCACTGGTAAAAATTATAAGGAAAGGGATGGAAAATAAGATTTGAGGCAGTGTCTCTTGGCTTCCTGTGTGGCTGCACCAAGGCAACAAGCACCTCCTTATGCAACTCAAATTTTAGGCAGTAACCAGCTACAACGACATTTTAGAGCCAGAAAAAAACACAGTTTGTGTCTGAGGTTGATTATTCTCCCAGAGAATCTAGGTCCATTTCTTCACAGAAAGTTTAACTTAAAAGAACCAAATTAAATCCAAATTCCCTTAAAACTGCAATGCAGACACTTAGAGTTCACCCTCAGAACAGCACTAGCATCATTTTCAGAAAAGAAAATCCACCAAAAAACTTCATAAAAAGAAGAGCCCTTTGTTGCTGGACCAAGTTCTGCTCCCTTTAATTGCAGAGATATGCTTAATCCACAGAACCCTGGTTCTCCCTGTGTAGCTTTCTTAAAATGTATTTATTAAATTGATTAATTCATTATTAAAAAATGAGAACAACACAGATTTAGGACAGTTGCAGCTTTGAGCCCAGCTGTGGCAGCTCCACCATTTTGCTTTGTAAACATATTTTTTTTTTTGCCTTCTTTGGGAAAATACAAGAGCTCAGTTAACTTTCAGTGAGCTATCTTTTCCTTCAGATTCTGATTTTCTCCATAAGTTTTCTTAATACTTAATACCTCCTTAAGGAGGCCAGACCTGCTGGATGTTTTGGATCTGCCAGTCAAATTTAGGTTTACTTTGAGTCAAGTGCACATCACAAAATTTCAGTACATTTGACTTGTGCTCTATGCACTCATCTAATGATTAATTAGAGTCTCCAGATGGGTAATTATTTTGAAATTCAACCAAATAACCACTGTGTGTTATTCTGGTTTTCTCCTTTGCTGTTCCTGTCTCTTCATTTAAATAAGAAATTAGTCTTTACTCTGGATATCAGCATGAAATTATCAGAACTGAAGATCTGAAGGCCATAAGTTGAAGAAGGATACATAGAATTATCGTAGAATTATCTAGAATGATCTAGAATTATCTAGAACTGATCTTTGAAAAATGTTGGCAACTTCTCAGTCACCACCATGGACTTTTTTGTGAGGTGGAGCACTGGACTTTTCTGAGTAATTACGTTCTGCAGATGCCATTTCAACTGTTAATTACTACAGAGATGCCTGTGGCACAGATACAGGGTTAAAACCCCCGATAATGATCAATATAACAACCCCGTTGATGCCTGGGGATTTCAGCTTTTACATTTCCCATGCATTTGTAACCCTGCAGGTCTTTGGGGTAGAACCCCAAACCCCATGTGCAGGGTCAGCTGCTGCTTCCCCATTGGGGTCAGACCCAGCAATTCCTCTCCAGGCCTGGCAATCAAGGACACCTCAGTGCCTCAGGCCCCAGAAATGCAAACAAAAGGGAGCTGGGGCAGCAAACTGGGGCTGAATGGCTTCATCAATTCCTGCAGCTGCAATTGGGAGATCAACCCCCGGTGTGCAAATGGAGCAGACTTAGAGAAGTGGGAAACCCGTCAGGCCTGCTCCATTTTGGGTGCAGCCCTGGGGGGCTTTGTCTGCCCTAAATGTACCTGAAGGCCCTTCAGCAAATACAGCTGCTTTTTATTCCCTTCACTTGGCCTGCCCTCTGATTTCAGGTAGCCCAAAAAGGCATCACCATCACCTCACAAAAGCCCACGGGAGGGATCGCTGCTTGGCCAGCCGCGGGCTAGCGGGGCACCCAATTAAATTTTCAGGAATTTGATTTGATTTGCACTTACCAACCTCCACAAGGCTGGAGCAGTTGGGGTCCGTGAAGCCCTCGGGACACTCGCAGGAGTAGAAGTTGTCATTGAGCCCCGACAGGCAGATGCCGCCGTTCTGGCAGGGGTTGGAGTCGCACACATCCGCTGCAGATAAGGGAAAAGAAAACAAGGCCTTTTGTAGAAAAGTCGCCAAAACTTGCCCACAGGCTCTAAGCAAGTCAGACTTTTGGTAACTTGGTATGGAAATAAATGAAGAACTCCTATGTCCTTTGAATGACTTTTGGCTGATTCAGTTTTGTATTTATTTAACAGCAGAACTCCACGTAATTGTCTTTTCCTAATCTTCCACCCCATAAAAATGTGGTTGCCTTCCACTCAATCCATTTGCAAAAGACAATGGCAAACAGTAAATTTTAGTTTTTCTAAGCTGAAGACACACAGGATATCTACGGATTGCATTCTGCCACCAGTGGGGTAACTGGAAGCAATCCTAAAGAACACCCCATAGGCTTTGGTCAACTTTAATTTAATAATTTTTCTCAGATAGTTTATCTTATATTCACATACATTTTTATTTATCTCTGTCTCCATCTTCAAAGTCAGGTTTGTGCCCTCTACTACTCAGAAAAGCATTTATAAATACATTAGATAATATATAAAAATACATTATATAATATATAAAATATATAAATAAATATATAATAAATAAAATAATACATTATTTTGTATTTTGTGCAGTAAATGCATCTGAAGGAACAATCTACAGATAGATAATTATTAGAAAACAAATAGATTATTTTCTGTGTTTTTTTTTTTTAATTGGAAACTGCCAGTTTTGGGGTTTTTTTTTCCCATGTAATTTAAAAGATATAGAGAAATGAATTTGGTTTATGTCAGCAGTACTGACATTAGAGAATATTTTGGATTATTTTGGTGGTAAACTCAGCTCAGGATTTCGACACCTTTCTTGCACATGAATTTCAGATTAATCCTTGGTGTGAGAATTTCCATCTAAACACTGGTTAAGGAATGTAACTGATGCACGAAAATGCCCTTATGAATTCTGTGCATCAGCTGCACAGAACTCATGGAATTGTGCAGCAGTTTGTTGGGATATTTGTAGATTTTTTTAACTTTTTGTCAGCTTTAGGGTGACACAGAGAGCTGTCATGTACTTGGTATTAGGTTTTGTCTTAAAGACTGTCCAGCTGATGAAGAAGTAAAGCTATTTGAGAACAGTAAATGACATTTTCTAACTGAATTTAAATAAGCCAAGACTTCTCATTTTCTGCTTTTGTTGCATTATTGGGGTAGCAAAGGATGCTTGTTTATTGCTTTATAGGGATTAGGCAATTGGTTGTGAAAGAACAGCTACTATTAAATGAATGCTCTGACAACTGTATTCCCATACCTCCAATTAAATTATTAAACTAAATAGCATCTGGAGCAGGAACACTTATTATGCAAATCCACATGGATATTCTGATTAAAATGAGAGAAGATACTTTTTCTACATATTTCCTGATTTGGTGTCCTCCTGATTTCCATTATGCCATTGGCTTAAAAGGCAAAAAAACCCCAAAATACTGTTTGGATTTGTAAATTTTATGTTGAATGGCAAGAAGAATTCACACACAAATTTTACATGGCATTTCCAGAAACTGAAATCTCCTGAAATAACCAAAGTCTGGACAGTCAACTGAGTGGTTTTAATTTGCCTGAAAATTCATGTTGGCTTTTTCAGCCTGAAATAAAGTGACCTGACCTGCGGTTTGGGACTAATAAAGCAGATGTTCTTCCCTGTCAACAGCCATTTATTTCCATGTTCAGGAAATAACTGCACTAATTGCCCTTTTGACCCACCACCTTGGCCTGTCAGTCACTGGTGTGATTTCTGTAATGTCTTTATAGCACATCACAGAAATGAAATTAATAAAGACCACATCTAAAGAAAATGGGTTAAGAAAAAGAAGAAAACACAGGGAACAAAAAGCTCCAACCAAAAAAATGGCCCAAAACAACAAAACAGCAAAACAAAAACAATAGGAAAAAAATACAAAAACCCCTAAAACTAAAAAAAAAAAACACCAAAAACCAAAACCAACCAAAAAACCCAACCCAACCCAAACCAAACAAAGAAAAACAACCAAAAAACCCAGCAAAAATACCCAAACAAAACCAAAACCAACCAAACAAAAAAAGCCAAGCAGAAAACAACCTATCCTGTCTGACTCACATAATGGTAACAAGGACCTAAAGAGGAAAAGTCTGCACTGTAAACAACATTGGTTGAATTATATCATAGTATAAAATCAAATATCATGCAGTCAGACAAATGAGAAGCTGCACAATTATGCTTAAGAGGAGGTAGCAGGCTGTGCAAATGTTGAAACTTAAATTAGCAAAAATCACATAAAATGTTTTCTCCCTTATTTATAGCTTATTGTCTGTGAAATTGTGCTGAACAAAATAAATATCACCTTTGAATCAACAAATATCTTCTCCAATTTACATTTTGTGCCTCTTGAGAGGATGTTCATGCTGAAATATTGAAATCTAATTTGTTATGCATTCCACTGAGGTTGATGAACAGAATTTGATTTTGAAGGCTCTGTCAATAGTAAGAAAAGCTGATATGGGTGCATTTTGTCTCAACACAACTGATTAAGGGATTTGTTGCCATTAAAATGCGACACAGCTTTTACCAAAATAGCGTTTTTTTAATTTAACCTGAGAGATTTTGCAAATGGAACAGTAAAATAAATGCAAAAAAGGAAATATATCATTTCCAATAAATCTTGCAGGATGATGGCTTTCCATGGTGGTTTGCTATATGCTGTCTGTATAACAGACAAATTTCTGAATTTTTTTATTCAATTTCTGAATAATTTGACAAATTTCTGAAAACTGAACAAACACTCCAGGAGAAATTCAGTTATTAAAAAAAATAAAATAAAAAAAAAATAAAATAAAAAAAAAGACAAATTATAATTGTAATTTTGTTAAGACATTCTGAATTTTATTCCAGTAAGATTCATTGTCAAATAAAACCAGTAATTCATGTTTGTCTTTCCTACGTCTGACTAACCTTGCACTTTTCTTTGCATGGCCACTCAAGTGTAAAAGTGTACCTGAAGTGTGAAAATGTGTCTGAAGACAGTACCTAAACCTTTGGTACTTGATTTAGTATCAAGAGGTCCTAAATCTGTGGGATTTTATTTATTATTACTATTTTTTGGCACATCTTTAATTTCTTTAGAAGATTTTGAAGTCAAATCAGTTCCTGAGCAAATCATCCATTCTCTCTTCGGAAACTCTTTGGTTGGTTAAGAATAAAAAAAGGCATGACAAAAATAATAAAATCAAAGAGATCCATGCAAACTCAAAATTAGAATTTTAATTAGGAACTCTCCCTAATTCTCCAAACTCAGGAAAAATTATACAGCAGAACTCCAATAAAATGGAGATGCATTTGCTCTCTAATAAAAAATAGGATTTTTTTTTTTTAAGAAATAAAAAGGTTTTTTGCCCATAATGAGTAACTCAGTCAATGAACCTGTATCTTTTTCATTAAAAGCACCCAGAGGGAAGCTGTTCTGCAAGTCCATCATGCTGCTTTACATGTGATCACATAACTACTTTTAAGCCATACGTTTTTCACTAAAATTCTGAATTTTACAACTATTGTACAACTATTACTCCTTTCCACAAGCAAGTCAAAGGTGGAGAGCTGAGTAGAAGCTGTACACCCTCTCTTTGCTGAACTTTAAACATTTATGTAACATATTTTCTGATCCCATAAAACCCCATAAAAACGGAACACTGCGTGATTCCTGACTGAGGAGTTCAATTCTTTGCTTGACAGCGAAGGACAGCCTGAAAGAAGGAGCCCAACCCTTGTGTGTATAAATAATGCAGCACTCTGTGATGTTAACAGCTAGCCCATCAATCCTTGTCAAGAGCAGAAATTCACAGTTTATGAAAACAACTTTTGTGATGTAAAGGCTGAAGGAGATGTTCAGGGGGAGAAGTTCCACCCCACAAACACCTGCTTTACTTTTGTAAAGCACTCATTTTAGAAGTAGAAACGCCACCCAGCTGCCCTTATTATGCACTTACTAATTTGCAATGAAAGAAAAGAAGTGAAAAGCATGAAAAAAAATTATTTACTCTGACTTAAAGCTGTTGACTATTTAATGTTACAGTTTTTCTGAAAGCTCAGGTACAGGATCCTGAATTAGGCCTACATTCCAGTCCCCATCCACATCATCATTAGCCTGAAATGGAGAGAATTTCCCTCAACTATAACACCTAGAATGATAACTATTCGGGTTTCTGGCAGAACTGCTGCTCTGAGAGACATCTGCTTGAGACAATGGCATGATGATAAAGAAGGAAACCTGCCTTAAAAAAAAAAAAGAAAAAAGTGTGAATTCACATTTCAGAGCTGTAATGATTGAAGTGATTAAATAAAGACCATTCAGGTGTTTGGGCCATGCTTCCTTCTGTAATTTAAAAAATAGAGCACAATCTGTGAAATAGCAAGTGAGCATGGAAGAAAATCAACCCTCTTTATTCTTTCATGTAATGGACATTAAATATAAATATGAACACATTGAGTATACATTATATAATGAGGCAGTGAAATTCACAGCAGCTGATACTGGGGTAAATGTGCTGATGCTGTAGCTGCAAAGAGAATGACATATGAGTTTATGATGTTAGAAACACAGATTTTTAGGGAGACACAATGCTCTTTACTGTATTTTATACAGTGTGTGTTTTAAAGTTCAAGATTTTGGTTCTACCACCGATGGGAAGAGGAGGGCCATGACTTCTGTCTAAAGCAGCAGCCATAATTGCACTCAGTTTCCTGTGTAGATACAAGAAATATGGCTTATTTTAAAAGCTCCTTCAAAATAAATGAAAATAATGGCCATTTGCTTTCACCAGAATAAAACTTGTTCCAAAGGGGAAATCTCCAGGCAGCTCCAAAAAAATAATAAACAGCCCAGGGAACAGCCAGTCAACAGAAATCTGGTTTAGATGTAGCAAAAACAAGCACCAGCTATGAAGCCAAGAAGAGCACCTAAACTTCAGAAGAAGACCGAGAAAGTACTTGCCATCTGTAGCATTTTCATGTTAAAATCAATTTTCAGAAAAAGAGCTTTAATAGCTTCCTGATTTGCAGAATCATCTGCACAGTGCCCAAGTTCACACCTATTTCTCCACAGCTGAAGCACTACTGAGAAGCAGAACCATAAATCATGTTGAGGACACACCTGTGCAGGGATGCAGAGTGTGAGCATGGAAACAGATGAGCTCTGCAGTTCTTTTTAAGAAATTTGTAAGCCATTTCTTCAGATTTAATGGGGAGGCAGCTAATTTGTTTCTCCTAAGGTAAAAAAGACAGTTGGAATAATTAAATTGTCTCGCTTATTATTTGAAAAATAAGGTTTCTAGATACCAATAGCTCATCTACCTCCTTCTGCTTCTTTTCTAGGCTGATCTGCTTACTAGGCAGGTAGAAAGTTCAGGTAAATTTCTAGCTAGAATACTCCTGGCAGAGTGTCTAAATGGATTTAGAGAATGCATGAAACGTTAATATTAACTTTGAATGCCCATTTGCTGGACAAGAAAACTACAGGAGAATGTAAAACTCAGAGTAAAAAAATTCATTATTTTATCACAGGTCTCATGAAAATCAAGTTGGTTACTTTTGAAAGCCTCTGTGATCAGGAGACTCTGCTTAGGAGGTAGCTTGTAGTTGTGGTGGAAAACTGCAATGAACTTGTGTAAAACCAGGTGTAAAATTTTTTTTTCTAATTTTAACTTTTTCTGGTCTTGTAATCTGAGGAGATGCAGCAGCTGATTTCACGAGACCTGAGATGGCATTACAAAAAGAAAATCAGATTATTCTAAGCGGAGAATTACTGTTTGAATCCCACTCTGGGACTGGGCTGAAACATAAATCCTGGGTGAAGATGAAGTGCTGACCTAAGATTTGGATTTAATCTAACAGCACAGTACTGTAAAAGTGTGTCCCTACTTCAAGAGTTAGAATAAAGCCCCCAAGTAATGTCTGCAGAGATTAATTCCTGTCATCATAAATCCCCTCCTGCATTAAAAAAAAGTATAATCTCTTGCCTTTCTAAAGGTCTACACTATGAGCTACTTTATTAATTTGAATGTGAAAGAGCAGCAGGTCACTGCACTTCAGCCTGCTGTGTTATAGACCTTTCAAGCATCTGATGTTTGACAATATGAAACACAAGTAGATACAGAAAACAGCTTAAAAAGTAAACTCTTCTCTCTTCCATAGGTTACAGAGAGTTCATTTCTATGCCAACAGGCTCTGCAGGGAAAAAAAAAGAATGTGAACTATTCCTGTCATTTCACATCTTCATTAGTAAAAAACGGATCAAAAACGATTAAAGGGGGAATGTGGTTATGTAACACAGTTCTGAATATTTTTACAACTTGTGGGAAATCTTTCATGCACAGGCTGCTGTGAGGATTTGAGGGAAGCTGCCATCAGTCGAGACAGTGTTTCATCAAAGGAAAAAAGAGATTTATTCCCCTGCCTGCTCAGATGACAGCACTGGTGACACCACCCCCAGCACCAGCCCCAGCCAGCAGCAGGGATGCTTCCTGGAGAGCCAGGGAGAGGGAAGAAAAATGCTTTTAATGAAGATGCCCTGATTCCCATCAGCACAGTCCCCCACATCTCTTCTCTCTGCATGCTCAACAAAGCTGGCAAGAATTACCCAGGCAGTCCCCCCACGCTTTCCTTTGGTTCTGGTTGTTGCTCACCTCAGTTGTGTTCATACAGGGTTTTTTTTTTTCCCCTTTTTGAGACTCAGGTAAATAAAGCTGAATTTCATGTCTGTGGGGTGAAAAGGCTTATGAAAAGGGAATGAATAAGACCTTAATTAAGGCTTTCTGCATGAGGCAGTTGGGCCAAACTGTCTCCCCGATAATTTGTTTTGTTCAATTTAAATTTTCAGAAGATATTCCGAGTCATGACAGAAATACCTTATCATTTCCAGTCGCTTGTCCTTCAATTATAAAGCTGATCAGGAGATTTTTAGCATTGTGTTCACTTGAAATGTCTCAGTTGATAAAATATTCATATTTCTTGCCTATCCCATTTTCCACAGAGGAAAAATGAATGCATGTAGTTTAATCATTAGCACAATCCTTCAAAATTAAGAGTTCTAATTGATTATTATCTTCTCTAGACAGGTGACATCTCCTTTCCTTCTTATCCCTACAGACTTAAGAGCTTTTAGATGCATATATTTTTACTGATCTTGACTCTTCCCACTTTCTACTGTCACTTCATCAGTGAAACAAGGCAATTTAAAACAAAACCCGAACACTTACTGTGGATTTATCACTTTTAAATGAAAATTCCCAGTTTTTGTCCACATCTTAGATCTTGGTTTTGCCTTTAGATTCCCTTTTTTTTTTTTTTAAATTATTATCCACAGCATTTCATGTTGGCAGTTTGGAAGAACCAGGGTGTGTGACTATGTTTGTGCACACGCACACACATATATTTATCTCTATACTTTTATATTTATACATACTTTATGTGTATGGAAATGAAAGGGGTTTGTTCTTCCTTTGTTTTCCCTACATTAGATGTATTCATTCCTTGGTTGCTAGGCAATCATTAATCTCAGAACTGGTGAATTTATCTTTTCCCATCCTAAGCAAATCCAAATTTGAAAGTTGAGCAATTAAAAAGTCATCATTAACAGTTTTTAAAACTCTGATTATACTTCATTACACACTTCTATCTTCACCAAAATGAAATACTATAGAATATAAGTTCTAAGCATGTTCTCATTACACTTTGAAAAGTATTCATTGATTCCTAGTTTTGGATATGCACCCTTAAACACCTTATTTGGCAGCATGTTCTTACAAGAGGTGCCAACACTCTTGAAGTGATGATGGTTTTCATATTTACACCACATGGGGACTGTGGATTTTGCTTCAGGTCTAACCACTTCCCTCCGTGCCATCTCGAGGCGTTGGCTCACAATCAGAACCTCCACCTGAATTCAGCCTTTTTTGGGAATCAATCCATCTCATCCCCACCAGAATCCCTCTGCAGGCAGGAGTAAAAGGAGTGGAGGACGTGGAGGCAAGCAAGAGATTTCCTTGCAAAGCCCACCAGCACTCCAGATGGACATTTCATCTGAACAGGCTTTCCTACATCAGCACCCTCCACAACAACCTCTTCCATTACACCAAACCCTGGGCATAAAGAGAACAAAATAAAATATTCTGTGGCTTTTCATCATTGCAGTTAACCATTCTCACTACATTCATTTCACACATTTTTTTTTGGTCACATGGATTTTTAGCTTTTTCGCCAGGGAATTCCTGCCACTCTCAAAAAAGACACGTCACCTAAAGAGATAGAACAGAAGTGCCACTTTTCATCATTTTCTTCCTGACTTCACAGGAAGGTGATGTTACTGGCCATGTTCAGAATATCAATTAGGCACTGCAGATGTGTGCCTCTCGTGTGAGGGATACGAAACAGAAAGGGCATTACACCAATCAGCTGCAATAAAGAACTGATTCTGTTTGTTTTGGACAATGCAGCTGGCAGTACCATGTAAGCTCTGTGGATGAGTGATGAAAATCCTCTAGGTCATTTTTGCTAAGAGCCTCTGGAAAGGACAGATGCAATTCTTGCCTCATTTGTCCCAACTTGTTCACAAACAGAATGAAGTCCAAAACTTTTAAGCTTAAAAACACCCGTGTATAGATTCTACTAAATACTTGTAAATGAGGTTTCTTCCTGGAGTTTTCTCAAATATGATATAAAACTGGATTAAATAATGAATCTACCAGGTTCATTGAATCTAGCCAGGGTGAGTCAGCTTGGAAGGGACCACAGTGGCTCATCTGGTGCCAGCTGAGGACACCCAGGGGTATCCTCCTGGAGATGCTCCAGGCCCTGAATCACCTTTTTCCCCCCTTCCACTGGACCTGCTCCAGGAGCTCCACATCCCTCCTGTCCTGAGGAGCTGGACACTGCACTCCAAGAACTGAGTGTGAACCTCTGAGGGCACAAAATCCACGCAGCAGCACGTGACATGAAGACACCCAAACACAGCTTTAGCCAAGGTGTGAACTGGGCTATGATAAATCCATTTGTTGCTCCCACGTTGTAGGCGCTGCCTCGCCCTGTTACAGCCACTTGGTGTAAACCACACCAGGATGGTTTACAAGAATATGAAGTAAGGAAACAGTTTATACGTGCCAAAACCTCATCTCAGTATCGCCACACTGCACAACCAACCTGTATTCCTGCTGGTGGTTTTTTAATTTATTTTTATTATCTGCTGTACATTGTAAACCAAACCTAAAAGAGGTTGGAAATCTTCGCTGCTTCTATGGAGCAACATATGAAAATGAGAAGCTGGGCAGAGTCATTGAAAAAGGATGAAAAAGAGAGAAGTGAGGCAGAAAAGAGAGTAAATTACAGATGTTCACAATTGGAGTGACCAAGAATGTGATGCTTTTACTACACTATACCATAACAGGGAGCTTAAATGATATTTTAAAAACAGTACATATAGATCCTCGACTACTGAGCCAGACAACCACTCTCTTTCAGCTTCTGAGCACAGACAAATGTTCCTAAAGCAATCAGTTTGTCGTCTGGCGTCACAAGATGGCCAAAACATCTCTGTGGAGGATAGTGCATGATAACTGCTTGTACTCACAAGGCCAAGTCATTAACCTGCCCTTCAGCATCCCAGACTCATCCCAGATGAGTCCTGGAAGCAAACATGGTCTCCCACCCTGACTTAAAAGTCGGGAAGGAGCACAGGGAGGGTTATCTAACTGGTCTCTTTATTTTTGTTTGCTTGTTTGTATGTTTTTTTTTTTTCTTCCCTGCAGCTGTGCTTTTTTAACTACACCCAGGTAACGTGGTGTGGCTGTGAAGCAGTGCAATGCGAACCCTGTTAATCAGAAGGGGATGTCCACATCATTTCATGTTTGAAATGCAATTGCTGTTTTTTGACACTTAACTCAGCCCTGTATCTGCACAGAATATATATTTTTTAAACACAGGACCAAGCATAGAGTAAATCCAAAAGGGAGGGGAAAATACAAAGAAGGAGGTGAGAATAATGAATACTATGAATAGATATTCATAAATAAATTTAAGCTATAAAAATAAAAACAACCAAATTCATTCCTTCCTTCATCCAGTGCACAGGAACAAAGGGAGGAAGGTGATTACAGTTTAATAGGTACAAATGAAGTTATAAGTGTGCATCAGTGCCTACTGATCCTTTTCCACTTTCCTCATCTGTGAACATGGGATGCCACAACAGAAGACTGTGGAGTTTTTTTCAGATTAAGAACAATGTCTGTATATGGATTTGTATGGGGTTAGCACCAGACCAGTGGAATATGTGTATTAGGTATGCATACTTTTGTGATCACCACCAGTCTCCTACTTCTCCCTGTCCTCCTACTTCAGCTTATTTTCAAATGTGTTGATAGAATTACCTTCATTCAGTTTTCTCCCTTCACCCAGAAAACAAAATGCACACCAGTTCAGCCCCCACCCTACACTTACAAATTTTATTTTTTTGTCTTTTGCCATTGCTGCACAACAATTTATGCCAGCAGCAAACAACACAGTAGTTACAGCACAACCAGGTGATTAGAGAAACCTCCTTATTCACCAACAGAACATATAAAAGAGTTGTTGTGAGTGCACAAATATGTTGCTGCAGCCTGATCTTGACAAACAAAGAGACCACAATTAAAATGACTGATAAATAGATTATAAAATTCCAGTCTGAATTTCAACGTATTTCTTCTCAAACGAAGGTATTAAAAACCACCCAGAGGCTCACTGGGGAATTCCTTTTTCCCTCCATTTGTGAGCCTCATTAAAGGAATCACCTGTTATTGTGTGTGTGTATTGTTGTTATGTATTTGCCACTGGAAGTTTTTATTTAGTGGAGTACAGCAGTACAGAGTTATATATATATATATATATATATACACATACATACATACATATATATATATATATATATATATATATGCACTTCTCTGTATTGCTGGGACCTACAAACATCTTAACTGCTGCCATCTCCTTGCTTTGATATCTTGACCTCAAACTAACTCTCTGAAAATTCATTTTCCAGTAAGCTGTCCCAGACCACGAGGCAGCTACACCCACAGTTAGTCACCACGGTGGGGCTAGGACACCACCCTTGCCCTAAATTCAGCTTTTTGCCCCAAAAGGTGTTCTGTTTGGCAGCAGCCACTGCTGCCCCAGGTGGAGCTGCCACAAAGACGAGGGCACCACTGATCATCCTGGATGATAAAATAACTGTTTGCGTAACACTTGGCACCCCTGCAGGTTTAAGGACCAATAAATATCCCAGCAAAGTTGGAAGCAAAAAAAAAAAAGCTCTTCCAGGGAGCTGGATCAGAGTGTTGGTGCTGGGCCATGAGCTGTTACACAACAGCTTCTAACAAGATCAGCAGAATCCATTTAAATCCAAAGGGTACCTGCCTCATGCTGGGGACAGCCCAAATTAAATCCATTAACTCCGTAGTGTTACTACAGCTCGATATTGCCAACAGCAGCAGTATTTGAGTTGTATTCTCCATTAATTGAACCACAATTTTTTAAGACAATTTCTTGGGCTTTAATTTCCTCATAGTACTCCTTCTACCCTTTCCTCCAATTTCCTGTCTCATTTTTCCATCCAGCAAAGATTAAACCACATTTTCTATTTCTCATATGTTTCTGATTAGTTCTTTACTTTTTAGCCAGACTTTTTTTTTTTTGTGGGTTTTTAAAATTTTTTTTATTTCAGCCTCAGTTGGCAGTGTTTGCCTTTCAGTGTGTACAGCCTTTTATCATTTTCCCCTTGTTACTTCTACAGCCTTCTTGCTATGCAGTTTAAAGCTATTATTTTTAAGAAGCATCCAGAAACTCTCAAGTCCTTTAGTGTATTCCAGTGGCATATCAATTATGTCTCAGTGGTGTTTCAGAATGCCAGGTTACTAACCCAGAAATTGCTCTAAATGGCTCCTTCTAGTCTCGCTCTAAACCAAACATGCAAGAGGTATGCAAGACAATTTGGAGAAATCAATAAAAAAAATAAAATAAAAATCCCCTGCTTGTGCTGTACAAAAGGAAGCCTAAAAGGAAGCAGACATTTATTATACTGGACAAAAGTATTTGCTGAATTCTCCTCCTATGTTATTCAGAAATAAAGTGATTTAGGTTACGAAAGCTGCATTTGAACTACCAGGATACTTTATAGAAGTTCAAGAAAAGTCAGCTCAAACAACAATTTCAGCATTTTGCAACCTGTTTCTTCTTTATTCACCTACCCTGGTAGGTGACTGAAAGGAAGACAATGTGATATGAATATTTTCCTTTCAGCAGCTGCCAAGGAAGGCTGACAACAGCGTCTGAAAAGCTCAGCTATTGAAAGCAATCTGCGAGGCATCACAATAGAAACCATCTTGAGTCATTATAGATCAAAGCCAGGCACTATTGCCCTCCACTACAGCTCTATTGAAATAAGCTATAAATGAATAAATAAAAGTTAAGCATGAAGTAAATTTGGTAAGTTTCATTGTCAGGAGTGAAATAGATTAAAAACTGGGATCAAAATACTTAAAAGTAAACAAAACCATGAAAAGCATTGCATTTATCATTGCTAGAGATCTCTGTGTTTTTTCTTCAAAATCACTGGCTGGAGACTGCAGTTGTAAGCATTTCTGGAAATGCTTATCTATTCAGCAGCATGAGATGCAAGTTCCATGACATTTTATTTCCTGGTGTCTTGCATTGTTTCTAACAGCAAAATTATCAGTGCCTTTCCACAATCATCCCCTTCCTCATCAATCCATCTGATACCTGGACCCAAATGAATCTTTCTAAAAATACTTTCTAATAAATCAGGTCCAAAGATTATTGATTTTGGTGTGGGCTTTTTTGTTTGTTTGTTTGTTGTGGGGTTTTTTGTTCGGTTTTTTTTGGTTTTGCTTTGTTGTTGTTTTGAAGGTTTTGGGGTGTTTTTGGATTTTTTGGGGAGGTGTTAGGGTTTTTTGTTTGTTTTTTGTTTATTTTGGTGTGGTTTTGGTTTTGGGTTTGTTTTGTATTTTTGTTACCAAGCCCTGCTCCTGCTGCAACTCCAATCTGAGTAAACAGAACCAAACAAGGACTATTAAAAATGGTTTGTGGAACCAGCAAACACACCTCTGCTTATGGCCATCCTAAAAACAAAACAGGCAAACCCAAAAACAAATAAAAAAAATTTAAAAAACCCCAACAAACAAAACCAAAAAAGGCCTGAAAACCCCACAAAAACTACATGACATCCAGTACTGAGTCCCCACAGGTTACTTATCTAATAATTCTGCTTCCAAGTCTTTAAACCCCACTGCCCAAGAGTTGATACACTTCTCATATACCAAAGGTAGGTGATATCACCCAGCTCTGACCAGAAGAAAATCAAAAATTAAGCAGCAGAGGCTGTGATTGGATAATGCCTGGCTCTAAGTAATGAACCTATTTTATTAAGTGAGTGACAGAGATTCTCCAGACATCAAAAATCCCCTTTCTGTGATATCACAGCCAATGATTGCATGATTCTACCTCCAGTTCTTGCTGCTTTTGTAACAAAGGGAGAACTGACTGGCTCTCCCTACATTCCTCTTCTAGCAGTGCAATAAGCACTTTTGCTAATGAAACCTCAAGATTTTAGAGATTTAACTGTGTTTTTTTTCCTCTCTGAACAAATTTGGTGAGAGCCTGGATGTTTCCTGTTAGCTTGAGGGTTTAAGGCATTTTTTTGGTGTGTTTGTTTCATTTTGTTTCCTGCCTGCACCTCACTATTGCCATGCAGGTCAAAGTTCCAGGTGAGCATAAAACAGGAGCAAAAGTATCAAACATTCATCTTTTCAGTGACAGACTGCAGCAGAGAATCTGAGCAGGGCATTTGTCAGGGCAGAACAAACCCAAAAAATCTCAGTAGCCATAAAGAAAGGAGATCACCCCTTATTAGTCATCTTATTTCCCCCTAGGAAAGTGAAACTTTTTAGTTAAACTGACTGATTTCTACTATAGTTCTGTGGAAATGTTTGAAAGTTCAGTGAATTTGTTTATATTTACTGTGTTGTTTTGTGTTGTTTTGTTTGGTTGCTTTATGGGTTTTTTTTGGCAGGGGTTGCTGTTTTTTGTGGATGTTTTTGGCTTATTTGGTGGGTGGTTTTGGTGGTTTTTTATTTCACTTTTTTTTGTATGTTTTGGTTTTTTGTTTGTTTTTGCTTGGGGTTTTTGACGTTTTTTGTTGTTTGGGTGGTTTTTTTTTTTTTTGTTGGGTTTTGGTTTGTTTGCTTGGTTTTAGGGTTTTCATTTGTTTTGATTTTTCATTTTGTGTGTGTGTTTTTTCTTTGTTTGTTTGTGTTTTGTTTTGTTTTGTTTTGCAAAGGGGAAAATATAATCTCTGTAAGAATTAAGATATTAAAGCCGGTCTACCATTTCCATTCTCCTACATGATGGGGCACTTTGATATGGATCACTGCCCTTCCAGAATCCAAGCAGAAAAAGAGACATCAATTGCTAAGATTTCAGAGAAAATTTTAAAAAAGTCCCAATAAAAAACCCATCAACATCCAAACATGTATTATTTTAGATGGTTATTTAAAGAATGCTGTTTGAGATACTGCTGTTAGAAGGTATAGAGTTCAGCATTTGAGAAAGACTACTCAAATAAGTTTAGATGCCTTGACAATCAGCTGAAGAGTGGCCACACAAGTGACTCCTGAATGTGAAATTCCAATTCTAGTTCTGCTGAAGGAGAAGCCTCACTATAATCCTAATATTTCAGACATTTGCCTGACTCAAAGTGCAATCTGTTCTGTGGACATCAAAGGGGCTCTTGAAATACAAAGCAGCCTCCTGTAAAAAATTGCAGGTTTTGTGCTCCCAGGCTTGAACATCAAAATAAATGGAAACCAGGCTTACAGGTGCTCCTAATCAAACCACTTCTATGTACACATAGCTGATTTTAGTTCTGAGATTCATAACCCTTCAGAAATGTGGTGCTTATTACCATTTTGGCATTGAAGATGTTTAGCAAATGCCAGCGTGCTAAACTCTTTGGGCACAGGAATTGTGCCACTGCTCCTCTCACTTCCCTCCTTCCCCCTCGCTGCTTGTTTTTAAACAAACAAAACTGTCAGGATGTGTCAAGATCTCCTTTGGATGTCCATCGTGTTTCACAGACTCACAGAATTTTTTAGGTTGGAAAAGACATCCAAGATCTTCCAGGCCAAGCTGTGCCTGATCCCTACATTGTCCCCAGCCCAGAGCCCTGAGTGCCACATCCAGGAATTCCCTGGACACCTCCAGGGATGGGCACTGCAAACCTCCCTGGGCAGTTCCAGGGCCTGAGCTCCCTTTCCATGGGGAAATTCCTGCTGCTGTCCCCCCTGAGCCTCCCCTGGCCCAGCCTGAGGCCATCCCCTCTCCTCCTGTCAGTGGTTGCTTGTGACACCCACTTGGCTGCACCCTCCTAGAAAAGAAAGCAGGCTGTCTACCTGAAATGTTTTGCTTATTTAAGTTGGACTGTACTCTGAACTCCAGCTTACAAGCCCCAAAATAGTGAGTAACAAATGGGTGAGCAATATTGTGGGGTTGGTAATTTATGGTTTCACTGAATTTGGAGCATCTCTCTCTCTCTGCTCTTCCCTGTAGCTGCACAGAGGGAACACATCCATTTCTCCATCTGTCTCTCTGTGTCCTCCTCTTCTCCTTGTCCTCTGAGCTCCCTGCAGTCCAGCTGGGAACCACAAGCACAGGCAGGCATTGGGCCTCCTAGAAACATCACACCTCACTCTCTCTCTGCAATATTGTGAAGTGGGTTTGGAATGTTCATTACAGGCCTAACCTGATGCAAAATTCCAGCTTCAATCAAACACCACTCCTGCTACCTGGTCATCTTCTTTCACAAGCACTTCCACAGAGGCCTTCTGCTTCTGAATTTCTGGCCTTTTCCCACCTAATTCCCCCTTTTCAGAGAGAATTCCAGACCATCTTTAAATATTCCCCTTAATTACGTGATAAATGACAGCAAAAAACTGTCCTGTGGAAAACACTAGCAGAGCAGTGGCTGATCCTGTGCTGCCAGGCCTTCCACAGGCAGAATTTCTGGATCAGATGGAAAGAAAAGAGAAAAAAGCACACTGCCAAGCCACCAGCAACCAGAGGAACAGCTGGTAGTGCAAGAAATGCTGCCACTTCTCATTGTCACAGCAGAAGGTAGTAGGTGTGAAATAACATCTCCTCCTCCAGGGCTTTCCTGGAGTTTTGTGATTAGCATGATGAAAAAATAAAGGGAGAAGGCATAATAATTTTAGTTTCTTAATATGAAATGCACTGAGATGCTAGTGTCTTTGTTTTTATTACTTATTCACGAGGCTAAAAACTGACTACAGAGTTTGCAATGCTCTCCTGAAACTTGTTTTTTCAATAAGAATGCTCTTGTGAGACTTTCTGTCGGTAATGTAATGCAATGTAATCCCATGGGACACATTTTTGTGTTAAAATGGCAAAAAAATTATCACTTTTACCACCACATTCAGTAAGTGCTAATTATACATGATAGACTTTAAAGTCTGTTGTTACTTTCCACTTCAGGGCCAAAGGGATTAAAAAGTAGCAAAAATATGGGGATGCGCTACTGGCAGGTTAGTGATGCTTTAGCTACACTTCTACAAGCCAAAAGCTTGATTTAATTAAGTTATAAAGACAATTATTCTATTATGAACAACTCAATAACTCCTTTTCTGTGTGCAATACAAATCCTTTTGTTTGTTTCAGAATGCATGAAGACACATGCAATGTCTACACTCACCCATATCTTGATGTTTCACTTGTTCTATATTAATATAAAAAGTCATAAAACCCCATCGAAGTCATCAAAAGATATTTACACAAGAATAAATAATAAGAGGAAAATAATTGAACTCATTCTCTTCAGGCCTGCGTGGGAAATGAGATGTTCAGCAGTGTTACTAAGCACACATTTACTGCAAGTAAGTCACCATACTCACACCTGGCCTTTTTTTCAGTCCGTCCAAGAACACTTCCCAGGCAGAGCATTAAAGTAGGAAAAATACAATTTGAATAATCCCTCCATGTATCTCATGTCATGAGCCAACAGCATCATTTCCACCCATAACACGTCTCTCTCATCTCTTGTCCTATCTCAAATTTCAATTTCTCTTCAAGCATGTAGAAAATAAAAAGGGAAGAGAGAAAAAATAAGCAGAAGGCAGTAAAAGATAACATCAGATAAGCCAAGGTCTGAATACCAACAGATTTTCAGGCACCCAACAGGTTTGCTGTCATTATCACCCTCTCCATGGCAAAAATCAAAAGGGATTATCTGGGCCATAATTAGGGATAGATTCCAAAACTGTTTGCTTTTTGCAGTCAGATCATGTTGTTCTCTTCCTTTAAAAGGTCAATGAGGATTATTTAAAAAAAAATAAGAGAGAAGAAATCAAGGTAGCAGAGTATTCTAAAGAAGCAGGTGTGAGAATTCATCATGGGTGAATGGCAGCTTGTTTTGAGATCTTGCTCTGGCACGGGCATGAACGTTGCTACAACACAACATAAATATAATATTAATTCAGTTTTTAATTCAGTATTGCTCAATATACCTCACACACAGTCAGCAAAAAGTCCCACATGGAAATTATTTGGAAAAGAGTTTTTTCTCCCTTAAATTTGACATTAAATTGCCATTACTTCATTTTGGGATTGGAAAAAAAACAAAAACCCAAAACAAAAAACCTTAATGTCTCACTCTAAAACTTGTGTTGATGTTGTTATTAGCTCAGTCTTACTGTGACAAAATATTTTAATTAGAAATTTAGTTAAATGACCTTGCTAAGAAATTAATTAAATGAAAAGCACCGTTGGTATGTAAAGGATACAAATTCTCATAGCTAGCAAAATTTAATTGCATTATAAATAGACTGCATTTATACAGTGTAAAATTGTATATATTTAATTGTTCAAATAAATAGATTGCTAGTTTAATTTTCAAGGAATCTAGCTGACTTTCCATTTGAATTAATAAAATGTCTGTATTTCACAAGAAACTGCATCACTGTGAGACATAATTAAGTACTTTAATAGTATCTAAATATTTATGTGGCTCCAGAGATTGCAGAAACGTTGGCCTTATGTCTAAGTTACTCAAATAAGGTCCTTTAGGATGCCAGAAACTAGCTTTGATTCAGGCGATGGAAACTTTCAAGTTCTTAGTTTTCTCCAAATTTTAATTCTGCAAAGGGTAGGCTGTGTAAAAACAATTCACTGCAATGAGTCCAAAATTTAATTTATCATTAATACAATAAGAGGCGACAAGTGAGTTCCTGTAAGTAATTGCATCTTCAGTGAAATCCAAAAAACATATAAGTTACAGCTGAAATAATGAACAATCAGAGTAATTTATGATGAAATACAATTAGTATGATGAATCATGGTCATTTATGATGAAATTCATAACTCTCCAGGGCTGCCATGAGAGCCTGATGTGTGAGATGAAAGCACAGCATTAACTACATTTTTAAGCTATTCAAAATTCTGTTTGTGAGCTCTTAATCCTTGAAACTCTGCACAGCACACCCAAATGTGTTTTGTAGATACAGGTGCAGAACTCTTAAACTATTTCATTTTTTTCCACAGGGTTTTTCATTTTTTTCTTAGAGACAAGCAGGGACACAAAAAGAAATAATCTAATGTGTTATCCTCTGCATGTGAATGATTCTTGTTGATAATTCACCACAGACAAAGCATGTGGACTACTAATGCTAAAATCCCAGCTCTTTCAACGTTAATCCAGCACCACCCAACCTAAGTGAAAGCGTGGAATTAAATATTGCATACTTTTCTTATCAGTGCACCTACCCAAAATATATTTCTAGGCAGCAAAATTATCATATATTCGCATTGTTGTTTTGTTTTGGCCCTTTCAGGCAAACAGCTCTTAAGACAGACTTCTTTTAAAGAACTGGAAAAATTGTATAGAAAAAAAATGTATATAGAAAATGCATATATATAAAAAATACGTAAATTAATAAAAATCCCAGCTCACTCAAACCACAGCATAAGAAAATGCAACTATCAAACAAATGAGCAATGCAATTTCCAAACTTTGCCAGAGCTAAAATACAGATATGACTCAGTTTTCTGTCAGGCAGACAATGAAAGCCTGCTGTGGCTATTGACTGTCCTCCCACATGACATTGACTGAAATGTTTGTCCCAAATTTTAGAGGTTTCAGTGTTTTATTTAAATACCTCAGTACAAGCAAGGAGTTGAGTGTACCTCTCAGGTCTGGAAGTCATCTTTATAACATTAAATTTATAGCTCACATGTGAATCTCTGAGAGCAGAGATGATCCTAAACTGAATCAAGACATTAAAGAAAATCAAGAGTACTCTGTTTTTCAAAGTGAGCACATAATGACTTAAGCTTGAGTCATGATATGAAACATTTTATGATTTTTAAAAAGCTTTGAGATAGACAATACCATTCAATTTCAATTCCAGGTTTTTTTTTTTTCCAGAAACACTGGTGCTGTACACTGTATTAAGTAGGGACTGAACTCTTCTGGTGCTAATTAAACACAGAAAGAAGCAGCAGTGAGACAGCAGCCACGTACCAAAGGGTCAGGAAAAAACCCAACACAACTCAGGAATAAAAAAAGTGGGGTGTTTTTTTGTTTTTGTTTCTTTTTCAAAGACAAAAAATGATTCTGTAGTTTTCTTGTCATATTTACTAAGACCCATGGAGTCAAACAAACAATCAAGTTCACAAATGTAATTTATCTAACAGCTCATTCACCCCCATTAACCAACAGATTTAGGGAATGTTACACAGCATCAGTCATTGTAATAGCAAGAGTGACAGGCACAACAGAGACCCCTTCCTGGGCACCCTCTTCTTAATAATTACTTCACAAAAAAATAAAACAATTAATTTTATTTTTTTTTTAAACAATTTTTTTTTTTTTTTTTAATTTAGAGGCCCCATGAAATATGCAATACCAATATGTTACCAAAACTGCAGTAAGAAGGGTGGAAGAAAGCAAAACGTGCTACCAGAATGCAATTTCTCTCCTCAGATCCAAGAATGCTTCAACATTGCAGTCAATGATCAGGGAAAAAAAAATGGGGTGAGAGTAATAATAATCATAAAAAAATAGGAATAAAAAATAAAGGAGATTAAATAAAATTAAATCATTTACAGTCCTACTGGTTGGTTACTCAAGTTACTACTTCTTATTTTGAAGTAGAGGGTTCCAAAATTGGCCAAAACAAAACTCTAAGGAAAAACTGGGAGAATCAAGATGATCACATCCTGACTTCCAAGTCTTATAAGGATGATCTTTGTAGGGCCCATATTTGATTTCACTCTAAATCTACACAGGACCCCTTGGGATTGATTGTGCAGAGTTCACAATTATTCAGCAAATATTACAAGAATTTCTGAGGGGAATATTACAATATTACAATTATACCATGCTATTTGAATCTACTTAGGAGCACACAGAGTGTAATTTGGACAGACAGACAAAAATAAAACACAACCTCCCAGAAGTTAATCTGACCCCTAGGCAATCAGGTGCATGGCAAAAAACTCCTCCAGTTGGGGGAATAAAAAAATAAAATAAAATAAAATAAAATAAAATAAAATAAAATAAAATAAAATAAAATAAAATAAAATAAAATAAAAGTCTTGTCTTTTTCACAAAATACCCTGTCAGAACAGGTCATGGAAAGATTAATGTTATTAGTAAGTTGTCATACAACAACTCTGTATTAATTTGAGCCTCAACCTTACAATCTGTCTCCTCGAATGCATATTATAAGTCTCATTAAAGCTAATGAGGTTTTGATGGGGCTTCAAACTTGCAGACTGGATTTTATGATTGTGCACCAGACATTTCAATCAGACTGGTATAATCCATTCTAATTTTTGCAAGCTTGCTTTGGGGTTTGTCTCTTCCCCCTCACAAAACTGTTTTATTGTGGTGAATTTCAGGGATCTGTGTCTTTAATTATGAAGTTATCTTAATCACAAGTACAGGTACGGTATATTCATGCTATGATACAGCATTTATTTTGAAATGTCTGCCGTAAATACAGATTCTTGGGTTATTTATGCAAGATGAAGACCTCCACAGGCTGACAGGAATGTAAATGGAGCATGCAAATGTGCTGGACTAAATACCTTCTAAAGAACTCCCCTTACTAATTGGCAATTAATATCAATTCATTAGTACAGTGTCTTCTTCCAAAGAAAATGAAAAACCAACCTAAAAAAAAAGCCAAATTAAAAAAAAACCAAAAAAAACAACAAAAGAAACCAATAAAAAAGACATCCAAAATGCAAAATATACACGGCTACATTCATGTGACATTACCCAAGAGAATGAAAAAATTTGCCACAGTCAGAACATCAGGACTTTGCATGCCACAATAAAAGAGAATCCAAAGATGTCATCCATTGATTTTTGCTATTTTTGTCTGGGCCACTCACCATTAAAATAAATACTATACAAACATGAAGATTTTCTCATTAAAATATCTTGTCATGGCTTTGAAACTCTCACAAAGCATGGATTTAAGCAGTTTAAAGAAACTCAGGAAATAGTTGCTGAGGATCATTGTTCTCAAATTCAGTGAAGGGAGAACTGCATTTACTGAAGTTAATCTAAAAACTTCCATAATTCTTTCAAGACATGAAATATATTTGTGGAAGATGAGGAAGTGAGACAGAGTTCTGTGCTACCACAACATCTAAAAGAACATTATTTAATACAGATCTGGATGCCCAAGGATCATGACTGACTTCCTGACCTCACCCTCCTCTTCAGGTGGTTCATGAGGAAATTTTAATGGGGTTGCCACAGAAGTGAGTACTCACCCAGCAAAACTTTACATGTGTAATATTGTTTGCGAGGAATTTTCCACAAAGGAGAGCCTCCTAAATTCTAGAATCTGGCATTGCTTCAAATTCTCTGAGCTCAGCCTGAAATATTACATCCATTTAAGAGCTTCTTTCTGGCTGAGCTAAGAACAATTATCACTTGGTGGAATTAGGAAAACATGCAGGAAAACAAATATGAAATGGTATCAGGGGTCCCACCTGCAATAATGACTCTTTGAGCTACAAGAATTTCCTTTAAAGCAGCCTGGATTTCAGGCAGAGTTCCCTCCACATGACATTGAGGTGTTATGA
Source organism: Pseudopodoces humilis (assembly GCF_049639895.1). Taxonomy (NCBI): domain Eukaryota; kingdom Metazoa; phylum Chordata; class Aves; order Passeriformes; family Paridae; genus Pseudopodoces; species Pseudopodoces humilis. Next base: position 2,124,267 of record NC_142203.1, read on the forward strand.
ATCTCACCTGACCTCAAAAGTCTTTGCTGTAATGTTTACAGCTAATTGCTTGTCTGTGCTCTGCCCTCAAATAAATTTTGCAACCAGGAACACCTGCAAAATTCAACTGATTTTTCTACTGTAGCTTAGATTTATTTCCTTTTTATTTTTTTTTATTATTTTTTTTTTTGTGTTAGAAATGTCTTTATTTAGCAAAACACTTTTTCCAGAACTGAGAGTAAATCTGACAATTTGCACAAAACCCCCTGGCAGAAAACCCCACGTTGGTGAGTGCTGCATCCAGCACCCCACCTGTGATAGTCTGGCTTGAAAAAACATCATTTACTCTGAGCAGGTATGGGCCATGAGGTTTTCGGAGCCTTTAAGAATTGCTTAGTTCTGAATATACAAAAAATGAAGTGTCCAAGGCCAGGTTGGATGGGGTTTGGAACATCCTGGGACAGTGGGAGGTGTCCCTGCCCACGGTAGGGGTGGCACTGGATGAGATTTAAGGTCTCTTCCAGCACAAACCATTTTATAATTCTTTGATTCTATGAATTGCACCAAGTCCTTGAACACCTACAATGTCATATCCACAGTGAAACAAAACAAACATTTCCTTGATTCAATTTTTTAAAATTTTTTTTCAATTAGAAAACTAACATTTATTGAAGTATCTGCCCCAAATTCATTTGTGCAACTCACTTAGGTCAGTTGCATACCTGCAGACAAGCATAATGTGAAATTATGTCCCAGGTGCTCAGCAAATATTGAATATGTGAGCTGTGTAAGTTGTTTTGTACTAGAGATTAATTGCCACTTTTTAGAGTGAGAATGTGCTGCATAAGAAATAAAAATATGTAAAAGGTTAAGTAACTGAAGATCTAAATATTGTCTGAGATGCAGATGAATTATATAAATTGATTACCTCAATTTAAAAAAAAAATTAGATATCTAACAGCATTGGAACAGAGAAAACAAAATGCTATCTGTTTTCACAGAAATGTATTGAACTACCTGATGTTGTCCATCTCCTTTAATGGCAAATGAAGCATTTCCTATTTTGTGGCCATTAAGCAGAACAAAATACATTACCTATCAATAAACTACATTTGGGATATTTTTCTGCTTTGGTAGGTAACTAGATTCCACTGAGAATACTCTGGAAAACAGTGAGAAAGAATTAGTGAAAATTACAACCCAATCCATCATAAAATCTTGGGCACAGCTTTTTGGGTGCTTGCAAGAGCAAATCAAAGGAGGGTTTAGTCTTGACTTGATACTACGCAGTTTTATTGTTACTTTAATGTGAAAACCTGTATTTTAAATAAAATTCAGCCATTATAAGAAATGGTTTTAAAGATATATTTTTTAAAATCCATACAGCACTGATTCCCAGCTAACATACAAATGTTAGCATATAAAATATACTGCTGTTACATGCTTTAAAGTGCTGCATTGCATTTCAAATAACAAACCTGGTAAATTTGCACAAGCTTGGAAAATTCAAGTAGAGGTGCAGTAGTTATATTCTTTAATCAAAATCCACAAGTTCCACAGAACCAATGACTGTCCTCATCCAAATACGTTAAACATATGAGATTGGACTCACTTCTCTATTTTTAGTTTTCCACAACTTCTAACCAGCTACTCCCTAGGAGCTTTCCAGGCTTGCATAAATCAGCTTAATTAGCAGATACTCAGCTGAATTGTATTCTGTGTCCACTTCTCACCTCTAAAAACAGACAAGGATCCCTAAAATGTACACGCACTGTCATTTTATCTAGGTGGAGAAAGCCTCACATTTTCTAAAATGCAATTCCTACTAAGTCCTTATTTGACCTATTCATTTTTCAGGGGTATATCAAGATCTAGGTGGTGGTAACAGCTCTAATTCAGGAAAGACTGAGCCTCGGGATAGTTACTCTACAGAAATAAATCACAACCCTACCTCAGACAAATCAACCTGCTCTTCCTCTTTCATGGCCAAAAATTGCCGGTGAGAAGGTCAGTAGGTCTGGTGGCTTCTCAGTACAGTTTTAATTATTTTGTTGTCACTGCCTTACTGAAATGTTTCTAAAATTAATTATTTCCCATTTAAACCTCACATTGGCTTGCCTAGATTTCAGTTTCAGGTATTTTTTAAATAGCTTCTACAGAAGAGTGTGACTGCACAAGTAAAGCCAGACTCCTTTTACTAACAGAAACTCACAAAGGTCATTGCAATATGAGCAAAACTCTTAGATTCAAAATAAATGCCTGTATCTCTCTCTCTCAAAAAAAAAAAAAAGAAAAAAGAAAAAAGAAAAAAAAATCCTACTTGATAGAATTCTGAGATTTCTGACCTTCTCAAGAGAGTAGATTTAGAGCTGTGTCACTCCACATTGGCAACATTGCTTTGACTTTTCAGAGATATTCTTACCAGTCAAAATAAGCCTTCAGGTGCTGCAATCTGAAAAATCGCTACAAAAATCCATTTATTTGATGATTATATTGTGTGTCTAACATTTTCTACCTTGTAACAACAACAACAGGATACAAATACCTGACTCAGTGCACAGAAACCCCAAGCCATACATCCAGGAACAGCATTGAGATGGCAGGACTTGCTAGAGGAACTATTTACTATAAAACCAAGAAATAAATTATACTTCCTCCACTGAAATGTTATTTTTGTCAGTGCTGTCAATAAAATATTTTTCAGTGTTTCTGCTTCTCAAAATAGTCTTCAGGTGATTTGTCAAAGCATAGATGGACACGAAGCAAGCAGCTTGCTATTTAACTTCACTCTTTCCGTCTTTAATTTGCAAGAAGGCACACAAACATGAGGATACAAGCAGAAAACAGTCTAAAACTGAACTTAGATAAAATTACTGCTGCATTGGGGACATTAAATTTAATATGTCATGAATTCCTCAGGTATGCAACAGTCAAGAGCAGACAAACAGAGTAAGAATAATAGTAATAGAGTAACAGTTAGTGGACAGGAAATAAAGTTGCAAAACCATAGTAGGAACATCAGAATATCTGCACAGATAAACCATTTTTACAAGCAAAAAGTTTCTCTGCCATGGCCCTTTCTTTTGAATTACACTGATAGCAGATTCACATCTCCCTCACCCTTTTCCTCCTAATCATCTTGTTTCACTACAGTTAAGGACATATTTGAAAGAAATGCTTCTCCTGACAAGAAAGTAAGCCAATTTTATAGAATTTCTGTCTCCAGGAGAAAAAAGCAGACGTCCAGAGTGCACTCCACGGTCCTTTTGGAAGAAAAGATTTTAGAGAGAAGAGAGTTAGTCCACATCACACCCAGTGAAGAAGGGGCAGAAATCCAATACTTGATCATGAAATCATTTAGTCTTCCTTGGTCTCACTGTCACTTATATCAGAAATACCAGTCCCATGTGAAAACAGGAAAAAATGTCCACAAAGCCTCCCCCACAGGATGAGCGGTAAGAAAAAAATGAGTAATCAATTAAAACACTGTAGAAAGTGCAAGACATGATCGGACAAACCAGGGCGTAAGGGCTGTAAACCACAGGAAAGAACATTCTTAAGGGTGTGGAGATATACAAGGGGAACAAGCCCTATTTGGAATACCCCCAGATATCTTCAGGTCTGTCAGACAGCATTCCACAAGGCTGAAAACCTGAATTTACAAATTATAAGAATCCCAGAATAGTTTGGTTTTGGAAGGTTCCTGTGGAGCTCCCTCAGCCCAGGCCGTGCCCAGCTGGGGCTGCCATGGCTCCACACAGGGACACTCCAGGCCCTCCCTGGGCAGCTGTTCCAGGCCTCTGCCCCTCCATGGACACAAGTTCTTCCTCCTGCCGGGCTGCCGCTCGCTGCCCTTTATTTTATTATCGGCAGCGCCCAGCAGAGCCCGGCCCCGTCCTCTGGCAGCCCTCGGAGATGTTTGTGTGGATCCACGGGATCCCCTCTGGGCCTTCCCTTCTCCGGCCTGGCCGGGCCCGGCTCCCGCAGCCTCTGGCCGGCCCGGAGCTGCTGCAGAGCCCAAATGCTGTGTGCGGCCTCCCCTGGGCCCTGTGCGGCAGCTCCTGGGCTCTCCTGGCCTGAGGAGCCCGGGGCTGGAGGCAGCGCTGCAGAGGAGCCTCAGCTGGCCGGGGCAGAGGGGCAGGATCCCCTCCCTCACCTCTGCCCGCTCTCTCACACGGGCTCCCCGGGTTCTTCTTTCTATTCCATTCTAAAAATCTTCATCAATTGGAAGGTCGGTAAGAGGCACAAATTTTCTATTTTTAAAAATTTCCACACAAAACCAATCTGTGTTACCTACTTCAAGATGCATAATCCAAACTGGCAGGGTATTTAAGCTCCCCTAATTATTTTTTTTTTTTTTCCTCAGCTATAAAGTTATATAAATATTAGTGATGTGGATTCATTTCCACGGTCATCAACATTTGAATGAGAACAATACCCATTTTCCAAGAAGCTGCAGTCTATTTCAGGTAAAAATTTGATTACATACTTTAGTAGATTATATTTTGCTATCTCTGCTGATTGTGCCTTCTGGGAGATCCAGTTTCCATTTTAAAATCTGTCTAGCAAATAGCTTAAAGAGTATTGCTGTGTACCAACAGATGCTGACAGCAAACCAGTAAGAGATTTCCACCAGACTGGGGGAAAAAGGGAACTACACAAGGCTGAATAGGATTGTGGGATGTAAATCTTACGTCTTTGGGATGTAAATTAAAGACAGAGCCATGGATTAGACAATTCTGGGCTCAGGAGCTGATCTTTGCAGTTTTCAGCTACTCCTGGTAACAAATATTTGTTGTGGAGCATGGGAACATTAATTATAACTTTCTCATGCATTAGCAGATGAAAGTAAGATAACATTTAAGAAAATGGAAATATTCAAATCATAAAAGGGGTCTTGCTATTATCACTTAACCTTGTCTTAATAGGTTCTGGACTCTTACACATTGTTATCACATCACTTTCCAGCACTGGCAATAAGCTGATTGTCTCCTAAAATGTGTCTTCCAGAACACTTAAGCCTTGATTTTAGTATTAAGATACCTCTTTCAGAAATTTAGGCTCTGTCTTGTGGTGGTCAAAACTGTGTACTTGCACCCAGCATAGATAGCTCACTGCTTGTCATATGAGTATTTCCTCCTGACAACTTACTGTGATAGTTTAATCACTGCTGGCTATTCAACAATGCAAACTTACTCTGAAACATCTGCTTTTTATAAATGCATGAATTGAATGTTGATATTGTTAGAAAATGCTTCTGGATTTAATGCATATCCTCGGTTCTGTGCGATGAAAAAATTAATTAAGGGCAGATGGAAAAAATGATAAAAAAAAGAAGACTTAAATAAAATTTTCTCTGAGCACTTCTCAGATCTCTGGAACCTTGTTGTTTTAGAGTCCCAAGATGTGAAATGGAAACAGACTTGGTAGTCATTAGTGTCGTACAACACTGCCTGTTCCCATTCCCACTCATTCTGCCACATTCCCTGACAAGCTCTGAAATCTCTACACAGTGGTCCACGTAGAAGATGAAACACTAAACCACCCAGACCTGCCATTTAGGAGAGTAAACAAGTATTCAGACCCATTCCTGCTGATATCCCCAAGCAGATTGCTTCCTCCCTTCCTGCTCTCCCTCTTCATGGATTACTGGGTGGGACTGGCAGGCACAGGGAGAAAGGACATAAAATATGGAATAGAGAGGGTATTTGCAAGGTAACCTGATTTCAAATAAACAGCAACAAGCCACTGTGGTCATTCTCATGTTTCTGTCTCAGCAATTCCTGTCACCAGAGACAAAGTGATGAGGAAAAAAAAAAATCCCAGTAGGGCAGGTTAAAAAAAAGGAATATTGAGTGCAGAGTAAGATCTCTCCATCCCCATGACTGAATCTTTACAGAGAGACAGACAGAAGCAAAATCCTTGGAGGAAAGAAAAATGCTTTCATAGCTTTTTTTTCCCCTCAGATTACTTGTTCTTCTCTTGCCTGCTGGGTTTTTTTTAGAAAGGAGTACATTTGTAAAGGAAGACTTGTCCTCTGCCTTAGAGGTTATCACAAAATCTATATTGGACACTACACCTCGAGCTTCCAGATATTTACTGTTTTTTCCTATTTCCTGTCTCTCTAAGCAAATGATATTTTCCCCCTATGTTCTTCATTCCTTTTTTTTTTTTTTTTTTTGAGTGCAGCAAATTGGGTATTTTTGGTGGTAGTGGTGGCAGTACCTGAATATAGAAGAAATCCTTTCAATCCTGACTCTTGCACTAGTCAAAGAGAGTAAATTAATCCTGGTTTCATTCCAAAAGTGGCACCTCCTCATCAGAGATCCTTCTTGGATTGTCATACATATTTCAATTATCATTTCAGAACCTCCCTGCATCCCTTGGAAATTAGTGAGACAGAGGAGTACATGCTACACCTGAGTGGCTGACAGCCATGGCAACACTCTGAATTGCCACCTGAGAGCAGAACAGGGGATTGATTGGCACTTACTCATGAACCAGACAGACTCTCCCATGATTACTTTATCTAAATATCATTTTCTTTTCTTCACAGTGCATCACCTCCCTGAAATTTTCACTGCATTCACTTTTAAGAGATAACTCATCATACCCACTGCTGCAGCTTGCAGTTTGTCCATACTGGCACATCCATCATAAGTTTAATTGTAACAGATAACTCCATGCATGGGCAATATTTTTATGTTAATCTGTAAGAGATATTGCTATACAAGTTAATGTGCAGAGAACTCCTCAGCATGATGAGACACACAACAGCCTTTCCTTATTCTCTGTGCTCTTCCTCTCATGTTTAATCTTGATGCTAAGATAAATATTTGCTGTCGTGAGTTTCTGGGATAACTTTATTTTTTTAGCAGATGAAGCAGAAGTATATGGTTATGTGTATACAGAAAAATAGGTTTTTTTTACTACTTGGTTTTGTTAATCGTATTGTAGCACCATGAAATTTGATAACATAAAAATAAATGCAAAATATGCAGTAGAATTTACCATATTAGGTTGGAGATAGAAATGCCAAAGTAATTTCACTGAATTTGTGCTTTTACTGGTGTTTCTAGCAGCTTTTCTTGCTGATGCTCTGAATAAAAGCATGTGAGAAGTCCTTGTCTGTAAAGAATCTGAGTCCACAGATTCCAATCCCTCAGCACCCTTCAACCAGCTTGGTTCTTCCAATATCTCCCCTTCTCACCACTGGATGGAAAACGTGGGTTATTTCCTCTCTGTTGAAAAGCAGTTTATTACTTTCTGGTACTATTAAGTAGAAGAAATGAGTGTGAATATCTATGTGAAAGCAAGCATGCTGCAAGATATAAATTCTTATTTCTGGATTTAGATACTAGAGCTGTTTGATATGGGCAGAAACATTATGACAGGGATTTCCAAAATCCTCCTCTAAGGCTTTGTCACATAAAAGAGTGTAAGATTTTAATACCCTTTTACTCTTCCTGCTAACTCACCATCAAATAATCCAAATGTGTATTACCTGTTTTCTGGTATCAGCTACCTGTGGAGATCACAGCCTCTATGAAACCAAAACACCCAGAAATTCTGCCATCTTGGGCAAGTGGAAAGGTAAATAAAAAATTTCTCTCTCACTCATTCATTTAGACAAATCAACACAAACTGCCTTCCATGTACAAGACTTGGGTGGAGCTCTACCCTTTGCAGCACGATTTTGTGGGGTTTTTTGTCATTTGTTGCAACAAAAAGCAAATGAAAAGCCTGAAAAGTGAGGAGTTTTCATACTGCCCTCCTGGAGCTGTTGTGCTGGTACACACTGAATCTGGAAGCTGGTGAACAACCAAGGTGTTTCAACAAAAAAAATACCACAAAATTAGAGAGTCTCGAGACAATTCTCACCTCAGGTGTGGAGTTCTTGACAGAGATATCTTAGGGAAACATAAGGAAACACCCTATAAAGTATGGGGTAGGCAGCAATCAAATAAGTAATAATAGTAATAATAATAATGGATTTAAAAGTTGTGGGTAACAAACATTACCAGCATTAACCCAAAGGCTGATTCTATCTGTCAGTGGAAACACGTGGAAAAACTATGGGTTTCTGCCAAGAAAGTACTGATAGTTAATATTTTTAAAAGGAAGTCAGTCCAGATTTTTAATAGGAGAAGTCTCAAATGCACATGGAAGGAAGCAGAACCTTCATCAGGGATAAGGTGCTGTGGCTTTATGCAGTGCCCTGACAAGAACAAGTTCTTGTTTGCAAAGTCTGAAATGCAGAAGCACTTACCAGGAAGTTGTGCCAATTATTCTCCATCTTTAAATGGAATCTTTTCTTTCTTTAAATCTTTAAATAAATATTTAAATCACCTGAATGTCAAAATGAAGAGAGGAAAGGACCCCCAGTGTCTGTATCAACAACAGCTCTGCAATGATATGTGATAAATCTGTGTTTATAACTTCCTTCCTGTTGTCTTTGTCCTGGTCAACCACTCATTCACAACCACAGAACCTTGCTTTCTGGTGGACTGAGGTCTTCCAGGTTTTCTACTTCAGACAGTATTTAAATGAAGGAAAACCTTGTAATCATCTATGCCAATGAGGCGAGTGAGAATATGATTTGTTAATTCATGGTGAAAACACAAACTGGAGCTCCTGTGCATCATAGCTGAGCAAGCTGAGTTATACTGCAATAGATTACTACTCATGGCAAAACAGAATGGGCTGAAAATTGTCTATTACAATTGAACTTCAATAAGAATTTGGACTCCCTGAGGAAAAATCTTAATGTTTTCAAGATGACATAAGTATTTCCAATTTGTATCCTGAAACAAGATTTCATTTTGAAATGTGATTGCTGTGGTTTCCTTAGCAAAGTGAAAAAACACTCCAAAACCACAGAATGTATTATTACAGGAAACAAAGACCACATTTTCAGTTTGGAGGGGGAACTTTTTCCTTCCATTTTGGTCAGCAAAACACTTAATTCACAAAGCCAACATCATGAATCGGTGGTGAAAGATATTGGAGATACCACTGGGTTTATATTTACTGGAAGTGCCACATGATACAAAATTATTGGCTCAGATAATTACAGGAAAAGGAAAAAAATATCTCATGGTTAAAACAGTGGAATTAAACCCCAGAGTTACCTTGTCTTCCACCCAGACTGCTCTTTAAGGGTTGCTACCTGTGATGCTCATTTTGTGAACTCCAGATGTTACAGACAAGACTGATGAGAATGTGAATGCCCTGCAGTAAATGTTAGCTCTGTTAGCTGAACTTTTAAAACTCTCCTTAAAGAAGTGGAATGCTGTGACAATATCAGGCAGCCAGCTTGCCCTGCCTCAGTTTCCTTCTCCAGCAGGTGCAATTACCTGGATGTAAATATTTTCAGACACATTCAGGAAGCTTGCAAAAAGAGTTTTACAGAGATAAACACTGATGAGGCCTGCAAGGAAATTAATCATTCTATTCCAGGAGCAGGTTTTGAGTAGTGTGCAATAAATAAAGCCTAACTCTGCTGTGATTACAAGGCAAATGGGTTTGGAGACACAACTCTGAGATAAATAACAGGGAAAAGAAGCCCAGCTTCATGCAGGTTTGAGCTCTGGACAGGTATTGTCCCAGTCTGACAACCAGAATTGCACAGAGTGGTCTGAAGGGCAGTCTGAGAAGCATTTCTTGATGGAGCTGAAAAATCACTGCTCAGGTGGAATTGGGCTCAGTATTGGGCAGAAAGAAGCTCTCATCAGAATCAACAGCAGTTTAGAGCAGAGGCTTACAAAATCAGTGAAAAGCAACCCAGTACTTGTACACTCTGAGTTTCCACCAATTTACAGTTAGAGACTTTTCTTGTTTGAGTATGTCTGTACTGCTTTTTGAACCTAGGCATAAACCTAAGGCAATAAAACATGACAAAAAGGACACATTTTACCAAAACTCTGGATTAAGTAGTACTTCTATCTGCTTTAAAATGAGACCATCTTGTCCAAGATCTTGGGGAACTAACTAGATGTGTGCTCACAACACAATGATTGAATCCACTCTGATATTTTATCACATACCTGTCTCTGTTTTCAGGTCTTTTATCTTCTGCCAAAACTTTTAATCAACTTCAATCCAGGAAGAATTAATCAATTTACATCCAGGAAGAATTTTGAGTAAGTTTGGACTTTTCATTGTTTTTTAATTTTTTTTTTTTATTTTTTTTTTTAATCACTGAACTTAAAAAGAAGTTTCACTTTTTGAGCAACAGGTACACAAGCTCACATTTTTGAGAGGAAGGGAGGACAAAAATGTCTGGTTGTATCTGTAATCACTGAACACAACTGCTGTCTTCTATTCTCATATTCAAAAGAATTCTGCATTGCTCCTGAGATCACTGCATGATGAGTAGAATAATAAATGCAAGGAGCTGCTGAAGAATCAGCTGTTACTGAATGAGGAGATGCTCTGCTGAGTGAAAAAACATCCACCACTGCTTTGTGGCATAAAGAAAAATATCCACTTTTAAAACAGAAAACAGCATGGAATCATTTATTACATCACAAGACAAAGATAAGCTAAGTAAAGGCCATACAGACAACATTGTGTTTCCTTCATCTGTAGTGCTTGCCAAACTGAAAATTTAATATTCCTTTAGCTTTTTTTTTTTTTTTTTAGATATTTTGCAGCTGAACAGGAAAGAGGCATCAACTCAGACTTTACCAAAAGATATAAAAATTGAAAAACACTGACAAGCAGAAAACACTTTCTTCCAGGAACAGAACAAGTTAAAAATCTTCCTCAATTAATAAATTTGGTTATTTTGGTAAGCCTTAGCTTTAGACTTATATTTAAAAACCATTAAAATAATCTCTAAACTTTACTATTATTGCGTGGCTCACTGGGAATGAAGCACTCAACTGAGAGCTCACTTCTGAAGAGAAGCAAATTGAAGTGGAGAGCAGGAACAGCCCAATGCTCAATGATTTTTAACATCCTTCAAGGTGGAATCATCTAACTAATTAAACTGATTACATTTGAGAACTTCAGAAGCCTAGAGATAAATTCCTAATCTTGAGTAGTCTTAAAAACTTTGATTATTAATCTGCTAATTGCATGAAGGCATTTGCTATTAACTTCAGCATTTCAGGAAGAGAAAATAAAACAACCTTTGTCTATAGCTCAAAGCCTTTTCAAATAATAATGTGAATTTTTAGACACTGATTCCCACTGCAGCCACAGATAGAGAGTAAACACATTTTTTTATCAGAAATAAAATTTAAAGTTAACAGAAGAATAGTTAAAACTATCCTCAGATATCCAATTACTGTTTGTTTTTTTTTAGTTTCTATTCCAGTATTATTGGAAATACCATTCATCATGAGACCTGTGTGGGAAGGAATCTATCCCCAGTGTGGCCACACTCCTCTTTACTGTAAGAGAGAGCATTTTATGCTTTGTTTTTAATATTTTATGTTATTAACCCTATTTATGACAAAGACTAAAGAAAGAGAATTACCACTAAGCAAGGAGTATTATCTGAGTTACACAGAAGTGACAATGAGCAGGAGCAGGGGGAAGAGGAAGAGGAAGAGGAGGAAAGTGCCAAGAAGAAGGCAACAGGAGTAAATGATGGTTGTGGATTCCTCACAACTGAAATATTCCATTAGCTTCCACTCTGTTCCACTCAAATGTGAGAAGTAGCTTGGTCCCAGCTCTCCCAGCTCCAACTCTTTTAAGGGTTTTTTACCTTATTGCATGATTTCCCTGCAAGTTCCAAAGGCAGGAATTTCATTCACGCAGACCTGCCACATCTCCCTGCTCATAAGGAGGATTCTCCCTTGGTTCTTCCGCATCAAACACGAGCCGGGGAAAAAAGAGAGTTTTGATTTCCCCTTCCTTTGTTTCAGAGCTCACCACAAAGAGCTGTGCCCTCTCTTCCCACACGGTTCATCTCCACCTTCCACCCCTCTCTTCCCCCAGGGCTGACCTGCCAATAAACCTGTACATCAGCTTTATATTCCTTCTGCTTGTAGCCCTCCTTCCTGAAGGATGAAAGAAGGATGGAGGAAATTGGACACATTTTCATCATCATACAGACTAAAGCTGCCTCTTCCAGGAAAGTTTCTAAGTCAGAAGGAGAGGGGAATATGTACAGAATTGGTTCAATTTCTTGTGCAGTGTCCCCTGCCCACACAAACATGTAGACCTTGGATCTACAGCTCCTTTTGGGTGTTTTCCCTCCTGGGCATAAATAGCACCTTTCCTTGGTGTGGTTGGTCAGGCACTCCCACATCCCCCTGTGATTTCCAAGAACTGTTTTCATCTGCTTTCCCAAACAAAAATATGTATGCATTTTAATTGAATTTATTTTTAAAAATGTGCATCAGTTCACTGAGTGGAATATTAAGAAATTCAGAATAGTTACCTCCTTAGGAGGCGAAAATAGCTGGCTCTAGAAAATTTATTCCACATCGTGTCCCATTCCATGCCAAAATATACAGCCCAATTACCCATCATCAGTTATCAGCCATCCCACTCTATAAATATGCTAAATACCAGTAACAGTTTAAAATCTGTTCTTGCAATCAAAATACTTAACTAGAAAAGTTTTCACTGAAGTATTTAAATATTTTAAGAATGCTTTCTTGACAAGCCAAATGTGATTTGCAGTGGGGACACAGAAGAACACACACTATGAGCTGGTTAAAAATAGGGGGAAGAAAAGCTAGAAAATATATTCACATTTGTTACTCACAAGATGACATCTGAAATGATACAGATATTTAAATGGAAGAAGATATGCTGCTGATATCTAAATGAAGGAACAGAGCCCCGTGCAAGCTCCTAACAAATACGATGGCTTGTTACCAGCTCTCTGTCAAAGGTCTGTGAGGTGACAGTCAAGGGTCATACAAGAATTCATAATATCCTCTCTTCAGTTTTATTAAAATGACCAGAAGCAGATTTTCTCAACCTGACAGTCTTTTCAGAGCTAAATCAAAAGGCTCCTTCTGACATTAAGCCTTGGAACCGTCTCTGATAGAGAACAGTGCCTGACACATGATTTAAATTTTAAAAATTAGTTACCTCATTAAGAACTAATGTGTGTTCAGCAGGAAGACAATCCTACACAGCGAGAAATTATATGGGCTAGATGATTAAGCTGAACAGCCAGCGGAATAAATCTGTTCCATTCCAGCAGGTAGAATTCCTGAGCTAAAGTTTCCAAGTTAATTGTTCTCTTGCTTTTAAATCCCAGTTTTCTCTGAGGAATTACTACATAGCAGGCCAGGTGAGGCTAGAGAGGCTCCAGTGAGTAGATGAGGGAATTAAGGAACATCACAACTTCTGAAGCAGCTGAGTGTGCAGGGCTAGGGAAGGAAACAGGGGAAACAGCACCTTCCACCCTCTATTCAGTAGTTATCAAACATCAGGAGCCCACAGACAAGAGAGCTGGAGAGGAACTCTGGACAAGGCCTGGAGGGCCAGGAGCCAGGGAATGGCTGCCAGTGGCAGAGGGCAGGGCTGGATGGGATCTTGGGCAGGAATTGTTCCCTGGCAGGGTGGGCAGGCCCTGGCACAGGGTGCCCAGAGCAGCTGGGGCTGCCCCTGGATCCCTGGCAGTGCCCAAGGCCAGGCTGGACATTGGGGCTGGGAACTCCTGGGACACTGGGAGCTGGCCCTGCCTTGTCAGTGGATGGGCTTTGGGGTCCCTTCCATCCCAAACCATCCTGGGATCCTTTATGCTCAGCAACCTCACATCAATCACATCAGCAGCTCAATCTGTTATGTGAGTGGGGCTCTGCAACACAGCTGCTATGTAAAAAGAAATAAAAAAAAAATAAAATAAAATAACCTGCACCAGAAAGCCAGAAACCAAACAAAAAAATCCTGATATTCAGAAAAAAAAAAAAAGAAAAAAAAAAAGAGAGAAAAAAGGTATGCTCAAGCATAGTCTAGCAAATGTGAGTGCAGAGAACAGAAGTCTGTTTTCATGTGCTTCACTTCCAGAATCTGTCCTGACTACATGCTCAAACAGTTGAAGGAGAGAACAAAAAAATGCTGAAAATTTACATCAAAAGTGAAAGCCACAGACACAGCAGCTTCACTGCTGTCCTACCCTTTCTAAGGTAAATTATTTCTTTCTGCAGTTTATAAAGGGGATGTAGAGAGGCAGAGTCTGTACTACTGCAACAAAGATCTCAAGTACCTTGGAAATATTTTTACCTTTCAAAAACTCTGGCCTTGGAAATATTAAAATTCACACATAGACCAAATACACATAAATAAAACCATGTACCAAAACATGTTTTACACCCATAAGCTCCTTGGTTTCAAAGCCTTCTGTTTTTTCTGTATTAAATATAATGTATTAATAAGAAATGCTGGGATCTCTGTTATGTCTTTATGTCTGTTATTGTTCATTCTTTAAGTATAAGTATGTGGTACATTCTAAAAAATGTCTGACCAGTCTATTCTCCACACTGTTTACCCAGTCTGAGCATATTAAACCACATGGAATGTTACATTTCACTTCCACACGTATAAACCCCATGACTATGTTCCAGAAGCTGCCAAATACCAGTCCTCTGTAGATCAAGAGAAAAAAGAAAAAACAACAAAAAAAAAGCAATTTGGTGAAGCTCAGGAATCCACACAAATGCTAATACAAATGCGAGGTTTTAAAAAAGAATGTGCTACACTGATTATTTTATGCTTATTTTCCTGTTTTTCATTAAACTTCCTTCAACTGTTAAAAAATAGTGTTCTAATTTAAAGCTGTTAGATTCCAGTTCAAATATTATTTCCACATATATTGTAAAACACTGTCACCACTCACTGGTTTGTTGTGGACTTCTTGTAGCCATGAAGAAATAAAAGGTGCAAGGGATTTTTTTTCCCCCAATATATTATGGCAAACACTGAAAGCAGTAAATGCTTTCTGACATCTGAAAGCCTTCCTAACACATCATTGAACTCAGCAAGACCCTTTATAGCACAAGAAGTATGCCCAGGATTAGGTTTAAAGTGGGAACTCATTCTACAGAGCTCTTTAACACTGTTTGTGGCTGTTTTGTCAGTGATACTCCATGGTATATTTCAATTGTTTAATGTTTGCTTGCCGACATGACCCATGGCTGGATCAGGAAGACAAGGAAGAGAAGAAATGCTATCAGAAAGGGGGGAAAAAAAACAGCCTCACATGGAATTTTACAATGTTATGCATTAATGTCATAAAGGAGTAGGCATGGAAGAAAAAAGAAGATGAATCAAGTGAGAGAAATATTCCTAATGAGTGATGGAGAATGATATGAAGAATCTGGTTGAGATAATACCTAAGCTAAGCGTCTATTAAGAGGACAGAGCTGTTGATAAAATACAGTTAAATCTTACAATTTATCACCTAAAATGAGGCTCAAAATAATCTAAACTGAGGGTGTGTGAGTATCTGTCACTTCCCCTGTGTACTTTTCTAAGCTGAAATCTTTTGTTGTACTCACAACTACCTTCCACCTCGATTTCTTTGCTCTTTCACTTGGAGAAGGAAGACCATTCTACTTCCTCCTCCCCACACATGACTTTCCTTCACTAAACAACACATTAATAGAGAGAGCTAAAAGTAAAACCAAGCTGAAGACCAGGGAGACGTCTTGTTGTGTCACTGTCTGAACATCCCTTGGAAAACACCTCCAAGGAAATCTTTCACTTGTGTGGTAACACATTTTGTGTTGACACCATTCCCCACTGAAATGCAGATGACAATAACATTTATGAGCACATCTGCACTGCTCTTTTAGGTTGTTTTGTTTTGGGTTTTTTTTTTTCCTACCAGCTCTCAGGCTGTGCCCATAATTGCAGTGGACACCTGGAGGGACAGTCATATGTCATGGATGCTTTCTCTCTCAGAGTCATCAGAACCCTCAGCTTTGCCCCTCACATCCCAGCTATCAGAGGCATGCTGACACCCATGACAACAGACATCCTGCCTGTGCCTCCCAGACTAATTAGAAGTGTCACTTCTCTGGTCTCAGACACTCTGCAGTGAAATTCTAATGAGTCTAATGTGTGTCTGAAACCATCATCTTTTACAGCAGACCCCAAAATACATCATTACCATAACAGGTCAGCTCCATCCTTGTTCTCCATATGATTTAATTGCAGCTGCTGCTCTTTGTGCAAGATGCTGGAGGAGTTGTATTCACCAGCTCTGTGTTAGCAGGGCCTCCTGTCAGCATCATTAGCACAGGAAATGCAAAGTGAATCTGGACTTCATGTGGATAATGAGTGCGCTGGAAAGAGTGGCTCTGGCAAAGAAACGCTGCTGATCCACGCTACTAAATAGGTATTTTAGCATTTCCATTATCAACCTTGCTGCTGATAGAAAGCTGGGGAATGCAGTCAATACATTGATACAGAAGAAGAGGAATAATTGGGCAGGCTCAGGGAGCACAGTGATACAGATGGGACAGTATTTAGAAGAACAACGAGCCAGTTCTCTGCATGGAGGTATTTATGTGTCTCTCTGAGCTATGGACTCAAAGATCTAATTGATCATAGGATCCATACTGGTTTTACTCCATGGAAAAGGCAGGTGGCACACTAAGGATGTATTAAATGAGGCATTTCTGATAGAGATGCCAAAAATCTGTTTCTGAAAGACGTCAGTGAGTTCCTGGATTATATACAGTCGTGGTCACTGATTAAAAGTGAATTTAGGCCCACACAGAGGGCTAGACAGCTTGACACAAACATGGAATCCTGAATAAATAGATAAAACAACAATACATTCTGAATTTCAACCCTTGTTCTTTCCTGATGCTTTCCCTCCATGTTTATAGCTCAGTACTGACACAAGCACTCCTGCATGCAAATTATTCATACTTAGCAGTCTGAAAATTGGAAGTGGTTTTTGCATGTTCTTTCAATGATTACTAATACCCAGCTCAGGAACTGCTGGATTATTGCTCAGTACACAAGTACTAACCAAGTCAGGTGAAGACAGGAACACATTTCTGTCATGTTTATGTGAAACACACTGGCAAAAGGGGCAGGTCTATAAAGGCATTATTTGATTCAGGGCTGGGAAAGTCTGATTTGGAACAAAATCCTCTAAACTTGCACTTGCTGTTCATCCAAAGTTATGTTACAGTGGTTTAGATAATACAGCCTGACACCTGAGTTATATGAGCAAAAGCCTTCAAAACTTCTGCTGCTAAGCAGTCCTAATGATGTTGATTTTACAAAAAAAAAAAACAAAAAACATCAAAAGCCAGAAAACCACTAAATAAAAATAACAGTAAGAAAAAAATAATATATATTAGCTATCCAATAAGAAATAAATCCAGTGCAGGTCCTACAGTCCCTATTTGACATCACAGACTACTCTGGAGTTACACTGCTCAAGGCATCTGCAACCTATCTATGTCATATTCAACTTAATTAAATACATGTGCCCGTTACACCTTCCCAGTCTTCTCTGAGCCAGTTGATTTTGATCAAGGGCATACATTTACATTTTTTTTTTTGGCTCATAAGCAATCCATCTGGGTAAGGACAGCAGACCTGAGTGTTAGCTGTCCAGTAGAGTAGAGCAGAGTAGAGAAAAGGGGTGTGTGTTAAACTTGTAAGTTTGGCTTTCATGAACCTGTTAATTTAAGGAGTGATGGCAAAGCAAACACGAATCAAGGCATTTTGTGCTGAAATTATAGGTCTCACAGTGGTTCCACTCTGTCCAAACAGAATGGCAGAATGCACAGAAGGGACCTTTAAAATAAATTTGTCACAAGGCTATCACTTGCAGTGGTCAAATACAGAGATTTCCATGACCTGCCTCCATATGCACACAAAAAAATCCCTAAAATAGGTAAAACTGCCCTGCCTAGCTGTTCTCCACTACCTGGAATACTGTACATAACATATACAATAATGCTTACAGGGTTTGCTCTTTCAAAAATAATTTAGCTTGCACTTTGGGTTACTTAGCACTTCTAAAATAGTGTTTCTCTTTCAGATATGACTAATAGAAGTAACTAAAATTTACTTAGTGATTTTCATCATAAAAAAAAAAAATTAATCCCAAGAAACCCCACATGGTTGAAAGTGGAAAATTTTACTGAGAATTTACTTTATTCGCTTCAAATACTCCCACATGAGACTAAAGAACTGTGTGAGAAGCACACAGAAGCCAGGCTATTAAACTCCTCGCATTTTTTTGACACCTCAACCCTCAGGTGACCAAGACTATCAGTTTATGGGAAAGGCAAGAACATGACAGTGAATTCAGAAGGACACAAATCATTTCTTCACTACAAAGAAGCAAATAATTCAAAATAGAATTTATCAGGTTAAGTAATTTTTCTTTTTTCCAAAGAAGGAAAACAATCTACAATAAGTGTGAAGTATATATATATATATATATATATATAAAAGATAATTTTACACAGAAATAGATTATTCAGTTTAAATATTTTATACTGTGGTATGGTTTCTAGGTACCTAATACATAGCAAGGAATTAACAGCAGACATTCAGCTGTCTGATAACATGACAAGCATTTCTGATTTTACACAGATAAAACAACCTGGTCATCTTTTTTATGGCAGTCCCTCCTGTCTGCTGATTCATGGCTTATAGGCACTTGGCAAAGGGCAGCTTTCAAATTTCCTCTCAGGATCCTATTCCAGCTCCTTCTGTCCCAGTAAACACCCTCCACATTTCAATACTAAACCAAGGAGGTGTGTGTTTGTGTGACTGGAAGGGGAAGGAACCAGGGGGGAAAAAAAGGGAGAAAAGGGACAAGAAAGCAGAAAGAACAAAATCCTGGCAGTGGTCTGCGCCTTCTGGCACAGCCCCGAGCCAAGAGTGAAACTGGGCTGGTTTTTGCAGATGACACAGCCCTGTGTGAGGTTTTTTCCTCTCTGCATCCCACAGCAGGGATGTGCAGCTTGCCTGTGGCACTGCAGTGATGAGCACCATCAAGCCACTTCTGGACCAGACAACACGGAGGGGATAAACGTGTCCAGCCTCTTTGTTCTGGGCTCACAGCAAGCGCTGGGCTGGGGAAAAATTGGCTTTTCCTTCTCAACTTCTGTAGTGCATGTTCTTATCCGTTCTTTTGAGTCTCTGCACACATCCCCTGCTTGTTTGTTTGTTTTTTGTGGTTTTTTTTTAACACAACAAACTCAAGAAATCTGATTATCTCAAAGACTCCCATGACACACCAGCTCTTCAATTTAAGAAAAGGCCTGCTCCACACAGACCATTTGCAGATGACCACCATGCTGCAGCCTTCCTAACCACTGGCTAATTAATGAGCATGTTGCACATAAATCAATGAGCATGCTCAATATAATCAAATATTTCTCCAGGTGTTATTAATGTTAGGTGTTGTTATTAATCCAGGTGTTGTTAATGCTAGTAATTATGTTTAGTTATGAGACAAAAAAATGCAATTTATACTTCCCAGGTCGTTTTCCTGTTATCACTGGGACATTTTACTAAAGCAGACCCAGAACTATTTTAGAGCAGGTCTGTGCTGCCCAGAGTTTCTCAGGTAAGTCTGACAGCTGAGAAGAAGCTGGGGATTGCTTCATGCATCAGAATTACCAGGAGCAAGGGATGCAACTTGCATGAGGAGACTTGCAAGAGTTTTATGGTTTTGAAAATGAGACCCTCCCCCCCAAATAGCCAGTCCACCAAAATCCTGCAAAGTGCACACACTCACAATCCCCAAAAAGACCCCAGGGAGCCACAGCAGCTTGTATACATCTGTTGCTCCAGCTATAATGAGCTGTCCAAATGAAATAGGTCTTCATCATGACAAATGCTTCGGGAGCACAAAACAAGAAGTATTCCCAAATGCCGACACCCGGAGACCCTGGATAAGGTTCTCATCCAGGAAAAGGACATTTTCATCAATTACCCAGGTTTGAGTGTTTCAGTTTGAATGTGGAATGTCCCAGTAAGATAACCAGTATTTCATTAGAGTCCTGCCTTTTATGAGCAGTCACACTTCACAACTGAAATGTCCTCGGTTTTCCTAAAAATCTCTGAATTCTGCACAACCTTGAGCCCCACCTTCTGCTGTGAACAAACAAGGAGAAAGTGTCCACTGCAACACAGCGAGGTGCTGCAGGAGGTCTTATGAACAGACCTAACAAATTTATTTTTAGATTCATTTGCTGGTGTCAGGTTTTTGGGTTTTTTTTTACTTAACAGATTCAGTTTCACCCACAAATATATGTTTGTAATACACAGTTGCAATTTTTTTACTGGTTAAAGTGAAAAATAGCCCCAAACCCAGCTTATATATTTTGAGGACTGCATTTACTTAGAAGGCATTTAAATTTTTTAAGTACTTCAAATGATATGATGATTGTCTGCACCATTAAGTCCTTTTATCCCTTTGACTTCTCTGTCCTAGTCTATCCTTTTGATGATTCTGCTGTCCTTAGGTTTTCCTGCCGGAGTAGCCCTCGACTGAAATACTGCCAGATGATTTAAATCCTCTTGTGGCGACACTAGTGAAAGAAAAACACATTATTCCCATTTCAGATATCACTGCTGAATACAGAGGACTGTCAGGTCAAATAAGCTGCTCCTGAAGTGCAGCCAAAAATTCAGCTTCCATCTGACAGCCAACAGCGGGAATACTGGAATGACTGGGTGTTTGTCCATTAATCTGGGAGGGAATTTATCTGTTTACCTTTAGGTTTAAATACACTCAGATATTAACAATTTTCAATAGATTTGTACTGCTTGATGAATATTTGAATTTGAAACCTTGATAACCATTAAGACCTTGGTGAGAGGCAGACAATGACATTTTTGATTAGGCACTGTATTTGGGAAATATCCCAATTCCTATGGCATACTCAATATAAATTCTCGATTTTTCCTTGCTCTCTGCCTTTGAAGAGCAACAGTATCACCCTTTGTAAGAAAACATTTACTATATATATATTCATTTCCTTCTAGAGATAGCTATGGAAGTCTGAAAATTCATTTGCTCCAAGAAAATCTTCCATTATATTACTCAGTCATTTTAATTGCAAATTTTAAGCTGATCCACTATATACATCTAATTATCTTTAAATGAAAAATGCTTGTAATTCTAGTGCAGAAAATTACTATTTCTGTTTAATGGAAGCCTGTAATCAGTATGATTTACTTTCTTACTCCTAAAAACTTCAGTAACTATGAAGTGAATAAAAGAAATGGGAAATGGCTTAAAAATAACTCTAACACAGTTGAATCAATGGAGTGTATTTAAAACCTCTGATCTTGAAGGGCAAATATTTGAAAGCTATAGGTCTTGGTGATCAAGAAACAATCCCTTCAGGTATTAATCTTGGAACTATCCCATGTGTCTATGCCAATTTGATGGGTTTTACTTGGGTTTACTGACTTTGGTGACTTGGGCAGGGAGGAACACCACCAGAATGTCAAAAAGAAACTGGAGAAAACAGCATGGAATCTATGTCATGATAGCATTCAGGATCTCAAAAACACAGATGACCTCAAAGAGAAGTTGCTCCATCTTTCTCCATAGAGTAGACACATAATTTGCCTGGAACATGATTAAAAAAATGAAAACAAGTCCGTTGGTTTGTGGTTTGTTTTTTTTTTTTTTGTAATCTACTATTGAAAATAAGTATATTGTAATCAAAAAAAACATCAAACCACATCTCTGCTCTCATTTGTTGCTAAATCAAAATTCACATATGCTGGAATGACACAGAAAAAATTTATCATGGCCCTTGAATTACAACACCTTCAGTTCCAACCTTATGGGAAGAGTAAGAAGCCAACATACAGAGATCCATATGAGAAGCACAGGGAATGCAGCCCCAGCAGGAAACTCCCCAGGCAGGCTGATTCTAGTAAATATCATCTTTAGATGCCTGAAACATTGCTCATACAGTAAGACTTTACAGTATCAACATAGTCAAAAGCATCTTGGCTTTATTCTACCATTTCTTGATGTTCTACAGCTATTTAACCTATTTCCAGACTCTTCTCCTAAGGTTACACGGAATTATTTTAACACAGGAGGGTTTTTTGTAGTTTTGTGGGGTTTTTTTGTTCGCTTTGCTTTGTTTGGGGATTTTTTGTTTGTTTTTTGTTTTGTTTTGGGGATGGGTTTTAGGGAGGTTTTTGTGTGTGTGTACTTGGGGTTTGTGGGGTTTTTTTGGTTTTGGATTTTTTTTTTTATTTGGGGGCTTTTGTTTGTCTATTTGGTTTGAGGGGTTGGTTTTTTTTGGGGGGGGGGGGGCGGGTGGTTTGTTTGTTTGTTTTTTGGTTGGTTGTTTTGTTACCCAGATAGACAAATGCTAATGAATGGTACTGCAAAAATGTACAGAGGGAGCAAACACTGGCAAAAAAATTACCTTCCTGCATGTACCCAAACTTTGCACAGCTCATGTCTGTAAAAGAAAGCAAAAGAAGAGAGCAGCAGGTGCTTTAAGGTGCTGCTCTCTGTCAAAAACCTGGGGCAAGACTCTCAGCTGCTGGAGGACAGAGATGCTCCAAAATTCTGGCTCCCAACCAGAAGCAAGCAGGGCTGCTTTTAAAAACAGCAACTGCTGACAGCAAGGTATGGAAACAAAAGCATAAATAACCTTAAGTTTCTTTTACCTCTCTGGCTCATTTCCTCTGAGACTGTGCTATCTCTATTTCCACAAAGATGTTCTGCCATTTTATTTTTTTCCTGCAGGACTGAACTAAAAAGGCAAGATCTGTCTTCCATTCTATGTTTACTCTGAGAGCAAACTTGAGGTCTTTTTACAATCTGAGATGTAAAAAGTTAAGGAGGCCAAAAAGATTTATTCCATCACCTTTTCCCAAAAATCCAGGTAAAAATTTACAGCTGTTTAAATATAGTTTAGCTAGTGTTTAAGGCAAGCCATTTTTATCTGAAAGAGGAAATAGAAATTAATTTCAACTGCTTCAAGAACTGAACAAATTAATGTGCAGCTTTTCCTACCCTTCCTGAGTTTGTGCAGTCAGGATACAATATAAGGAGATGCTCTCTCAAAGTCCAATTATTCACAAGTCTTAATAGATGCAGCTCTTCAAATACTATTTAAGGACACTAAAATAGCCTGAGAAAGGGAGCTAGAGACAAAAGGGACAGCTCCTCATCTTCCTCTGGCAACACAGACTCTGCAAATAGAACACAAATGGAAGTCAGGCTCCCACATCAAATTAACTCACAAGTCTTGTTTCCCACTGGACAATTCTGACTCTGCAAGTACAAAATTGATAAGAGATCTGTTTTCACAAAAATTATTCTATATGGTCTCAGCTGCCAGTAAGAACTTTGATTCTTTCATGTTCCAAAAGACCTGTGCTCTTTTTTTTGCCTTTGGTGTGTGTGTATGAGTTTCTTCAGTTTTTTTGTTTGTTTGTTTGAAGTTACTAAGGTTGGAAAAGCAGAAAAAAAACAAGTTTCACTAATGGGGAGCAATCACCTCTTCCTGTGGCCTAGGTTAGCAGACCAGTGCCTCAAACTACCAAGACGTGCTGTTCATCACAATCCATTCCAGAGATGTGCTTCTCCTCCTGCAGGATAAATTGGAACTTCACTAATGTTGCCTAACATGAAATCCCATTCCCTCCTCTCTTTCTCTCATGAAACATGCTCTAGTGCCCAATGAGCTTGTTGAGTCTTTGCACATGGCCATCTGAAACTTTTGTGGGTGTTGCCTGAAGTAAATAAAAAAATTCTCTAAGTCAGTTCAAAATAAATCATACACCAGACTGCTTTTTTAAGGCTAATAAGACTGGTGAGATCTGCACGCAGTACTGATCCAGCATTCTGTGTAATATTATAGCATATAACACATTAATTCACTTGAAAACTATATTAAAAAATACTTTTTTACCTTCAACTTCTTTTTTTTCCCCCAAATGACTTACACTTTGACTTTCATGAACTAAATCTTAAGTGATCTTTCAGTTGACTACATGAGTGGTTCCAAGTCTTACAGTCCCCTAATTAGCCACAATAGATTGGAGTAATTATGGAGCAGACCAGAGCAAGGCATCTGCAATTCCTTGGAAATTCCCGTCCTTGGAAATGACTGCAAAGCAGGATGCCATGGCAGCACGAAGGGTAAGGGATTTTCAGACCTCAGCCCAGCATAGTGCAGTACATGTACACACTCTTGGGTCTGAAAGTGTGGAATTTCCCCAATTTCCCCTCATCTCTCATTTTAGAGCAGAGTCTCTCCTGCTCACCCTTTTCTTTTGAACAAATACAGGGACTGGAACTTGAACTACAAAAATTTGGATTTTTCCCCAAGACCTTTAGAACAGATTCATTGTCTCTTGTTCAAATTACCATTTTTCACTCTCCATCAGCTCAGTGTGGTTACAACGCAGATTTTTCGCCCACACTGTAACAATTAGAACCAGCTGGACATATTCAACTAGTTGGTTTAGAAACTTCATCAGGGAAAGTTCTCCCTTTTTCCTACACCCTTCAAAGGGCAGACAGAAGACATGTTCCTGGCACACACACTGGAAGTGCTGGATAGAGAAATATGGATAATGGAGAACAAAGAGTTGAGCCCTAACCTTCACTGTCTCCAAGAAGCACATTAAAAACTGAACCACTCCCTCCAAGCCTTCGGGAACCTTGAATTTCTGCCATTATATGAATGATCCTGAATTATAACAGCTTATACAGAACAAAATAACACTGAAATACTGACCAGTATTACTTTGGTTGCCACTTGATTCTACAAGGGCTAGAGTGAGGAGGTGGCTGACATTCTCCCAGCTTTTCCCTCTTAATTATTTGCCCAGGACACCTCCTTTCCTAGCCACTGGCACAGCTAATCACCCCAAGTTCTCATCTGCTCAGGTTTACAGTAATTTGCCATCTCTCACTCAGGCTTTCACAAATGGGACAGCAGCTTTCCAAATGCTGTGCTGCTGCACAGGGCTCTTTCTTCATTTTGATCATTAATGTCCTTTTGTGTGTCCATTTTCTCTCTGTCTCCTACCACATCCCACACATGTATCCCCTCTGCGTTTTCAAAGCTCTTTGAAGCATCTCTTAATGCATCATCCATTACTCTATAACAAAAAGTCCAGCAGAACCTTCCATGTATTTGAAAATTTGTCACCAAAGCACCCTGTGTTTCATTCTCTCCCACGTCACCTTTTAGCTTTGGAAAGATGTTTTTAAGAGGTCCCACAAAGCTACCTTTCATCTTCTGTGAACCCATCCTTAAAGCTCTCTGTGTAACACTATACCCCTGACCTTTAGTTCTGCCAGAGGATGGCTGTAGCCACTTCGACCATCACAGTCTCATTTCTTCAGGCTCCATTCTGTGCTCAGGCAGCTTTTTCTCTTATGCTGTGGCTGCAAGGTTTGGGCAGTCTTTCATTTCTTTTTTTTTTTTTTTTTGGTATGGTTGGCTAATACAGTCCATGATGTCTATGTCCCTAGATGCTGTGAACACAGAATTAGACAGATTTACTTAACCATGGTCTTCAGTGAAGTGCCATGAGAGCTTTTGCCATATCACTGGCACAAGAATTCAATATATATTCTTGCAAAAAAGAAAGACAGATGTGCTACTTACCCCAATTATTGCTCTTAACATTTGCAAGGCAGTTTCGTGCTCAAGATCAGAAATGGTGTGAGCAGCAATGGGATGTTTGCACAACAAGACTTCAAGCCAATGGATGAAAAATAAAACACATTCTCGTTCTTGCACCTGCAGCAGCTCCTCACTTCCTGCAGGACTCAGAGGAGCTGCACGTGCAGGAACACGAAAAATGAGTGGCATGAAAAATCTGGTTTACAATTGAGATGTGCACCAGGGAAAGGAAGGAAACCTTATGAAAGGAAGTGTATCAGTTCCCTCTTTCTTTCATTCTCATTTTTGAGCCCAGACCTGGACCATTCACATGGCAGGGCCAAAATGGCATCTAAGGACTGGTGATCCTTGTTCTCTTTTTGTCTCTGCCATCTTTACATCTCTCCTGATTATCCTATTCTAACCCTTACTCCATACCAAAGTTTATTTAGAGGACTGGGAGCTTATAATTGTAATTGTAAAAGTTGAGATCTTGGTACCTGAAGTTTGTTGCTGGAGGTTGTAAAATTTAAGGGCTTGTTAACCAAAGCTTTTGAGAGTTAATAGTGGCTAATTGCTGGAGTTAAGGTAACTAGATAAAGCATAAGAATTCACATGGACTGGTGTTTCTTTTCAGCCTAATGAGAATTTATAATGAACATCTTGCCCCCTACCAAATGGGTCAGGATATTTGGGACTCTCTCCCTCCGAGAGGGTATCCTGGTGTGTAAGCATGTTCAGAAAACCAAACATTAAACCTGAACACAATCCTCAACTGAGAGTTTCTGTGATAAAAGGTTCAATGTTTACATCTCAGGGCGCACCTCCCCAAAGCACAGCACTGCAAGGTTGTGCCTTTTCCTAAATTCTGCTGAGTTCTCTCAATCTCTAACGAAGGCAATCACAGGCAATGAAAACTGCCTGGCTTACTGGACCGACACATTTTCACTTTTCAAGCAAAAGAAACATTTAATACCAAATACAGCTCATGAGCAACGGTCAGTAATCAAAACCATTTAATTCACGCAGATTTTTATTTCTCTGCTTATGCAGGTTGCCATATACTGATCAGCTGTGTTTACACACTGCTTTCATTAATAAACCAGTGCAGGGTACATTCATTTTACTAGCTAATTTGCTTGAAACTGATTTCCTGAGGCATAGCCAGTGAACTGAAGCGCCTATAGTTTTTGTGAAAAATACAAAACCACTTTCCATTAGTTTTAAAGATCAGCTGCTTTATTATACAAAATACCTCATTTTTTACCTCAGTCGAGAAACAGGGAGGTTTAAAATTAGATAATTAATTATTAGAAAATGTCTGTTCTTTCCCCAGAGTGTAACCAAAATTAATCACCAATTCAGTTCATTTTAACTTCTTCCCTCAACACTCAGCAGAGTTGTTAAACTCTTCACATGATCACTGAATCTTAAATCTATAAACCTCATCATCTCAGCAGGAAGTTTTCATCTGAGATCTCTTGTGCCAAATCCAGAATTCATTTTAAAATTCAAGCTCATAACTTCATTCTAATGTGTTTGAAAAAGCCATGGTTTTCTGTCACAATCTGGAAATTGGACATTTCTATTACCATCTCTAGGAGGAACATGTGCAACAAGAATCTCTACATATTGCTACCCATTTCTTTTTCCATTTGGATTTCATAAACAAAAATAAAGGAAGGTTAATAATGCAAGTAAATCTTTGGTTTGGGGTTCTTACTGGCAGCCCACACAACTGCAAGACTATAAAGTGAAAACTGCAAAATGAAAATCACAGCTTGTTTAATGTTGCTTAGTCTACTTTATTAATGATAAGCAACAATTACAAAGTAAATGAGCAAACAAAACCAAAAAACACCAGATGCATACTGCATATCTTAGTTTTTATTTTGCTGGCATCTACATAAAATATAACCCTATTCCTTCCATTGAAAGGAGAGACTGTTCTGCAGCATGAAACTGAACAATGCTTTATCTCACACAGATATTAAAAATGGGGGTTACAAGGGGCATGAGACTTCAACCTCACCCCCAGTGAGGATGGGGAGTCTGAGAACGTGGGTCATATTTATAAAGTGACTCTGATTCTCCTGCCACACACTGCTGTGTCTGTCTCCTCAGTTTCACCCTTCTGCAGGGACTCAGGACTGAGGATTGCTCCTCCGTCTGCCCCTGCAATGACGCAGCCCTGGTCCCACACTTCCCTCTGTTTGCAGGGCAGGAGATCAGGACCCCAACAACACCACGCTCTCCCCGACTTCACACCCATTGAAACAGCCCTTTACTAAACTGGGGATGGAAAAACTAAACATCCATGCACTCACAGGGGTTCTCCCTCCTCAGGGCAGGACGTGCATTTATTGTTGTTTACGGGTCCTTTTGGTTTACTTCCCCAGCGTGGCACCGCTGCCCTTGAGGGCATCCCTGGCCACCTGTCAGGGCACCCATGAAGACACGAAGCAAAGGAAGCCCCAGAGAGAACCCACTTGATACAAAACTCCAGAGTGACGTGACTGATCATCTACTGCCCTCTGAGTCCCACCACAGAACCAGGATTTGCACGTGTCTCACTGCCCATCCCCTGAGACATCCCTGTCCAGCCGGGACGTGGCAACAGCGACAGTGCCCAGGCTCTGCTCCAGCCTGGGCACAGGAGCCCCCTCTGCTCTCCCCCAGACACCTCCAGTTGTCTCTCCCCAGGACATCAGGTGGGTCAGGAGGGATTTAAACCCCCTCTGACATTCCCAAGGCGCCTCCTCCATCCCGTGCCCGGGAGCGCTCCGTGGTTTTCCCAGGCACCGAGCGGGGCTGGCCAGCCCGGAGCTTCCCCCTCCCCGGACCTTTTGGGCTTTTTGGAACGTGGCTGCAGCAATCACCTTTGTCTGGGCACCAGGGCCATCCCTGGATGTCCCAGAGCTGGCAGCCTGCATAGGGACTGCCCAGGTCCTCTACCCTTGGATGAAACCCATCGTGTCCATCCTGTCCCATTTACCCAAGGGGAAGTTGTATTATCTTCCTTTTTTTCCCCTCTTGCTTAGTCCCTTGCAGCTGCAAAAGCAGAGGCAGGGAAGAGGACTGAGATGTGACATCAGAAATTTTGAATTTCCAGCTTCCTCTGTCATGGACATTTCCACCCACAGCTCATTTGGAGGTGCTCCCTTAGATTTCCCTCCTGTCTCACAACACATGACTGGAGCTGTTGGCAAAAGCAAACAGCAGCCTGCAACACCTACACTTGAGAGACAGAGATGTTCATTTTGGGTACAAATAGTGTTACCCAACTGGCACATTGCAAAAGACCTTGCCATTTGGTATTGAAAAAAAAATAAATAAATTGGTAAATGTTTTACATAACTGCTGGCAAGCAACTCAGAGTAAGGGCCCCAGACCAAATCATGAAGAGACTCCCAGTGTTTAAAGCAGGGCACACCTATTTCAGTGCTGGCAGTTTTTATCTCTGTTTTTGCCTGAAAAACAGGAATCCAAACCAAGGAATGTAATTTAACAATCAAAAATTTCAAAAAGGTTTCAGCCTAGTCTCCAGTAGGCTTTAAAACGGTTCTTTTTTTCCCAAAGGTTCTTTGAAACCATAAAATCCTAAACTATGTCTATAATAATAAAAAACTGTACATCTGATCTGAAGATTTAATTATTTCGTTTGAACATAAAGTGACAGCTTGCAATATAGATAATAGTTTTGGCAAAGCTGCAGACATTAATCTAGAGGCAGCTTCAGTGTAAAGCTATTCTGGCTGTATTCAATAGAAGTGTCATTGCATTATTAAAATCAAGACAAGCCACAAAAAAATCCATATTCCTCAAAAAGTTAAATCTGAAAAGCAACGTACTTTCAACGTCAAGTTTGGATTAACATCTATCAGGGCCCTTAGTCGTTGAACCACCAACTGAAAAATCAAAAATCCTGAATTTCCACAGAGTTCAAATTAAGGAATGGAAACAAAAACCCAAAAAACAAACAAACAAAAAAAAGGAGCTAAAATAATAAGCCAGAATTGTTTTAGGGTGCAATGTAAATCCAAAACCTAAAAACACTTTCAAATAACATCATGTTTGACACAGTGAAGCTTTTTGTCTATATTTCCTGCCCCAAGTGTACTGCAGCTGCACCTGGCTCCAGTTCTTGGCCATTATAACTTGTAGCATGGCTAATTATCAGAACTATTTGAAAGCTTTCAATTAACTGAAGAGTTCCATCAAAAGTGAAAAATTCCATGCAAAGCCTTGGTGCAAAGGAAGAAATCAGGGTTTCCTTAAAACCTCCAGCTTGAAGAAACAAACAAAAAAATGCTGCCAAACAGAAGAGAATTATACCTCTTCCCACAAAAGTACATTAATAAATAAGTAAATATAGAAATAAATTTCTATTTTACTCTGCCTGACAACAGTACATGCAGTCGAAAAAATTCAAGGTAGTTAGTGATAAACAAACTAGGTCACTACATGGATAACAAGGATAAATATAGTTATTTTTAATGCAGAGGAACATTCCCAGACAATTTTTTGACAGATTGAGATAGCTGTTCTCAATGCAGAAACATGTTTTGTCTACAAACATCACCACCACTCTTCACTTTTTGGTGAACACTTGCAGAATGTAAATTCTGTAAAGATGTAAATGTAAAATGTAGAGATCTGTCCTGTGTTAGTGCTTACAGATATGTTAGGAAAAGGCAAAAGCCAAAAAAAAAAAAATAAAAAATTGCATGGTAGTACAGCAACAACATCTCCTCCCCAGCTAATACATTCTTGTACAATTCCTGCCACTGCCATTTTCAACCAGATTCCCCATGAGGTCTGACAGGACCATGTGAGGACACACCTGTGCTGCCCTAAGAGCAACACTAGCACCACACCCCAAACTCCAGAGAGATGCAGTTTCATCAAATGCCTCACTTCCAGCAGGAGAATATGGTGTCTGTTATGCCTCAAAGAGCATCGAGACTAAATACTCTCCCTTTTCACCCTGACAGAAGAAACAGGAATTCATCAATCACTAGTGAATGATTCCCACCCCTCAGACTGCTCCCCAAAGCACAAACCCTGGGTGAAGCCAAAGAGCAGGGGTGATTCAAGGCAGAAGAAGTTGGTATTTTATTTTTCAGGCTATGTCAGCTTTGAGGAAGCACCTTCCATAAGGCAAATTTCAGCAGATACACACTCTAGCCTGTAATCTACTAGAACAGCAATTTTGTGTCCTTTATGTTGTTCTTTTCCAAAGAGCTTATGTAATATCTCTAAAATCTTCAGTAATCTTACTTCTGTATCTTAACAGAAAAATGGGGCAGAGCAAAACCAGGCTCGTTCCACAGCTGCTTTTCCTAAAGAAAATTTATTCCAAGACTATATAAAAGGCTTTTAAAAATTAGCCCAACTGTTACAAGATAAGTATACCATGTTGCAAACAGGCCAGGCATTTTCAATTTCAATTCTAAAAGCTTCTTTCACCTCATTTTGAAAACGAAAAAGAAATGAGAAGCTCTTGCATGCACAGTAATAAAGTGAGAATAACACTGAATGACATTAACTGAGTGCTCTCCTGAAAAAGCATTTCCAGATGATTCCCGGTTTGTGAGATCCTTGAAACTCTTTGGGTAAATATTTCCAGTATACCAACACTTCTCTGACACACACACACAAAAAGAGATGGATATTCAAGCAGCTGCTGTGGCTGCAACACTGGAACTGGCGCTACAGGAGACCCAAAACATGCCTTTTATCAGGAATAAGTCATCAAAACTCATCATTTCTCTTAAAAGCAGACACCTTTTTCTACTTGATGTGTCAACCTCTGTTTTCAGACTTCAGAGATGGAAAGTAGAGACACATCAAGGATAAGAGATGGCTGGCATCGACAGGAAAAAAGCTTGATGTGACACAAATGACAAAAGATTGCTATGAAAGATGCTAGCACAAGACTTCATGATTATTATTAGAGCATTAACAGAGTGAAAGGGTGGTTTCCTGAAACTCAGAAACCATTAAAGGTATAGGTTTTTGCTGTAATTCTTCAGCTTTGCAAATGGTGCTCCTCTAGATTAAAAAAAAAAACAAAAAACCCCACAAAAATTATAATTACATACCAGTGATTTTTGTTCCAGTGAAGCTGGGGCACAGTTTTCAGATATTTTTCCTTCCCTCCTCTGCCTCAAATAGGAAATGTTTAGATAGAATTTAAAACTCTGTTCAGATTTTTCTACAATTACAATGCTTTAACCAGAATTCAACTGGAAAAGAAATGAATGTGTCAATTTTTAATTATTTATTACTCTCCATGGTAAATTTTTAAAAAACCCCACAAAACCTCAAGAATTTTTTTATCAAAAACCCCAATCAGCAGCAGAGCTAATTGCTCAGAATTAGTTGGTCACTGGTCTCAGACATTTTGAAGAGTTTTCTCTTCTTCCTCCTGAAGTTTTGATGATTTTACAATTATTTTACCCATTTTGCCTTTTCTTTATTCCTGCTCAGTCCTCAGCTGGTCTGAATGAAGGAGCCAGAACCACATCGATTCCCTGGTAGTTTTAAAACAGATTTCCTGCTTGGAATTAAGCCAGAGCAGGATTTCTAAAGCAGGCAGCTCCTCCTGTTTCCACTGAAAGCACATGGGGAGCTTCTCAGCCTCGCCTGCTCTGCGTGGCCCGGGAGCAATCTTTATCCACAAGATAAATATTTGCTACAAAATAATTAGGGAAGAAAAAAGAAACCACTGTAATTTGTCTTCAACAAAATAATCTGCTGGGAGAGACTAGTTAATCAGCACTGGATCTGCCCCAGGATGGTGAGATGGCCACTTTGGACTGGGAGATGGCCAGGAAAATGTGGAATTTGCTCCTCTGCCTTCATCCATGCCAAGGCAAAGCAGATAGGAACACAAGGGATGCTCATGGATCTGACTTCTGCGCATTTCCAGAGGGGGGGAATACACAGCTGTGCTTGAGGCAGGGGAAATCTGGCACCCTGTGTCTTAGGGTTGGTGCAGAAATGTATACCTTGGCAAGAAAATGTGTAAAACTGGCACTGAGAAAACCACCCATAACTCACCCAGTGAGTTATGAACCAGCTGAGGACACACACAGTGTTCCACATCCCTGTCCTTTTCACTTGGTCCTCCCTCCTTGTCCCCATCTCCCTTCCTTGCACCATCACTGGGACTGACTTGCTCCTGCCCTAAGCCATCCCAAGAAGGCAAACTACCAGAGAATTTTACTGTTCTGAGGAAGAGTCCATCTAAATCCATCCCCAGTGCTGGAATTAGGGAAAAGCCAGAGGAAGAGCAATTAGATGGGCTTTGACCAAACCATCAAACCTCACACAGTTGCTTGTCTCAGGTGTGTCTTGCAGTGAAAAATATTTTGGAGACTCGGGAAGTTTCCTACAGACCAGATACTTGTTTCACCCCTCCCTGACCAAACTGTTCTGACCCACAAGTCAGAGCTACACCTTTTGGTGCTCCACCTTTATTCACACTCAGCATTTTGGCTTCAACCTAAGAGAGTAGGTTTAGATGAATTATTATGAGGAAATTGTTCCCTGGCAGGGTGGGCAGGCCCTGGCACAGGGTGCCCAGAGCAGCTGGGGCTGCCCCTGGATCCCTGGCAGTGCCCAAGGCCAGGCTGGACATTGGGGCTGGGAGCTCCTGGGACACTGGGAGCTGGCCCTGCCGTGCCTGGGGTGGCACTGGATGAGCTTTAAGACCCACCCCCAACCCAAACCATTCTGTAACTCTATAATTCTCTGGTTTAAAATGCACATTTTAATGTAATTATTCATCTTTGCTGAAAGATATTGAGGCATACTAGAGCAATCACAGCTCTTGCTGTGTGAACCAATATAGATGTGGTATTAAGTCAATATATATAGTCAATCACACTTTATTCCAGCTGATTTCCGAGCTCTTGTTCAAAATGTTGCTCTGATTTCTTTCTTCCCTGATGGATTTCACAAAAAAGGATACATCTGACACTATATTCCCAGCTATGCCTGACATTGCTTCAATTACAATTATTTCAATTTTTTTCTTTTTTTTTTTTTTTTTATATTACTTTAGTGACAAGCTGAATCACAAGACCCACATATGGAGTAGAGTTTAAGGTTAAGTAAAACCATCCTAGGAAGGAACCAGAGCATTCCTGTAACTGTGCTACAGTACAAAAATGCAGCTTTTCTAAGAGACATTTCTGAAAGAATTCATCTCCCTGAATAAGGATACCAGGCTGAAGAGAAGCCTGGTGAAGAAAGCCAAGGCATCAGAATAGGATAGGCTTGATCACACCCAAGAAAATGAAAGTCATTATCAAAGAGGTTGATCTTTATCCTGAAGGGCTATCTGTAAGGAGTGTATCATTCTGTACAAGGTCTGAAGGTAAAGCATAAAAAAAGACATTAAAGAAATTACACAAAAGCATCATTAAAGGAACATATATAGCATGCACCATAGAAGGGAGCTACGAGGTCATTTCAGCTACTTCCCATGACAACAGCACATCATTTCCCCATCCACACTGTACATTATTCACAGTATCAAACTAATCTTCCCTTAAAATTGTTCAAATAAATAGCACTGCATGGTTTTAAAATAGTTCTGGAATGGTATCTGAAAGCAATCAGCTAGTGGGTCTTAGTTTTTAACCTAGAAAAGACCTTGCAAAGCAATCCTGTGCAATTCCTCACACAAGCAAGGAATCCGACAAGTTACATTGCCTGTAATAGTTTCTCCATCTCTACTTCAAAAGCCTGAGCTGGAAATAGAGTAAAAACCCCAAAGAAAAAAACCCTGGCAAATAAATTAAAGCAGGATGGTCTAAAGAACAGTAATACAGAGTAATGAGGAAGGAAATCTGGATTTCAGGGGCTGATTGTGTGCAATGACACCCAGCAGTGATAGAAGCTCTCCTAGATGAGGGAGAGACTGAAAGATCTAAACAAATACTGAACATAAAATAAATCTAATTAATTTTTTTTCCTATTCTTCATGCCTCTGCTTGTCGCATGCAAGTCTTCTTATCCGTAAGTGTTTCTTGTGTGATCTGTTGTAGCATCACTGTTGCAGAAACCTAAGACATGGGTAATCAGATGCCAGAAATTACTGTTATTTATGCTCTGCTGTCACAGCCCTCCATAATTATGCAGGTTGACACAGCATCTTGACAATGATAGGGAAGAAAGCAGTTTTTTGCAGAGATTTTTTCAGCCTCCCTACACAGAAACT
Organism: Pseudopodoces humilis; assembly: GCF_049639895.1. Classification (NCBI taxonomy): domain Eukaryota; kingdom Metazoa; phylum Chordata; class Aves; order Passeriformes; family Paridae; genus Pseudopodoces; species Pseudopodoces humilis. Next base: position 2,159,040 of record NC_142203.1, read on the forward strand.
CAGCGAATAAAATTGCTGCAGCTAAAAATTAGCAATGCAGTCATCTCTTTCACGTTTGGTTTGGGTTTTTTTTTTCTAGCCTGTCAAAAAGTTACTATTGTGAGAGTACTCAAAGACATGAGTAAAAAAGATCTCTATGTCTAAATGGTAGCTTTATCCTACAGCAGGACCATAATCTGACTATGCATAAATAATTGCCTTGTGTTGTTTAGAATTGAAAACAATCAAGGAAAAAATTATTTTCAAGGGGTCAGGGGCAGGAGGAAGAAGAAGATTATTTGCAAAATGCTGAGAAAACACCCTGCTTTGCATTAAAATTAAAAAATTTGAATTGTGGGGTTCAAATCCAAAGTGTGAAGCACTTAACAGTCACCTGAGCTCATGCTGTCCCAAGTGTGCAAGCTACGCTCCATAGTGAGGCTTAAACTACTGTGTGCACAGAATTGCAATGTTCTGATAGAGCATTTTGGGTTAGGAAATTTCTCCATCAGCTTTAATCAAGAGGCACCACTTGATGCAGAAACTGCACCCTGGGTGGGTTATGCCCCTGTGTCTGACCCCACTCTCCCACACACCACCTGGAAGAGGAGGCAGCAGAAAAATCCCACACCCAACCTCCCGCCTCCTCTGGGGGAGGCTTCGCTCCCCTCCCTGTCCCCTGTGGCCTCCAGGGTCATGAACAACCCACAAAACCCTCAAATTTCTCTCACATCATCAGATTCCTGCTGGGCTGTGCCAAGCTCCTGCCCTGGCTCCGCTGAAGGAGCGCTGATCTTCTTGAGCCTCCTTATCCATCTGCTGCTCCTCCCTGCTGTCATCTGCGCACTTCAGCTTGCTGCTTTAAATACTGCGCCTGAAATCCTAACTCCTAAATCCCAGAACTTGTCGTTCTGCTGCCACAGTTGGGAGAGCTGAGATAATCCAGGATTCTCCACTTAAACAGCACAGGCAGAAGGATGGCTTGGCTGAACGGGAATATTCTCTTGGAAATAAGGCAGTAAACTGCCCCCCAGTGTGAGCAGGGCCAGGTGGCATGGGAAGAACACAGAGATACTGCTGCCAGTGGAGGGATAAAATTTGTGTGGCCAAAGCTCAGATGGAGCTGGGGCTGCCAGAACTGTGGGGGACAACAAAAAGAGATTTTCTGAATAAAATAATGTCAGTAGGCAGTGCAAAAAAAATACTATTGACCCATTCCATGATGTGGATGGTCACCTCACAGACAGGGACAGGGACAAGGCTGAGGTGTTCAATGCATCCTTTGCCTCCTCCTTTAACATAGATGGATCAAGGGGGTCCCAGTGCCCTGAGCTGGGCACTGTGAGAGTGTGAGAATGACCAACACCCAGTTAACCCCAGCCTGCTGCTCCAGCTGGATCCCTACAAGTCTATGGGACCTATTGGGATTCATCCCAGCATCCTCAAACAGCTGCGGATGCCATCACAAAACCTCTCTTGATGATTTTTGAGTGGTCTTGGGAGTCCAGAGAAGCTATGGAAAAGATTATTCTGGGAGGTATTGAAAAATACCTGGAGTACAAGGCAGTCACTGGTCACAACCAGCATGGCTTCGTGAAGGCAAACCTGCTTGTCAAACTTGATTCCCTTTCATGACAAGGTGATCCACCCAGTGGATCAAGGGAAGCCAGCTGATGGAATACTTCTGGATTTCAGGAAAGCTTTCCATACTGTCTGTTACAGGAGAATTCTGGACAAACTGCGCATCCCACAGCTGGATAAACACATCATGAGCTGGGTGAGCAGCTGGGTCATGGGTCAGGCACAAAGGGTGATAGGGACTGGGAACCTGTCACTGGTGAGGCTCTGCAGGGCTCCACCTTCAGCCCTGTGCTCCTCAACATCCTCATAAATGACATGGATGTAGGACTGGAAGGGATTCTGAGCAATTTCGCAGATTATACAAAAATGGGGGGAGCTGTCGACTCCCTGGAGGGCAGGGAGGCCCTGCAGAGAGGCCGTGACAAAGGAGAGGCCTGGGCCAGCCCCAACCGTGTGAGGTTCAACGAGGGAAGGAGCCAGACTGTGCCCTGGGATGGGATAACCCCGCGTGTAGGGACAGACTGGGGAACGAGAGGCTGGAAAGCAGAGCCAGGGAAAGGGACCGGGGCTCCCGGTCAGTGGCCGTGCCCTGGGGCCGGGAGGGACATCCCTGTCCTGGGGCACCAGGCCCAGCAGGGCCGGCCCGGCCAGGGAGGGATTGTCCCGCTCTGCTCTGGGCCGGGGCGGCCTCACCTGGAATGGTGCATGCGGTTCTGGGCCTGACAGAATAAAAATGACATTAAACTGTCAGAGATGTGCAAAGGAGGGCCGTGGGGATGGAGAAGGGCCTGGAGGGGCCGCGTGAGGAGCAGCTGAGGGCACTTGGTGTGTTCAGCTGCAGGAGACTGAGGGCAGACTCAGCACAGCTACGGCTTCCTCATGGGAGGAAGAGGAAGGGCAGCTCTGATCTCTGCTCCTGTGACAGGGACAGGGCCTGAGGGAACGGCTGGAGCTGGGGCAGGGATTTGGGATGGAGATCAGGGAAAGGTTCTTCTCCCCGAGGGTGCTGGCACTGCCCAGGCTCCCCGGGGAACGGGCACAGCCCTGAGGCTGCCGGAGCTCCAGGGGCGTTTGGACACCACTCCAGGGATGGCCAGGGTGGGGTTTTGGGGTGTCTGTGCAGGGCCAGGGGCTGCACCAGATGGACCTTGGGGGTCCCTTCCCAGTCAGTATATTCTGTGGTTGAGTCAGTATTTACTGGTCCATTTTCAAACAACTTCACCAAAAATTGATATAGATAGATAGATAGATAGATAGATAGATAGATAGATAGATAGATAGATAGATAGATAGATAGATAGAGATAGATACATACATAGATACATAGATATGTATATATTATATATATGTGTGTGTGTAAATATATAAATCATAATATATAAGTCTTATAGACATAAGTCTTTTATATACAAGTCATAAAACCCCCTTTTGCCCACAAATGACCCCTTATTAACAAGTTTTAGGTGCATGGGGTGAGGAGTACTATTGAAAACCTAAAAAAAAAAATAAAAAATAAAAAATCCTAGACAGTGCTTTTTGTTGCATATAACAAATTCTTGCTTCCAACACAGAGCTGTGCATCAAGAATTCATAGGATGATTTGGTCTTATCTAACATTTCCTACACTTCTAAGTATCAGACCAGATGTGAGGCACATAAGTGTCTGCAATTCCTCCGTATGGTCTCTGGAGTGTACATATACCCAAATTATACCCGAAGTACAGTATATTTGCACATAGCTGCTATACATTATGTAAAATTAAGATGTTTTTATGTGTGTTTCATTGGGTAACGCATACACACACACACACACCACATACAGTTATTAGCTGAATTAGCTAGAGACTTTATTAGATAATCATGGTCTGCTTCATTTCTCAGCTTTCGGAACTTAAAATAGAAGAACACCCCCGCTGTGATGAAAGGTAACACAACTTGCTGATTAGAGGGAAGAAAAACCCACACAAACAAATGAATAGAAAACCTCACAAGTATGTTAAGTATATTCCCTCAGCAGCAAGACTGAGATTTGATAAAACCTCAAAGCACAAAGGTGTGGTACAGCTTCTGTGCCTCCAGATCCCTGCTCATTCAATCCCTTTCTTCACAGCACACAGACCCACAGCTGCAGGTATGGGTTTGGACAGATCCTTGCTCTGTTCCCACATTAGGAATGGCAAAAAAGCTGTTCTACCCCCTACATGGATCATTAGAAAATCAGCCATACCATGATGTCACTACACTCAGTGAGCTGTTCTCCCTCAAACATAAGATCCAAGTTTCCTATAAAAAAGGAAACTTAGACCCATTATTCCTCAGACTGACATAATGCAACAAATTTAGGCTGAATTTGTATTTCCCCTCCTGAACTTTAAATGCAAAATGTGTTTTAGTCCTCCAATATAAAACAGCATTTTCCAGAGGTTTTAATTTTGCAGATGTTAATGTCCTTACAACACTTCTTTAGACATAAAACTTTTGACTTGTATTTTCTAACACATCATCTGACTAAGATTTCACTGTATTTTGACTGTGAACTTGTTCTGAAACTTAAATTAATGCTGTTTAACCTATTTTTGTTTAACCTATATTTATTCAAACTCAAGCTGGGCTTCAGGTATGCTACAACAATGCCCAATATCATGGAATCACATAACGAGCCTGGGGTTGGGAGGGACCTTAAAGGTCACCCATTCCCACCCCAGCCCCGGCAGGGCCAGCTCCCAGTGTCCCAGGAGCTCCCAGCCCCAATGTCCAGCCTGGCCTTGGGCACTGCCAGGGATCCAGGGGCAGCCCCAGCTGCTCTGGGCACCTTGTGCCAGGTCCTGCCCACCCTGCCAGGGAAAAATTTTTTCATCACATCTAATCTCACTTGTAACACAGCATCGACCATCCTTTAGGATTTGAGAAATCCTGGCTCTGTGGCTTACCTAAGTTTGAGATGTTTAAGAGACTAAGGTGAAAACAACAACACGCCAACTCCTATGTGACTCACAATAAATTCTAGAATAACAGATATTTCTCTCTGATTATTGCAGTTTCTTAAATACAGCTTCCCCAGATATCACCACTTAGGCTGAAGGGATATCAGGCTGTTACTGCTGTTGTAGGGATATGTGCTGCATAAACAGCTATTTTAAGGCATAAGAATCTCAATTAAAAGTTACTGTCTTTTGAAATAACTTCCACAGTGGATCATTTCCTTGATTTTCAACTGGATGGTAATTGAAAAAATGTGGAGGAGGGAAGATAAGACAGTGACCCTTTCTGCTATGCTGCCATTGATACACAACCTTGTATGAAGTATATCCTTTGAAAAGAGACATAAAGGATAAGGACATAAAGGGCAGTGAATTAGGAGGTTGGGCACATGAAAAAAACCAAAAAAACAACTAATACTACCAGAACGATTAATTCCAGTTGTAATAATGCATGGCTTGACATCAAATTTTGTCCTAGGCTGACCAGACACGTACAGAATACAGCAGCATATCCACTATATGCTTTCTGGAGGCTATACAAGCAGTCATGGAAAATCAATTTGAATACAAATGTAATTTGTTAAAAGAACAGTGAAAATCATTATGCAGGGTCACACTGTCAGCACTTTGTACAGAAGCAGATGCTGTCCAAAGATGCAAAGGCATTTGGTAAAACAGAAGAATCTTGGTCTTTAAAAGCCTCTGTGATCTTTTCAGCTTTTCAGTATAGACACATGAGAACAAAGCTACAGTTTACCTCTCTTGTTTCTCAGCACTTTTGCTCCTTGCAGCTGATTCCAGCTGCAAAAAAGGGGCTTTATAGAAACTTCTAAGCCTCAGGGAGAGTGAAGGTTGGTTCCCACTGTAATGGAGAAAAAGCAACATCTTTGAAACACTTCTTTCAAAGTTCTGCAGTTTTATGCGTAGGCTGACAGGACATGGTGATAAAATAAAGAATTAGACTTGCCTGTTTTCAGAAATGTCAACATCATTTTTGGGCAAACCAGACATAAAAACTCAGCAGACAGCTAAGTGGAGAAGCACGATGCAACCCAGAGAGCAGCTTCACTATAAAGACAACTCAAATGGCAATTTTTCAGAAGGTCCTGTTTCAAAAATGTTTATCATGAAGATGTGGGATGCACTGATCTGCTGTGCACCTCCAGTCCCATTACAGTTGTTGATCAGCTTACACCATGGCCAGAGGTGTATCTTGAAACCAAAATAGCCACCGCTTTTAAATCATGCTTTCCTTTCATCTGATCCCAATCTTCACTGACTGTTCTTAAAGCTGTTGGCTTATTTACCCCTGAAAATAAAAACACAGTGGTACTCATGAACCTGTATTACTGCAGGTTTGATGCACTGTGTTTCTTCCTCCTGAAATAATCTCTTGTAGTCTCTGTAGTCACTCTGGTAGTTACTGTCTGTCCACGCAGAGTAAAGCACCAGAGTGCCCGGCATTCAAATTCAACCAAGGAACAGCAACAGCAGCAAATGTAAATGCTTACAGCTGTTTTTAAATATGTATAAAAGGACATTGCTTATTAAAAATGCACCTGCATCTTTCTTGTAAACTAAGGGCTGAAAGTCCTTGAAGGTTGGTTTCATCATGTACTTGCATATAAACACATCTCTGAAGATCAAGCTCCTGTTACAGTGCATGAGACTGCAAATTTCTCAGACTGGCCAGGAAGAAGAAAGTGACAGTCTCCCACTGAGATGACTTTTTCATCCATTACTATCTTTCTTGCCCTTCTCTCTCCCTTAAAACCAGCAGCAACAGCAAAAAGACAAAAAGAACCCCACCCCAGACTTGCTGACATACTATGTATTTGTTCCAAACACAAAAAGCAAAAAGTGCTTTTAAGACATCATGAATAAACAGGATTTCGACCTTCACCATAACTCTGCAGAGCTCCAACAGAAAAAGCAGTTGGTCTTTTTCTTTAACAGAAGGCTTGAAATGCAGGTCAGTAATGAAGTATATGACTTAACTTTCTTCTGCACTTGGAATTTACCCTGAGAGGCAGGTGGGAATCAGCCACTGCACAGATGACACTTCCACTGATTTTCATTCTACACCATTATGGGAATGGACTCTTAGTGAGTAGTGTTGAGACAAGTTCTGCACTGTTCAAAACCTGCTTTTGGAAGAGTTTTGGTTACTTACAGTGCTTTGAGTCACTGCGACTTTTGAGAGGATCTATTGAAAGTAAATGTTATGACAGCCACCAAAATTAACCTGCTATATCAGGCTTGTCAAGCAGCATTTTGCTCTGTTTCAGCACAAAAAAAAAAAGACTCAGTGTAATTTTCTTCTGTTTCTTTCCGAGAGCCAAGGACAAACCTTTAACTGAACAATCACAGCTTAAGCAATCACAGAGCAAATGGATTTTTTTCCTTCCTATTTCACTTCTGCTAGAAAACCTATTAAGTTCTCTCTGTTCTGAAGTTACCTGAAAACATGGCAAAACTGTTGACTTTATTGAGAAAACATCACAGACGTGAGCTATCAGAAGTTCCAAAGAAGCTCAGTGCAAAGCACTTATGACAAGTCCAGAGTTTGTGGCAGATACAGTTATCTTGTGCTTAAAACAGACTTTGGGGAATAAGCTGCAGGTACAAGGACATATTGCATAAGCTATCACATGCTCACTGCAACTGTGTGAATGCTACCGGATTTTGAGAAGCCACCGTGCTGAATAATTTAAGGCTAATAGAATATTCAGTTTTTACTGATATGCTGGCTTCATTTTGAAACCTCAAAAAAAAAACCAAAAAAAAATTAAAAAAAAAAGTTAATATTGAGGGAAACAGGTCTAAAAGTCAGTGTGAATATTCTGGTACTCATTAGGACAACAGTTGTTTTAACAAGCAGGAGGATAGAGAGGTCTCCACGCCGGGTGGGATCACTCAGACAGACAGAACATCCGCGGTACAGGACGACGCTCGGAGCTCGCAGAGGACGAGAGAGTCCTCGGGGGGCTGCGGGCAGGAGAAGGGGACCCACGGGGGTCCCGGAGCCGAGCCCAGCGCCTCTCCCAGGGGCGCGGAGGGTGCCCGGGCGGGACAGCCGGGATGGGCAGGACGAGACGGGACGGGCAGCGAGTGATCGTGCACCGCCCCGGGAAGCCCCCCGAGCCTTCCGCGGAGGGGGAACCGTGCCCACACGGTGCCCACCATCAGCTCCTCGCACGACGAGCTCACACAACTTTTCAGTGCGAGGAGGGTAAACCCCCGTATCCTGCAAGAACTGATGAATATAAATAATAAAGAGAACTCCCAAGAGATTTAAAGTTGTCTCTCTGGGGTAAGGTTGGTCTTTTCTTTTTCAGAAAGGTGTTTTGGTAGTTTTTTTTTGTTGTTGTTGTGTTTTGGAAGGGGATGAGACACCGAGAAGGCGCTGCGGGGTGTTTAGGATGGAGAAGACCTAATTCGAGGGAGGCAGCGAAAGGGTCGCCTGGCAAGAGCTGCTGCTGCTGCCGAGATGCTCAAGCTCCCGAACGTGTTCGCAAACTGTTCCGCGGTTTGCTAGGTCTCCGGCTAGGAGCTAACAGCCTCCAAATTACAATGAAGACCGGTGGCTGGGGAGGGGTGAGGGCAGGAATGGAAAAGCGGTGGGGATAGCTCTGCGGATATTAAATCTTCCCAGCCGCTCATCTGGATTACATTTCAGCTCTCACGGCATTTCTTTCCCCTCTAATTAAGCATAGTTTCAAAACAGAACGTGTCTGAGGATGGACAGTCCGCCCGCTTCTATTTCAAATGCAGAGATAAGTATTTTTCTTTTTTTCCTTTCCTTGTCCATGAAGAGAAAAGCAGAGCCCAGACAGCGGCACCCTGCTGCGAGCCACCTCCCCGGTCCCCCGCGCACTTGGACTCCGACTTTGCGGGAGCTCCGGCTCGACCCCGACCCCAAGTCCCCCGTCCGTCCCCGCCGTCCTCCGTCCCCTCACCTCGGGCGGGGCGCGGCGCCGCCAGGCTCCCGCAGAGCGCCAGCCAGGCCAGCACCGCGCGGCTCATCCTCCTCCTCCTCCTCCTCCTCCTCCTCCTGCTCCTGCTCTCCTCCGCCTCAGCCGAGGGATGCGAGCGGCGGTGCCTCCGCCCGGTGAGGCGATGCGAAGTGCGGCGAGGATGCGCAGGTCCCTCCCGGCGCTGCGCGGCGTGGAGCGTCCCCCGGCCGAGCGCAGCCCCCGCCGCTCCGCTGCCACCCCCCTACGCGCGGTGCGGAGCCCGTCCCGCCGCCCCCCCGCCCTGCGCGCCCGCCAGGTGCCCCCGCGCCTCCAGCATGGCCCGGCCGCCGCCTCCCAGCCGTGTCCCGCCGCCTCCTCTCCTCCCCCTCTTTCTCCTCTCTGCCTTCCTCTTCCTCCTCCTCCTGCCGCCGCTGCCCTGCCCGCCCCGCGCGGATCCCGGGGGCGGGGCCGCCGGGCACACCCCGGCCCCTCCCCGCCAGCGGCCCGCCCCCGCGATGCGGAGGGTGCGGGATGCGGCTCCCGCACGGAGCCGGGACCCCGCGGTGCGGAGGGTGCGGGATGCGGCTCCCGCACGGAGCCGGGACCCCGCGGCCCCCGGGTGATCCCGGGGATGCTCCCGCAGCGCTCCGGTTTGTGTAGACGGCGGGCGCAGGTCTGCGTGGCCGGGGTTCCTCCCCCTGGCATGTCCTGGGCTAGTTTGGTTTTGGGTGGGCGCCTGCCCTCGTCTATCAGGGAGCGGACGCTGTTCACGAAGGTGTTTTATCCTCCGCGGAGGAATTTTGCCCTCCGCAAACTTCTGTCTTGTATGTGCTGTCAAAGCCCTGCGCTCTGCCAAGTGCTTCCTCTGCTTAAAATCCCTCTCGAACATCCACACAGGGAGCTCGCACGGAATCATAGGATTATGGCATGGTTTGGGGTGGAAGGGGCCTCAGAGATCACCACATCCCAATGTGCCACGGGCAGGGACACTTTCCATCAGACCAAGAGATTCAAGGTCCGTTCTTCCACCTCCCTTCCTCCCTCCTCGGGTAGGATCCTACCCGAAACTGGAGGGGAGTCAAAGAAAGAATGAAAGATGTGGCGATATTTCAGAAACAGCCCAAGGTAGAGGCTGGGAAGATCTCACGTCAGGCCACTACACACTTGTTTTTATTTTCATCTCTTTTCCCTACCTGGGTATATAAAGCCACGAGAGTGAAAAAAGTACTAATTGCCTAGTGGGCGTCAAAAGGCTCTCCAGATATTTTATATCTGTAATTTGCATCCCCTCTACATGCCTTCGTAGTGAAAGACCAGATATAAATATTACATTAAGCTTTAATGCACTTGCCGAGTGAGAAGGATGCACTGAACAGCACTACGCTGCTGAGAAGCATTTCTGCAGATACAAACTAAAAGTCCAGGCTGCTTGCATGACAACAGGAAGAGACATCGTGAAATTAGGAGTGGAAACGACCCGTTAAGTCGTCTGATCTCTTGGTTACTTTGGCTGGCACCTCTCAGTAGTTACAGCATTTCATTTTGCAAGCCCTTTGTCTGCCATTAAATTCCTGCCAGTGACAGGGTGACAGCGCTTGCCTAAAGGTTTGGTTTTAGATCTGAGCTGGCAATTAATCACATTTTTCTTTGACACTGGAAGTGTTTTGGTTTCAACACCTTACATTGTCAGCAACGATTTGAAAGGACGAGGTTTCTTTGCGCTGGTTAAGCCACAAAATTAACAGAAATGACGCACCTTGATAAACAGCATTTGACACCCACAGTCCCATAGCTTTTTCTGTTTGCATACAGCTCAGTGGTGCCCACATCAGCTGTGCACTTCACCTATCACAGCAGGGCAAGGCTTCCTGGTGACCCTCAGCCAGCAGTGGTGGGGAGGTGCAGAGTTATCCAGCAGGTTAGGACAGATAAGGAAAAAAACCCAATCTCCTAACATTAATTTAGCTCACTAGCAGAAAAGATGTGCTATCATGAGCTGTGGAATCCAGTGTAATGCCCTGGACACATGGGAGCTTGGTAGCATCCAGCAAAACTCTTCCTTGCCCTCCTAAGGTGCCCTAGCACAACTCACCTGGCAGTACTTCAGGTGTGCTACAGCCAGGCCTTCACTGAATTGCACAGGTATTTCTGCGATTGCATCACCACCTCTACAGCAACCTGGACTTTACACATCAGTCTCCGTGGCAGAGATCTCCCTGAAGAACTACTGCCAGCAAAGAAAACACTTCTCTTTCTCCCCGAGGGTTGCTTTGCTGTCAATAAAGAGATAGTGGAAATTTAGGAAGCCTTAAAAAAGCTTCTGATATTAATGCATCGTTTCTCTGCAACAGTGCTAATTTTACTGCTTATCTCTGTTTTACAACCAAGAATCCAGCTGTCACAACTACAAGGCAAGCTGCACTGAGGCTGCTGTGGCAGCCCAGCATGCCTGCACCCCCAAGTGGCAGCCTTGCCTGTGGTTTTGTTTTTTTTTTTTTTTTATTTTTCTTGAGGGAATAATCCTGTAATGCAGCCCCTTTATTTGCTCAATTAGGATAAATCTGAAGGGACTAACTACACTCGGTACTGGGAGGCCTTTTTCCACTGAGAGCCTGTGACTAGCAGCTGATTAAAATGACACAGAAATAGCTTTTTCAAAGCTAGGCATTGTTTATTCAGCCAAAAGGGATGAAACAACAAAAGGCTTTTCTGCCTGGTTCCTTAAAAAGTGCAATGCCTTTTTGTTTTTAGGTTCTCAATAAGTTTTATTCAACAAAACCTATCTTCCTACTTCAGAGTAATCAGACTTTCTTTGCTGTCCCACTCTGCTGGGCCCCTCTTCCTGTGCTGCCTCCTCCTGCTTGCTCTCCTGTGTTTTGGGGATGACAAAAGGATTGGGGGATGCTTCAGGTGACCCCTTCATCCATCACCTTCCTTCTACCCCAGTTTCTCCCCTTAGACCAGGGCAACACAACTCCAGCTCAGCTCTCTGAGGCTGGCTCCAAGGTGCAGGCTGTTCCTTCCAACCCAAATGTAGCAATCACCTGCATCTAGGTGTTCTTAATATGGATTTTCTGAAGCCAGGCTGTGCTGTTTACTGTCCCAGCAGGTTTTACCCAAGAGTTCCTTCGCTGCTGTGCTGTGGGCTCACACTGCTGCCATTGGGGTTGTTGCAGCATCTCATAGCACTGCCTCCCTAAAGTGACCTGTCCCCGACCTCACCTTCTCGTGAAGATTCTAACCTGATGTCCTTCAATCTCCTCCAAGGTTCAGTAATTATTCATTTTTTGCCATGTTTTGTTTTTCTTGAAGCAGCTGCTGCGTTGACAGCAGGAAAACCTGCCTTCTGGCTCTATCAGTACAATAGGTATGCAAATATCGGTTTTGAGTGGGAAACCCGAGGACCTTCAGGCCACCCTGAAGGTTCTCTTTTCCTTTTTTGGGTTACATATTTGCAAATCCTTACTGTCTTCCCAGTGGTGCAGGCACTTTGCTGAAGTAGGGGTGCAATGGGACTGGGATGTCACAAGCCATTGCAATTCAAGCTGATGTTCTACCTTTCATATCAACATTAATATATATACACAGTATATAAAATCACATTTTTATATCTGTATTTTGATATTTACCCCTAAGGCAAAACTCTTCCTCCGGTCATGTGGATTCATTATATGCTTTGTGGTTTGGAATTTAAGAGAGAAATGGGCTCAAGAACTGCCAGATATTAATCCTCTATATTTCTATCTTCTTTTTCTGCCAACCATAGAACTCAAAGACTACTTTTCACTTTCCAGACTGCTCCTACACTTCAGGATAATTCCTGCCTAATTTTACTTAGCTGGACTCTAATGCACAAATACATATTTTTTTTGTTTACCAGTCACTCAGGATCAAGAACTCTTTTGCATCCATTTTTTTTTTTTAATGTTCTTCCATCTAATGATCAACTCTGTTTGTCAGAATTTTCTGACTAATAGGATTGCCAGACAGGGACCGTGGAGACTGCCTAAATCTGCAACATCCCTCCCTCCCTTAGGCTAAGGATTCCTGTAGACTTTCTGGAGTAGAAGGGGTAGAGTGGAGAAACAAATCATCTGCTGCCTTTCCAAGGGAAAAAAAAAACAAACAACACATTTTCAACTGGGGAGGAACTAATCCATGTTTCATAATGCCCCCACTGTTTTCCTCCGTCTTACTTTAATTAGTAGCTCACATTTCCTGCATTATTACCTGTCTTCCCTTGAATGTTCCAATTAACCCTTTGAAGTCCTGCAGTACATAAAACAGGAAAAGGAAATTGAAATTATAGCCATAAAATTATATATATGTAGAAATGTAGGCAGCCACACTGTTCTTAGATAAAGAGCCATCAATAAAGGAACAGTGACAGCAAGTGTGAATGTATAACATGGAGGTGATTTTGGCATAAAAGAAGAATAATGGCTAATGGCTAATAGCAGTGACATCAGGTCTAAGATTTGCTGCACAAAAGGTGAACCAAGTTGCTCCCACCCGTGCTACAGCAGTAGGAGAGCAAGAGCTGATCCTTCCTGTTTGCCAACCTCTTGCCACTTTTAGATGTCATCCAGTCAACGTGAGTGTAACCTGCCAATTACCCTATAACACCTTTAGGGTATCTTGGATTACCGGCTTTGTGAAGGAGATTAGCTTTATCACCAGCTCCCATCACAGCACCTGCCAGATCAGAACCTCCTTAGAGCCACAGATCAGGACAGTCCCAGACGGCACAGGCATGGATTATATTACCACCTCCGTTATAATTAGGGCTATAAAAAGCCTCTGCTGCACGCAGCAGAACTAACTTTCTTCTTTTCCTTTTTTTTTTTTTTTTCCCTAATAATATGTTCTTAGTTCTTCAGGGATTTGTCAGACGCCGTTCACCATAACCGGCTGCTCTGATTCTGCAAGTCATCTCTGTGTGTTTGACTCAGGAAGAGATAATACATCTGTCTGTCACCACCACAGCAACGCCACCAGAATTATTCCTGGGGTTGACACTGCCTCTGAAAAAAGGGAACAGTTGGCTCTTTTATCTCTTCCCAAGCACAGCCTGATCCCCCACTTCTTGAACATGTGAAGTTTTCCATTAAATCAACATGGGTTTTGTGGAAGATCCTGCTTCCCTCAAACCTTTCTGGTTCAAAAGCATTGTCATGTAATGCTCCATCACAGGAAAGGGGGAAAAGTAGCTGTGCAACACAGGGGAACACTCAAACTCCATTACAAAAAAAAAATTATATATATATATATATATATATCTATATATATATATATATATATCTTTCAGACTTTTGCAGCACAGATGTTTTTCTTCTTCTTCTTTTTTTTGGCTATAACAAAATCAGTATCATAGTTTGGTTTGATTACATTTATTTTGTTTTGGAAGCAAGCTTTTATTGCCTGCAGAGGATAGTATTAAGGAATCCTGTCTAAATGCCTGATTATGTTTTAAAAAGAATCCTTTTCTTCCCAAAGGCAAACAAAAAAAAAAGGCATATGTTCCCAAAATGCAAACATATGAAGTGCACAAGAACACAGGAGAGGAGTGCACAGGCTAAGGTTTGAGCACAACCCCTGACATGAGGCACTCCGATGTTTTACTCTGCAAAGCCTTCTGCACACCCCTGAAGCTGACAAACTGATTAATTTCAGTTGGGATTATTCCCTGCCTGCTTGTGAAAGGAACTGGGATCCATAGTGGTTCCTTCAGCAGGACTAAGGTATGTGGAAGCTGAGTGCTGGTGCACTGTGTGCCTGTTCAGTGCCTCTGCAGACAGTTCAGCACCAGTGCCACGTGCTTCTCCCACTCTCTACAGACATCAGAAAGTCCTGAGTTAGAGATTAGTGCCACTCCTCTGACTGACGAGTCACAGTTAAGGTAAAAAAGTCAAAGTTTTGCCCCAGTGAAGTGAGAGGTGCAGGAAGCTGCACACAGTGGGTTACGGAATCATAGTAGCATGAAATGGTTTGTGATGGAAATGACTTTTAATGTCACCCATTCCCACCCCAGCCACAGCAGGGCCAGCTCCCAGTGTCCCAGGAGCTCCCAGCCCCAATGTCCAGCCTGGCCTTGGGCACTGCCAGGGATCCAGGGGCAGCCCCAGCTGCTCTGGGCACCCTGTGCCAGGGCCTGCCCACCCTGCCAGGGAACAATTCCTGCCCAAGATCCCATCCAGTTAGTTCGAGGTCTTCTGCATGGGAGCAGATTTCTGCTGAGGACCTTGCCCCAGCTGGTGGTGATGCTGTGAGATGGCTGTTCCCAGAAAAACTCAGAGGAGTGTAGAGTACCTGCATTTCTGAGAGACTGATGGGCACCCAGAGCATCCATGTGAGGGTCCTGCTTCACCCCTTAGCTTTGCTGTCTATACGTTTTTTAAAATGCTATCCCACTCCATAGTGAGGAAGACTGATTGGCACCTTGGATATCACATTCCCATGCCTTTGGTGGCCTGTACACCTCTTTCAGCTGCAAATATGTGTACTTAAAGGAAATCAGTCACTGTAAGAGAGACTATCTGACTAAAAAGCCCTCAGTTTTTACAAAACCAAGTTTACACGCTTCTCTCTTTCTCAAGTTTGTCTCTCTCCACCAGCCCACAATTCCTAATTTTCCACTTGTACAGTGTTTGCTTTGCACTGGTACAGCTCATTCTGCCCCCCTCTCTGGATTGTTTCTGCTCCCTTTTACAAGAGAGCCAAATTACCATCATTAATGGGAGTTTGGGGTCATTCACACAGCTGCTTATGGAAAGGAGTCCAACAGCTCTTTGAGATCTCCAGCAAAGCTGTTCTTGCCTCTGATGCCTCAATATCAGGAACTACTTGCACCCTGAATCCTTGAGGGAACATCTTTGAAGTGCAGCCCAGTGATCCAGGTGTGCTAAAGGTGGAAGGATTCCCTCTCATTGCAGCCTCAGAAATCCGAGCTCCCTGGTTTGGCCAGCACTCAAGCGAACCAAGCTACAATTTTCTACAATTTCTACAAACCACACAAGGGCTGTTGCTAGAGGAAAGCTGCTAAAATTCCAAGCACAGCTCTTCAGAGGCTGTGTTAAATTTGTAACAACCAAGGTGCTGTTTTGGTTCTAGTGCTGAAGTTGCTGTTTTGCAAAGTTAAATGTGTTGCACCAAGGTCTTTATCCTACTGCTATTTATACTAGATTTTCAAGGAGAACACCATATAATGAACTTGGTGAAAGAGTTCATTTCAGACACCTACAAAACATATTTTCGTGTTAGCAAGAATATGCTTCAACCATTTAAACTTTAAGGAATTTTTACAGTGTCAGAGGTTGTGTGCTTTTTGCAGATTTTTGCAATAAATAACAGGTTTTTTTTGTTTTGTTTGGGTTTTTTTCTTTTTGTGTTTGTGTGTTAATTTGTTTTACTCTGAGGGAGAGAACAAGATTTGAAACATAATTTTAGAAATTACTTTGTCTTACTTTCAGTGCTCATCATGCACAGTTATGTTCATTATGCTCATTCACAATTCAGAATTTTAGAAGTCAGGGGAGGAACCATTAAATCACTATAAAGTATTTAAGGACATGGTGCCACCTGCATTTCAGGCATTTAACTGCAGATTTAACCAAAGATCTTGTGATTTCAAAATCAGAGAATATTATTAGAGCCAAGAGCTTTTGACTCTTATTCTCTTGTGGTGGGATGCATTTCAAATCAACATCACATATGCATGGAATATTTCAATTATTAGTTCTGTATCAATCAAGAAGACAACTAACCAGTATGGTTTCTTCTGATACCTGGTAGTCCATTGTGACAGTCTGTAGATGATTCATGTCAGAATTTGACAAGGTGAGAGATTTTAGAAATAATTTTATGCCACTGCAGTGAGCTGACAGAGCCATCCTGCCTCAATGTGTGACAAAAATTTTTTGCCACAGGAAGTAATTCTTAAGTGTTCTTGGGTCGGTTGAGGTTTTTTTAATTGGTTGGTTTTGTTGTTCTTGTTTTTGCCTTCTTCAGGTTAAGAGCTAGAAGTGTGTATTATAAATTGATATTCATCAGATACCCAGAAAAAAATTTTAAAAAGAGGAGGAAAAAAAAAAAAAAAGGTTGAGGGAAAGAGATGTGCGAGTTCCAGTTACATTTCTGAAAGGTAATATTTTTTATGACTGGCAGAACATTTTTCCCCAAGATGGAAAAGGGCATACTCATCTAAAGAAGATACAAGAATCATCTTTTCTTTTCAGATTGTTAGTGGTACAGCAGCCAGAAAACTTGTTTGACACAAGATGCTGAGATTTCGACCTGCACTCTAACTCAAGCAATACATCTGCTTCATCTGCCTCTCTGGTATATCAATTAAATATCTTGACTATTTCCTTCCCCTCAGGGACTCTACTTTTCCAATGAGTCCTCTGGTTCTCATTATAATTTTGAGAAATCTTCATTTTGTCTCATTTGATTTCATCTCAGTTGACAATCAAAGCAGCTTTTCCAGGCAGCTGCTGAACAGGCTGGGGTGCAGCAGCATCAGCCCCTTCCCCAGGGAATTTACAGCTTCAGACTAGAGCCAAAACCACAAAGTGCTGTGGAGGAACAAAGTGAATGGGAAAAAGTAAAATTAAACATGACTTTTTGTGACAAAGTCAAATTTATACACGCAATTCTCTTTGTGTTGTTAATTGTGTAGGACGCAGCTCTGGGGAAATATAAAAAATTCGAGGATGACTTGTGTTGTCTGAGTTAAAATCTCCTTCAGCCTTCAGACTGACATTTGTATTCTCACAAGAGGATTGTGCAGGCCCCAGAGAACCAGCAATATAATCTATTTTATTTTTTTTCTGGGTTCAAAATCAGGAGCTCTCTCCCTGGAGGAGGAGGAGGAGGAGGAGGAGGAGGAGGGTGCTGCAGTACTACTTTAGCAGTCAATTTCAATAATACAACAGTAATAACAACAACCACCACCACAAAAAACACCACCAACAAGAATAAAACCAACAAAGCATTATTACTACTACTACTACTACTATTATTATTATTATTAGTAGTAGTAGTAGTAGTAGTAGTAGTAGTAGTCATCCTCTAATGGAAATAGACTCAGAGAGCCAGCATGTATTTAAGTAAAGGAATGTAGAACAATGTTTATGACACCATTGTCATGGGGCACAGTGGCATACAATTCAACAGAATTTACAATGCATTATGGCTACATGTTTTTAACAACGTGGACAAATCCTAATAGCATTGAAATATATAAGTATTCATTAATAAGTATATGTTAATTTAATATAATGATGTATTAATAAGTATATATTTCCTTTTTTGTTAGGTCTGTACATTTTTCTGTCCATTTATTCCTTTCACATATCCTGAATTGCTGCCTGATTGGTGGTTCTGTCACATAAAAAACTTTATTTTTTTAAAATTGGGAGTTCTGTTTCTTAAGCAAGAATACTATAAAAGGGCCATTTTCATTGGACATTTCTCTCAATATGAAAAAGCTTCCCATTTAAATATTTTCTTTACGATAAAGGATGTTTCTGCATATGTTTAATTCATAAATCTACTCAATCATTTTAATTTTCACAAAGGTAGTTTTTTTCTTTAAAGTCTTTTGGTCCCAGTCAGATAAATAGGAAAGATTAATTACTTCTATAAAATTCAGTTATAAATTATGTATGGCTATAATATGGAAGTTTACTACTTTTCAAGTTTTTGGGTTTTTTTGGTTTTTTTTTTTGGTTTGGGCTTTGTTTTTTTCTTTTATAAGCAGTCAAATATTTCAGTATCTTGCAGATTAGGAAATCTGGTAAATTCATTCACTAGAATTGCTGTGGTGTATCAAACCTATTAAATAGTAAGCTTTTGTAGCTTTGGTAATCAAATTGGCAATATTGAGCACTGCAGCTAAAGAACAACATTAATTCTCAAAATCCTTCTTTTCATGATGCAGATGGAAGAGGAGAAAAAAAGGGCAGAAGCTGGTAAGAGCAACCAAAGATACTTTTTACAACAAAATTTTGATCATTAAACTTTGAGAAGTTGGCAACTGAAATTCAGCTTTTCTACCATACATACGCATGCAAATAAGAATGACCCATTTACACACAGATTTTTCTGTGTGCCAAAACAGCTTCTTCAGCACTGACAAGGTTTTAATTCACTTTTACAGTCCTCAGAGTAATACAAGAATACTGTATCTGAAATAAAAAAAAAAAAAAAGCCTGAAGAAAAGTCACGTTCCATCAGTTGGATAGGGAAGAGTTGTGCTTCAATGCCAAATGTTATTTGTTGACTCACATATCATTCCTACGTCTGGCAACTAAAGGCCCTGGAGATGAAACAAGTGCCCCCAGCCCACCAGTCCTTTAGAGAGTTTTTATTTTTTCCCTGTTTATCTCATTGTGCCTGATACAGAACTGGGGGAATGTCTGATCCACCCGGAGGCTGACCTGCCACTCAGCGAGACCGGGCCAGGCTGGAGAGTTGGGTGGAGAGAAACCCAGTGAGGTTCTTCCCACAGGGGCACGGGCAGGGCCAGCAGGGCCTGGGGGTGCCGGGGGTGCCGCTGGGGGCCAAGGTGGCCGTGAGGTGACCGAGTGTCCTGGGACCCCGGGGAGCCCGTGTGAGAGAGCGGGCAGAGGTGAGGGAGGGGATCCTGCCCCTCTGCCCCGGCCAGCTGAGGCTCCTCTGCAGCGCTGCCTCCAGCCCCGGGCTCCTCAGGCCAGGAGAGCCCAGGAGCTGCCGCACAGGGCCCAGGGGAGGCCGCCCACAGCATTTGGGCTCTGCAGCAGCTCCGGGCCGGCCAGAGGCTGCGGGAGCCGGGCCCGGCCAGGCCGGAGAAGGGAAGGCCCAGAGGGGATCCCGTTAGAACCAAAGAACCAAACACGGGAACCAAACAACGTAGGAACCAAACAACGTAGGAACCAAACAAGATCCAAATCCCAGAATCCCAGAATAGTTTGGTTTTGGAAGGTTCCCGTGGAGCTCCCTCAGCCCAGGCCGTGCCCAGCTGGGGCTGCCATGGCTCCACACAGGGACACTCCAGGCCCTCCCTGGGCAGCTGTTCCAGGCCTCTGCCCCTCCATGGACACAAGTTCTTCCTCCTGCCTCTGGCAGCCCTCGGAGATGTTTGTGTGGATCCACGGGATCTAACGTAGGAAAACACACCCTTTACACCGAGATTCAACAAAACTCATCAGACAGTAAAAATCACACCTGTACCTGATCTGTCTTAGACTCCCAAAGCTGTACTGCCCCACTGTGAGCTGCACAAAGGAAATTTGCTGCATCTGCCTAGTTCACGTAATTTTGTAAATACTTGGATAAGAATTACGTACCGATGATGATCTGAACAAAAAAGTCTTTTTAATCTTTGGAAAAAAATAATGACTTGATTTAACATATTCAGTTTGGATTGCAAACACATAATTTCTTTGTTAAATTTTAGAGAATTTGAATTGCAGCAAGTCCTACCCAGAAAGCATCCAAAGTTTTACCCTCATTCATCCAAAATTCTTCAGTCTTTTAGGGTTTTGGTGGGGTTTCGTTTTGGTGCTTTGTTTTTTTTTTCTTGCTTTGTTTTTTTTTTTTTCCATGAGTTTCTGATTTTTTTTTGTTTTAACTTTATTTTGACATTGTCTTTTGTTTTTGTTTTTTTTTATTTTCAACAAGATTACTTCCTTTGATGAACATTTCTTACGCATTTTTCCTGTTTGATGTGAGACTTGTGGGAGGCCACACTCCCACAGTAACTTCAGGATTTTTGTTTTCAACTATTTGAAGTAACTTCTAGAGTCTAGATGTTTATATGTCCTAAAACTTTGGGAAGATCAGTTACCAAATATAGACAGTTATATCTCCCCATGGAGAGGAAAAAACCCCACAAATTTAGACAGCGATTGCTCACACTGGTGAGAAGGTGCAGAATAATCAAAGTACAGGGGTAAGGAGATCTTCATGAAAAAATGAAAAAAAATAAATTAAAAAGAAAAATAAATACAAATAAGAAAAATATTTTCTAAATAATAAAAATGACAAGAAATAAAAAGAAAAATTGAGATGCTTCCATGAGAAGCAGACTGGTCAGACACTCATTCCTTTTACTTGCAGGGCCACAGAAAATAACTAGAAACATCATCAAAGACCAAGGAATGTGAAAGGAGGGCATAATTGCATTTAAAGGAGTAGGAAATATTATGGTACAGAGGAGAAATAGGATAAATTGTGAGAAGGTGATGACCTGATGGCACTGCAGTCTGGCTTTATAGTGGAGGACAGATATTTTCATGATTGGAGTGTCACAGAGACATTGCAGTTAATTTTGGCAGAATTAAAAAAATAAAAAGTTCCCACAACACATGTAGAAAACTAGGCATAATTAGTTTTGTTGCTTACAGAGAAATTATTTGTTTAATTGCTTTTTAATACAGATGCTTTGGAAATGGAAATGTAGCGCATTTTGTAAATGGACTTACTGGCTGTAGAAAAGGCAAAATAAACATTTCTTTCTGCCTTTATCTACAATAACAAAAGAGATACATTCATGAACAAATGTTAGCATTAATGCTTTGATGAGTTGCCAGAAATACACATTTAGCCAGCAATTTTAAAAACCAAACTATTACACATAAAATTGGTGATATAATCTCTAATAAAAATAATAGATACTATTTAACAGTACAGACAACCAGCATTTGCTGGAGCCCATAATTAGTGTTCTGGCTGAACTTCAAATGCTTTATATATTCAATCTGCAGCCTGTTTTTTTGGTTTATCACCTCTCATTTCCATACACTTAAAAAAGTTACCCATTGAGCTCATCCTTTTAGGACAATATTTTAACTTTCTATAATTCTGTTTCATGGAGTCGTAGTTCTATGAGTATTTTGGGTTGGGAGGGACCTCAAATCTCATTTTGTCCCACCCCAGCCACGGCAGGGCCAGCTCCCAGTGTCCCAGGAGCTCCCAGCCCCAATGTCCAGCCTGGCCTTGGGCACTGCCAGGGATCCAGGGGCAGCCCCAGCTGCTCTGGGCACCCTGAGCTGGAGGCAGCTCTGCAGGTGAAGTTTCACCTGAGCAGGGCAGAGGGACAAAATTCCCCCCTCCCTTGATGATTTCGGTTCAGGGAAAAGAAAAATAGGAAGGTTGGGGTGTGAACTTCTTGCCTTTCCACAAAGAACTCCTCCTGTAGCTTGTTCTTGCTGTCCCAATAAGATTAAGCCGCAAAATCAGGAACTCTATAAACACTAACACTCAAGAATTCCTCCTACAATGATTATTATTACAACAAAAACATCAGTGCAAAGAACAGTGCAATTTGCAATGCACTTGTAATGCTTTGTAGTGTTAAATGGCAGCAGTTGGAGTAAACAATCCAAGGCAAGAATTCCCTTTAATAGCACCGTTTTTGTGAGTTGGAGTAATTTGTGCATCACGACAGTGATCTTGAAAAACCCCATCTTTTAGAACATTCATTATGGTACACAATGGTAATTATTACGTCTGTTTGCTGTCTGAGAAAACAGTTTCCTTCCGTCTTTGATATCTTTGATAACCTGTTCAATTAAGAAATCATAGTGATGTCTTTGTTTTTTTTCCTACACTGAAAGGGCGTTTGTAACATCTTTAATAATTTCTTCCCCAGCACTGAAATTTAAAAATACTGTTACATTTGATTGCAAGAAATAGATTGCAAACAATCAAGCAAATCAAACCTCAAAATAATCAGGAAATATTCAAGAAATGAAATGTCAAAACAATTTCTTGAAATCTAAGCACAGGAAATTTTTTTTTGTTATTCATTCAACACTATTGAAGTTAGAAGGAACAATGAAGAACAAAAACCTCATGATATACAATATTTTAGAGGCAGAAATCTAAGAAATGCACTGATTAGAGAATGTGCATTTACTAACATCTGCAATTTTCCAGCTTTTTTGTCACACAATATAAATTAATTATTATTAATATAATACAATATTTATTAAATTATCATAGTTAACACAAATTAATAATTCAATTATTTATATTATTTATATGTTATTTTTTAAAATTAATTAATAAAAGAGAAACACATTCTTCCCCACCTGCTCTAAACCCACATAGAATCATGAAATCTTTTCCTCTGTTTGTTTTAAAAACTGATTTACCCTTTCAAGACAATGCCTATAGATTCACAGTTATTCTCATTTATTTTGTGTGGTCAGTATCTCCCCCTTTTCCCCTGAAACCATGATTTACAGGAAATAAGTTTAAGGCAAAACAAGATTAAGAAAAATTGTTTAAAAATGTCCAAATTATTTAGAGTAGGGAGGGGCACTGTGTGATACATTGAGGAACAGATAAAGCTTTCAACAACAGATATATGCTTCCTGCAGCTGTAACTTGTTACGTTCAGTTCTGCTGCATTCCAATGCATCATCAATTCCCAATCCCCAAACAAGGATTATTTATCCTTTTATACGCTCTGTCTCCAACAACAATTGTGCTGTAGAGTTCATTCCATATCAGTGTTCAAAGACCCACACAGTGCTCCATCAGGAATACCTCCAAAATTCAATCAAACCTGATTAATGATGCCACAATATTTTATTTCTTTAGTTCAGCTGCCGTTCTTAAAATTCTTTGCAATGTTTATTTAGAACTACTTGGCCCATGCTGTAATTTTTCTACTATTGTTTTTTAATGTACATTGGGTTGATTAACTATGGGCAGCCTGAATTGATTATCTTTAGATTCTCTGTTTCTTGCATATAAAGAGAGAATTCACAATGCCTTGTCCTGGAGCGAATGAAGACCTAATTGTTCCCCATTTGTTGTGGTTACTCTCCCTGAGAGTAAAACATAAGTAAATAATTCAGATCATCCCTCTCAGAAGTAGAAAGCAACCCAAAATTGACATTTTTAAGATGTTTTGTTCCCATTAAAAAGTACTATTTTTATTTTTTTTTTTTTTTTTAAATATCATTTCTATGTTTTAACTTTGAGGTGTGTGAAAAGTTGTCTAGAATAGGAAGAATATAAGCAGCTGAGAAATGCCTGGAATGAGAGATCTCCACATGCTGTGTAAAACCTTTTTCCCTGCAGCTAATATTGTATGTTGGGAATTGTTATACTGAACTGAAACACACTTCCATGGCACTTGAAACACCTGAAGTGCTGGGGCTGTGTTGGAAGCTGCTGCAGGAGGGATAATAGAGGGATTTCTGCCTGCAGGACCCCTTGGCATGCCTTTTCAGGGGTTCAGGCACGTTTCTAAATTCAAACAAGCAGGAAGGAAAGTTTTAGATAGGTATTCTCATGGTTTTACCATTTAAAAAAACGTAAATGTCTCTTAAATGGAAGTCATTTAAATAGTGCTAATAAGTTAATGCCATGGGGTCTTATTTTTTAGGTTACTTAACTAAGTTTTTATTGGGTGTTTGGGGCCCTTGGGATTGATTGTTTTCTGAGGCAGAATTCCCTCTTCATTGACAGCTCAGAGAAACTGTGGTCTTGGGAGCTCAGCTCCCTGTCCCAAATTTTCCCTGTTATATTTCCAGAGTCCCATCACACAATTTCCTCCATTACTGACTTGATGACAGACCTACCTTTGAGGAAAACATTACATAATTTTCAGTTCTCTTTTAATTATTTTATTTTATTTTATTTTATTTTATTTTATTTTATTTTATTTTATTTTATTTTATTTTATTTTATTTTATTTTATTTTATTTTATTTTATTTTATTTTATTTTATTTTATTTTATTTTATTTTATTTTATTTTATTTTATATTTTATTTTTCTGTTTTATTTTTGTCTTTCAATGTACTGTGATAGATTCCTAGAGGCAATTCTCACCTGATTCACGTGTTCTGCTTGTAGCTCCTGATGTTCTGACAGTGCAGCCCAAGGTGGCACATCCCACAGGACACTGTTAGCTGCAGAATTACACAATAAAGGTCAAAAACACCAGTGTGATCTCAAATCACCCCACTCTGGGCAAAATAAATGGATCCCCCATGTGGCTTTTTCGGTTTTTTTGGGTTTTGGTGGTTTTTTTGTTTGTTTGTTTGTTTGTTTTTGTAAATGGGGTGATAGTGATTCCTGACCAGGCAAACAACTTTGAAGTGTAATAGATACGTGGGAGACTCTCAGAAGTGACATTAAATGAAATGCTGAAGCACCTTCTTGTAGATATTTACTGCAAAAATGTCAGGAGGACTGGAACAACGCAGAAAGAGGAACAACCTTGCAAATATTGTCAAATACCAAACTGGAACTATCATCTAGCAAGCTGCATTAAAAGGCCATATGTTTCTTTTCTGTGGGAAATTAAGTAATGTGAATCCTTAGCCAGTGGTTTCTTTGAAATACCATTAATTTATTAGGTGGAATTTAGAATGAAACTCAAAATCTTTTGCTATTTTCAGCAGTTAGGTGCTACTACTCATAACGATGCTGGGAAATATGAAGGAAGTTTATTGCTAAAAACTTGTTTGTGACCTTTAAGAGGCTTTTTTGTATAAAGAAGGAAATGGTGACAGCTACATGTATTCATTTAAAAGTCATTTTCTCTGCCCAAAAATGTTATATGTTTGATGAATGGATTTTTAGTGAATTATTTCTAACATTCTCAGCTATGTCTTGTCAAACAGCACACACACACCGTGTGTCAAACTTCTTCAGAAATGCATAAACAAAATATTAAGGACTTTGTGCTTTATTTATTAAACATGAGGGAGAAGTGAGTGTAAAAATTCTTCATTAGTTAAATTCTGTCTATAATATATTGTAAAGTGCAAAATATAGAAAATTTTTCTTTACTTTTAAAAATAGTGCAAGGAAGTTATTAAATAGTTTGCAGAGAAAAGTGATTTAAAACATATGTTTCTTTGGTTTCCTTTTGTATCTTTGTTTTGAGTTTCACTTGTTAGTTTTAGTGGGTTGTTTTTGTTTGCTTTGGGGATTTTTTGGGGTATTGAATGATTTTTATTTTTTTTTTTGCTTTGGACAGCCGTCCTCCAGGATTAAAGAATAATAAAGATCAAAATTATACTGAGCTCTGAAGTGGATGGCATTGCTGGAACTGAAATTGTTTCTGTGTCAAGTGTGGGCTGTGTATCTGGGAATAGAACTCAGGCTTTTCCTCGGATCCTGATATTCACCATGGAAAGGAGGAAAGGACTTTGATAAACAAGCCGTTCATCATGACATTATCTACATTAAATTTAGACTGGCAGTTCTTCACTAGGTTCTCTCAATCTGAAGGGGTTTCTAACTTGTATTGCCAGAGTTTTGCTACTTCTGAGACAAATAAATTAACATAGAGAAGATAAAAGATAAAATCTTATATCTTTCATTAATTTGACAAATTATCCTGGCTGTGATTATTAAAATTCATCATCAGTCATAAAGTCAAATCAAAGAGATTCATTGAAACACCTTATTAGTGTAGATAAGACGAGTTACTACCTGTACATTTTTCTTTCAGGCATTCAGTAATTATCATTTGTTAATCCTCTCTATGAACACAAATGATGGATTCCAACCTCCAACTTTCCTTTTGAATGTCTTTTCTTTTCCGTGGGGAAAAACCACAATGTAAACCAAACCAAACAGAAAACAATTTCACAGATAAAGGACATATTTTTTTTAATTTTTTTTTTTTCCCCTGTGGCCTGAAGCAGAGCTTCTTGGACTTCTTATAATCTATTAAAATTTACCAAACTGAAATAAAAGTAGTTGAAAAGAGATTTTGGTTATGTGCAGCCAGGGAAATGGAAGCAGCCCACCAAAACTTGTCCCTTCATCTTTTAAACAGATAATTCTGAAAAGATTTACCATGTTTTAATACAAAAATCACAGGACACTTAAACATCTTTAGATTTATGTTTGGAGTTGCCCCTTCTCCTTCCTTTTCCCCTTCCATCCTGAGTTACACATTTTAACTCATGCTCTCATGGACCATATAAACCACTGGAATAGATGGTGTGCAGATTTTTAGTACAGAAATCTGTTTCACACCATTGAATTTCATTAGTTTTATTGTGCCATTTTGGTCCTATTTTGCAGGTTTCCTCTGGATGAGAAAGAAATGGATTCCTTGAAGGAAGGTTAAAGCTTTTAACTTGATTTATCTTATACTGGGCCTATGCTTGCCATAAAAGCAAGGAAAGAGAAACAGTAATTAATTTTTATAAAGGATAAAGGATTGCTTATTCAAAAATGTATATCTGGGAAATGTAAGACTTCCTACACCATATGACACATTCAGCCTTTGCAACCCTGCATCCCCAAAAAGTCTCAAAAAGGACATAAAAACATCGCTTCCCCCAGCTCCCACAGCTCAGTAAAGACAGAACTCTAACTTCTTTCAATAATAGAAGAAATAATGGCTTTGCAGGAGAAATTAAAATATTATGGAAGCTTTTAATAACAATTAATTAATGCAACCTGAAAGCCATCAATAAGGGAAAAAATCCCAATCAAACCAACAACAATTTTTTGTTAAACTGATCTGTAGAAAAAAATTACCTACTCTTTCCTATCATTGAATAATTCATTGAGAATCACAAATATTTTCTAAACCCCCCCCTCCCGAAAAAAACCCAAAAAACAAACTTGCATCAGCCAGGTTAGAAAACAATTCCCAGGCTTCTAAAAATTCAGTGAGCTTAGATAAGGAAATATCTTGTCTGCTCTGACGTCAGTGTCTAATGAGGCATTACTTATAGGAAAATACAGACAGCAACTAGAATTTATACATGCAGAAAAAGAGACTGATTTCTAGCTGCAGTCCTAGAAATATTGCTAAACTAACATTAAAGGAAATAAAATTTGAGGGTTAGGCTTGTTAAAGGATTCACTTCTAGGTGAAGGACTTGTTTTTAATTAATTTAGTCCCACATTAGCTGTAAATGCCTAATATTGTGAATCAGAGATGTTAAATTCTGCTCCTACCCAAGCCTGTGGAAGAGTTGCTCATTAATTTGATAGTTCAAAAGGCAATTTGGCATTTTTCCTGATATTTGGGAGAGGAGCAGTGCATGCAGTAGTGTTTCTAGTGGTAAAACAGAGTGTTTTTCTTCCTCCTGTTACCCTGTGGAGGAGGACTTTGGAACAACAGATTCTCCTTGTTCTTTGAGGCTGAAGTAGTCTCCATGGAGCAGTTTTAAAAGTATTTACTGTTTAAGGGTGTTTTCTCCATTCCAGTAGCTTAAGAACACTTAATCGAGACACTGGGATAGACATTATAATAGATTTATATCTGTATTTTCAGTGATGCAGGCTACAATAGAAAATAATCTTTGTGACTAAATGCTGTTATTACTTACTTTAAATGCTTTACAGAAGCACTCTAAGTTGGTTTTCTGCTTCTTATTGAACAGAGAGAAGATATGGCAGTCTCTTCCATCTGTAGCTTGCCATTTGTTCCTATTTGGGTGATAATATTTAGATAATTAGAAGTAAATTTTTGAAGCAAGTTCTTTTTCATTATTAAAAGAAAGAGAGAGAGAGGAAAAAAAAAAAAACAAGGAAAAAGCCTCTCTCTTTTTTTCCTCTCAGACAATATTTAGAAATTACGTTTCACAGAGCCCTAGGTTCTTTTGTGTGCCATCATACAGCTTCTGCTATAGATGATTCCTAAGATTTTGTCAGCTCAGGTCTTGCAGAAGTTTCCAGTGTAGGGGTGCTGCACTCTAGGCATCCCTGTCCTCCAGTCTTCTTGCAGGAAGCATTTTAATGATGTGGAACAATTTAATTTTATGGCACTTAATGGTCATTTTATGGCATTTAATGGTGGTACTACTTAAATTTTAATGGCAGGTTTAATTTTGGGTTTTACACAGCACTTCCCTCTCTGCCCCAACCAGGAGGAGGCCACTGCAGTTCCCAAACTGCCTGGTATGGCTTGTGCACACCCAAAATAATGAAATTGTTGCTATTATTTTGGGCTTATTATTATTGAAGCTCTTACGCTTCAGAGGGATGAATTTGTTCAAACTCCATGACACACAAATGTTCTTACACTGATCCTGGGATCAAAGGGTATCTTCGTAGCAAGGGATAGAATTAAGTGTTAAAAGCCATAAAAGCTGTAATGCCAGATTTTTTTTTTGAAGTGGAAAAACTGGTATCTCACATATCTTTCTTATCATCATTATGACTGTAGAAATTGTGAGCTCTCCAATATACAGTGAATGGCTTTGGAGAAAAGTGAGTATATTGTTTAAGGATTTTTCTTCCTTTCCATTCCACCCCTTACGATGCCTACAGAAATACAGGGTAACAAATAGATGCTAATTACTTTCCCTGGGAAATGCTAATTAGCCAACTGAGTAAATTCATAGCGTGCTAAAACATATTAAAAAGAGTAAGACCTTTTTTTAAAGCAGGTTTTTATCAAAATGCACTCTCTTTCCTTTGACACTCAGAACAGAATCCAAACTCTAAATCATCATTATGGATAAATACAAAGAAAAACAGTAATCTTGAATATCTAGACTACTGAGCTCATGCTAAATAGCTGACTTGATTCCACAAAAAATATATGGAATTCCATAGTTCACTATGCTTCTTAAGCCAATTGTGAAGACATATTTAAAGATAGATACAGAGAGGCTCTTCCCTTCCCTTCCCTTCCCTTCCCTTCCCTTCCCTTCCCTTCCCTTCCCTTCCCTTCCCTTCCCTTCCCTTCCCTTCCCTTCCCTTCCCTTCCCTTCCCTTCCCTTCCCTTCCCTTCCCTTCCCTTCCCTTCCCTTCCCTTCCCTTCCCTTCCCTTCCCTTTCCTTCCCTATCCTTCCCTTCCCTTCCCTTCCCTTCCCTTCCCTTCCCTTCCCTTCCCTTCCCTTCCCTTCCCTTCCCTTCCCTTCCCTTCCCTTCCCTTCCCTTCCCTTCCCTTCCCTTCCCGCACCTTCCCGCACCTTCCCGCACCTTCCCGCACCTTCCCGCACCTTCCCGCACCTTCCCTTCCCTTCCCTTCCCTTCCCTTCCCTTCCCTTCCCTTCCCTTCCCTTCCCTTCCCTTCCCTTCCCTTCCCTTCCCTTCCCTTCCCTTCCCTTCCCTTCCCTTCCCTTCCCTTCCCTTCCCTTCCCTTCCCTTCCCTTCCCTTCCCTTCCCTTCCCTTCCCTTCCCTTCCCTTCCCTTCCCTTCCCGCACCTTCCCTTCCCGCACCTTCCCTTCCCTTCCCGCACCTTCCCTTCCCGCACCTTCCCTTCCCTTCCCTTCCCGCACCTTCCCTTCCCGCACCTTCCCTTCCCGCACCTTCCCTTCCCGCACCTTCCCGCACCTTCCCTTCCCTCCCCTTCCCTCCCCTCCCCTCACCTTCCCTTCCCTTCCCTTCCCGCACCTTCCCTTCCCTTCCCTTCCCTTCCCGCACCTTCCCTTCCCTTCCCGCACCTTCCCTTCCCGCACCTTCCCTTCCCGCACCTTCCCTTCCCGCACCTTCCCTTCCCTTCCCTTCCCTTCCCTTCCCTTCCCTTCCCTTCCCTTCCCTTCCCTTCCCTTCCCTTCCCTTCCCTTCCCTTCCCCTCCCTTCCCTTCCCTTCCCCTCCCTTCCCTTCCCTTCCCTTCCCTTCCCTTCCCTTCCCTTCCCTTCCCTTCCCTTCCCTTCCTTCCCTCCCCTTCCCTTCCCTTCCCTTCCCTTCCCTTCCCTTCCCTTCCCTTCCCTTCCCTTCCCTTCCCTTCCCTTTCCCTCCCTCTCCTGTCCTGCCCACCCGCTCCCTTCCCTTCCCTTCCCTTCCCTTCCCTTCCCTTCCCTTCCCTTCCCTTCCCTTCCCTTCCCTTCCCTTCCCTTCCCTTCCCTTCCCTTCCCTTCCCGCACCTTCCCGCACCTTCCCTTCCCTTCCCTTCCCTTCCCTTCCCTTCCCTTCCCTTCCCTTCCCTTCCCTTCCCTTCCCTTCCCTTCCCTTCCCTTCCCTTCCCTTCCCTTCCCTTCCCTTCCCTTCCCTTCCCTTCCCTTCCCTTCCCGCACCTTCCCGCACCTTCCCTTCCCTTCCCTTCCCTTCCCTTCCCTTCCCTTCCCTTCCCTTCCCTTCCCTTCCCTTCCCTTCCCTTCCCTTCCCTTCCCTTCCCTTCCCTTCCCTTCCCTTCCCTTCCCTTCCCTTCCCTTCCCTTCCCTTCCCTTCCCTTCCCTTCCCTTCCCGCACCTTCCCTTCCCGCACCTTCCCTTCCCGCACCTTCCCTTCCCGCACCTTCCCGCACCTTCCCGCACCTTCCCGCACCTTCCCGCACCTTCCCGCACCTTCCCGCACCTTCCCGCACCTTCCCTTCCCGCACCTTCCCGCACCTTCCCGCACCTTCCCTTCCCTGTTTCCTTCCCTTTGTATTGTTAATCTTTTTCTTATACCTGACATTTTAGAGGAAAGTTATTTATAAAGTAAATTTAGAACAAATTTAGCTACTTTTGTAGTGTGTACTCTGTCATGTTTCCTCTGTCAAATCTAAGTCTTCGATGGGTAAGACAGATTGTGTTGATATTCCTGGGGGAATAGCTATTGATTGAAAAGGTATATTTAAAGTAAATTCTTGAATTTGTTGCATAAGTTGGGTGCTACTTGAAGAAAAAAGTTTGAACACCTGTTGAAAGAAACCCATTTTTACACATACCCAACCTCTTCTCAATGAGCAGGCGAAAAATCAAAAAGTCAGCATCACTGACTGGAAAACTTAAGCACAGGCAGAGAGTTTGAGATGGTGTGGTTTGAGCTTTAAGTCAACCTAAACATACACTCCTGTCTTAATTTTAATTCAAGTTGTTGGAACGAAGCTGATTTTTTAATATTTGCAAGTAAACTCAGAATCAATTACTGATATGTAATACTGTATTTTTTTAAGGTAGCCTGAAATTAATTTAAGCCATAATATCCTGCTCCTGAATTTTTTCCCTTGTAATGTGCAGTGGAATATAACTGTTATTTCAGCAACCCCAAAACTCTAATGCATAATATCTGTGCCTACTTATTATGTTCTATACTTGAAGGTTTTTTTCATTCCATGAAATTATATCACCAGGAAAAAAGAAAAAAAGCATTTTTACTTTTTATTGCTTTTTTTTTTTTGTGTGTGTATAGTTTTCATTTTCTCAGGGGAACTGGAAGAACAATCACATAAATAAAATTCTGCCTATACTGAAAGTTACTCCCTTGTTCTTGCAGTTATGAAATGAAATAGAAGTTCTAAAAGATATAATTTTAGTATTATCTTAGCATTATCTACATCTTGGAAATACCCTTTCTCAGGGTGAAACATGGTTGTATAATGACAGGACTCAAAACACGATTTCAAAGATCATGACAGGCTGTGGCAGGGATTTAAATACTGCAGTGATATAAACAATTTTTTTTTTTTTAAGCATTGTTTGGTTATCATCGAATTGGAATAAAAGACAAACATTAAATTTTCAGATTATGTTATAACCCCCTGTTAACTTTAAAAATAAATACTTTCTGAGGGTAACTTGAGGCTGAGGAAAACAGAAAAAATGGTCTTTCTTCTGAATAACTCTGATTCTTAAAACAATTTGTGAAATAAATGCCCAAACAATATTTTAGCCAAAATTGCTACATTTTATGAAAGAACAATAGGAATCCACTGCCACTGCTTTTATAACAAAGGAACATTTTGGGAAGAAGCACTTTTGCCAGTTAAAAAAATGTCCCTGAAAGATTCAAACACTGTTTTTTTCTTTCTACAGTATATATAGAAGCTGTAGGGGTAGGGGATCAAATCAAGGGGATCAAATGTAGGGGTAGGGGATCAATTACTAAATTAAGTAATGTGAGCAGTTCTGATTATAGGAATGCAGATTTGCCTATGGTGTTCATGGTAAACACATCCCCATTTATGCACAGTCAGGAATCTTTATGACAGAAAATCTTTCATGCTTATTTCTCACAGTTCTGTCTACATTCTTCCTCTTAACATTTTTATTGAGTCAATAATCAAGAATACTTTCTGTGTGATATACTTCATAATGTTCAAGAGTTTGCTAGCGGGGTCAAGAATCCTATTTGCTATTAAATTAAACTTGCCTAAGTAAAAGACTTTTTTTTTTTTTTTTCCTGGTTACATCATTTAATTATTGCAAATCAATATCTCCAACCCTTTTTTCTCTGTAGTCTTTATAGAATCCTTAAGATTTTTCTTTCTTTGTTTCTTCTGTATATTACCCTTTCTGTCATTTTTGAGACTAATCCACTTCAGTGGGCTTTGGTTTAAGATTGTAAAAGTGTTCAGTTTATATAATCCAAGTTAGTGAAAACTTGGTCCTTATGAATCCATGAATTGGGTCAGAAAAGTGAATATAACCCATTACACTTTGGAAAAACACTTCAATGGCTTACAAAAATAATGTAAATTCTGATAATTATTAAATGTTATATTGTATTAAAAGTATTAATTTTATAAAACTTAATGGGCATTATTTTAGTACAAGCATGGTTCCCCCTATAAAAGATTCCCCAGGGAAGAAGATTAATCTAAAATAATCCTAAACAAAATCTACTCTACTCGTCCAGAAAAAAATAATAATTAGCAATTTACCACATAGAAAACAGTAAATCAGAATTATATTTATCTAAGATGAAATCTTCGTGTATTCTCAGAATACAGTAATGGTTGTTAAAAATATGAAGTAAAGAAAAAAAATTGATGCAAGTGGGTTTTGACATAAATTATTTCATACAGAGCTGAGTCCCTGTATGCACTCAAATATGTGAATAACTGCTTAAGTAGACAAGAATACAAAAATATATGAAAAAATATAAGGTCACTGGAAGAAAAAAATCAATAAGTCACGTTGTTTTCATGAGTTTTAAGATGTTTGTAGCAACAAAATTATTTAGAAAAAAACCCAGATCATTCCAACCACTTTTCACATCCTTAATGCTGCAGGGTTAGACACCGACATTCCCCTCCTTAGCCGAGGGAGAGGGATTTTAGTCTAAATGATCTGATTTGCTTTAGGTTGGATGAGGTTTTAGATTAAGGACGAGAAGAACTGTTGACTTTTTCTTGCCATCCACAGTAAAGAAAATCCCCGTGCCCAGCTCATCAGCAGAGCTCCAGCAAAGTCCATGGGATAGGTCTGATCTGTCAGGTGTTTTCAGATTATTAGCTGCTAAATATATGATGTTATCTGAAATTAAATGGCTATGCATATAGACAGAGAGAAGGATGGGTTTGAAGCTCCTGCAACCCAAGTCCGTGCTCTTGTGGTGAGGAGATTTGACTGATGGGAAAGGTGACTTTACACTCCAGGTAGAGAATCAGGATATCACCCCATCTCTGTGTCCCAAGGCACAGAATTTTAAGGCAAAAGATCACCCATTTTAATTCCTTCTGGATGTCATTCCTCTGCCTGTGACACACCTAGGGTGGAATGGTGGGGAGGAAGCTACGCCCACCAATAAAACTAGCATGAACAGATATGTGGTGGAGAAGTTCTTTGAAAGCAATTCAAACTAAAGACGTAACCTGGTCTCTTCCTCAGAAAAACCCTAAACTTTGCTAAAAGCTGGGCAGGCATTTTGAGGCATCACTTTCAAGCTACAGGATAGTTGGTTAGCTGTGAAGAGCAATTGTTATCCTTCACCCTTGGCTTTCTTCTTTAACGTCAATAGCTTTAGTGTGATACAGCAAGGAAAATCCTACGTTTTTATGCATCCTTTCTTCATTTATTCTTGAAAAGTCAAAGCAGATCTCTGCTAGTTCCCCTGAGCCCTTTTCCAAGGCACCTGTGCCTGTGTGGCAGAGTAGATTCTCCTCTTTGGCGAAGTGCCTAAATATTCACTGTTGTGATCTCTATCTCAGTGCTGCATGCCAAAAGCCCTTGAAAAAGCTGTTTTATCAATCTCAGGCAAAAGGACTTTCCAAAGCCCATCACTGGCAGGGAGATTTTTTTATTCACTTTATGGGGCTCTGATGGGATCAAGCCTGTGTAATAACAGACCAGGGCCTAGCTCTGCAGTCACTGAGAGTCAGGAGAATTTATGACTTTCCCCAAGATGCTCAGAATCTCAGGAAAAAAACCCCAAAAAACCCCAACCAGCCAAACCAAAACTAAAATCCCAATCAAAACATTCTTCCTTGCTTATATAACCTCTGAAACAAAAATATCAGTCATTCTGAGCTGATAGGACTCAACAGATGTTTAAATGCATCCTCCTCTGAAATCTTTGGTCAGAACCTCAAAGCAAAAACTGCATCCCTTTAAATTTTTATGCATATGAAAATTTATACCTGAAGAAGCAGAGGGACATGGGAAAGGAAAAATGAGACAAGCAAAAAAGCACCACAAAACCAACCACTCTGAAGATGGAAAGGAAATCTGAATGCTGAAAGTTTTATAAGTAAGACATTATATCATTGTAAAATTCTCGCTGCTCTTTTAATTAATTGATATAATATTAATATAATATCAATTTATATATTTTATATTGATATAATTGATATAATAAATTAAATAAATAGAAATAAATAATAATATATATTATATTACTATAGACTACTATGTATGATATATTACATATTACATATATTGCATATTATATTATATTATATTATATAAATATTATCTATTATATGGTATATATTATTATATTATTATATAGTATATAATAAATTTATAAATAAATTTAATATTTAATTGATCAGACAATCAAAACCATGAAGACAAAATCTCAAAATCCTTCTTAGATTCCATTTTCTGGGCTCACCTGAAAAAAAAATTCACATTCTTTTCTTTATCTATAAGTCGGAATTAATGGCTTTATCAGATTCCACATTTTATTTTTCTCCAATTGTTTTAGAATATCAGACCTGAACTTTGAAGATACTTTATTTATGGCCAGAATAATATTTGCTAAATTTAACATCTATCACTTTTACTTGAAAGTTTTGCATTATTCTTTCTTTTTCTGGGTGACTTGAATTAAAACCCTTTGGCTTTAGAAACCTTTCTAACATTTTATTTTTCCTTTTGCAGAGTATTCTTCCATGAAAAATAGCATTTTTTTTTAAATGAATATAGTATGGCTAAATTAAAAATTAAGCTCCTAATGTGCTCCAGGCATATCATTCCACCCTCAGAAATCCTCCCTCTCTTCTCTTATTTATATATATATAAAATATAAATATCTGAATGACAACTTTTCCTCCAGTAATTTAAAAAAATAAAGATTTCACAAGTAGGTCATCTACTGATAAGTCTCAGGTCAGCAAAAATTAGTATTTCTACATCTCATTTTACCATGATCACTGGGATATCTTGTCAAGGCAAATCAGTTTTGCATCATCTTCTTCTTAATTTCACCCACCTCTATTTTCTTTCTGGAAGACTATTCCCATCCCCTTTGCTCAGCTGGCCCATGCCTTCCCCTCAGGTGGCACAATCCCAATGTGTAATACCATTTCCTAGTGAAAAATGTGCTATTTTTGACCAAAGGTCCACTCGTTGCAGGATACTTTTATTTCCATTCTCTATTATTCTTCTGGGTTATATTGAGAAATGCATATTCAGAAGAAATATTTTGGTTTGTATTTCTATGGTTTGAATACCCAGCATACAGGTTCTTTGTAATGCCTGGTATGACACTTTTAAAGCACAATTAAAGTTGGGTTTCAAAACTTTTTGTAAGTTGTTAAAATTCTGGAAAGCAGGAAAATTATGAATTTAATTTGTGCTGTTAGGAAAAGGCAAGACAAAAATTTTTTAAATTTTAACCATGACTAATTACATAAATATGCCCATGAAGATTCATAGATCCCTTTTTAGATTTTATCCAAAGACTCAAAATCTTACTAAGTTTCTTTAGAACATGTTAATCTTAAATAAAGTAAGTATCTCTGAGTTATATGACTGGTAAGTGGCTTTTACATTGACAGAACAAACCACACAGTGATAACTTGGCTCAATTTTTAATAAAAAAAGTATTATATGCTTTGGATGAATCTTGTACCATATACTATAGGTAAAATTAGTTTGCTAAATATTCTGAAATGTGTTTTTATTTATTTTTACATTTTTGTAAAAATGAGCATTCAAAAAGACACCAAGATTTGAAGTGTGGGTAAGGAATCAGAATTCAGTGCTCATATAACAATGTCTTTCTTTGCCAAGTATTTTTAACTCTGTAAAAAGGATTTCAGACTTGATGCTGATGTTGTTTGGATATTATTTTCCTTTTTTTATTTGTGTTTAAAGAACAGCTTATTCCTCAGCTTCAGATAATGTGAGTTTATGCCCCCCTCACCATTCTAATAAGCAAAAACTGACAGGGATTAAAACAGGAAAAGAATAAATCTGAATTTTTTTTCTTTTTTTTCCTGAAAACATAAAAATCTCTGGATCATGTTCCTAGTAGCAGAATTTATTTCTGTTTCTGTTTCACCAAGAGAACCAACCACCTGTGGAATCCAAGTGTGTGATTCACACCTACAAGTTAAAAAGACACATAGTCAAAAAAAAAAAAAAAAAAGGAGCAAAAAAAAGTTTTCAGCTTATTGAATATAATTAAAGTGTAGTGGGATTTTCACAATGATTCAGCTACTGAGCATTTGTTGCTGAAGCAAGTGATGAACTTCCCACTGAATTCAGGATTCTGGGGCACTATTTAAAGAGCCTTGCAAAACACAGCATGAAAGAAGAGGGAAGAAAGTAAAACTTAGGATAAGGAGAGAAAAAAAAATTTCTTTACCTCTCATGTAAAAATCTTTGACAATTTTCTTACTGTTAAGAGAGTGACTACTGTAAATAATTTTTTGTTGTAATTTTTTTTCCCTAATCACATAGCAAAGTAAAGGCATATTTCCATTTTGAAGATATTGCCTAGCTTGAGCTTAGACCTATGAAAATACTGTTTTTAATTAACTGTTGAATGAAGTCAAATTCACTCTTTTTTTCCATGTCTGCAGAAAAAAAATTGTGCTTATTGGATTACCTTGAAATTGTTTAAGCAGGCAATCATGAGCTGTTAATAGTGTATGCAAAATGAAAATAGTTTCTGAACCACTATGTTTATACTTAATGTTCCTGTTACTTAAAATATATATAATGAATGCTAGAAATAAGCATAACTAACAAAAATATATAATTGAAAATAAATGCTTTAATTCAGGTTATGTTTTTAATTGATTTTTCCCCTAAGTATCTGTAGGGCCTTGAAACCTTTCCTCCTCATACATTTAAAAATGCTATTGTTTTACTGAGTACCAAATGGGAGCTGGATCTCTCATACTAAAAAACTTTTAGCTGGGTGTAAAGTTTTAGTTCTTTCTTTTTTAGAGAACTTCCCAATGATCTTCCAAATGTTGTCATTTTGGTATTGTAAATTATATAAATAAATATTATAAATATATATATAATATTATAAAATATATATTATAAATATATATAATATAATATAAATTATATAAATATGCAAATAATCCCCCAAAAGGAGATTTATAGCACCACTACAGCACAGGAGAGTATCCTCTATGTAACAAGGCCATTAAATATGCAGGACTGTCACATTTCCACTCATAATAATTATAAGGGCTATGGACAGGGGATAAATGAAACGTGGCTGGCAGAGGTTCCTTTCTGCTCCTACAAATTTTGACTTCACAGTAAATCCTTGGAGCCCCTTTTAAGTATTTGGAAGTAGAGAAATGTAAGAACCAACCAGTGGTGTTATTTTAGTGTAACAGCCTTCTCAAGTGCTGTTAGCCCGGGAGATGTTACAATTTTGCATTGCAGCCTTTAACAGGAAGTAAACAGGACATTTTTCCACGTCCCTTAAAACACCACTCTTGAATCTCTGGCCTCTTCTCATATTTCCTTAAGATAGCCAAACTGAGCAGCAGAAAACATCAAAATTCCTTAGTAGATTATTAAACAAGCAGATTATTTAATATTTAATTGACCTGTGTTATCAAGAAGATTATTTGTAGATTGTTTCTCTCATTTGTGCTGCAAAGCCTGCAAAGCTAATCATGTAGTTCCATCTCGGGGTACCTGTGGGGAGGGGGTCAGTGGTGTCTCATGCCCAGGGGAGGCAGGAGTTTGGGACCTCAGCACTGAGGTCCCAAGCAGCTGGAATCTGCTTTTCTGGACAAGACTGGGATAAATGAGTCCACTGTGCTGAGCTGGAGCTCAGTTTCTAAAATGCAGTCTTTAACTTACATATCACAGAATTGATTATGTTGGAAGGGACCCCAGAGCCCACCCATTCCCACCCCAGCCACGGCAGGGCCAGCTCCCAGTGTCCCAGGAGCTCCCAGCCCCAATGTCCAGCCTGGCCTTGGGCACTGCCAGGGATCCAGGGGCAGCCCCAGCTGCTCTGGGCACCCTGTGCCAGGGCCAGCACTGGCCCCTGGCTGGGTTAAACCTCCTGAGATCCCCTGGGGTACTCCTGGGATGCCCAGGTCCCTCGGGATGCCATCCCATCATTGCATGCACACTTGCAAACTGAGCTCTCTTCATGCTCTGCTGCTGCTTCAGGAAGTTTTGGGGAAATTGATGGACGTTAATTTGGCAGCCTTGCATCTCAGTCCTAATAAGAAATTTCCAAATGCTCTTTGTCAGGGGATGACTGATTAAGTAGTGGCACTGTGATACAGAGCTGAGAAAAAAAAATTGATTGACCTGACCAAAACATTAGTTTCTTCATTTAGGTCAAGCCTTTGTTGGACATTATGATATTTTGATTAAGGTTTTCTCATTAATTTTTATTTTCAGAAATCCAAGGTTTCCTCTGGATCCCAAGGCAAATATGTTAATCACATAAAGACTTTTCAACCTTATAGGGCACCTAAACTGTAATAAAAAATAGATTTGGTCAAATACCAGTGCTGTAGGGTAACACATACTTGATATTGAATGTGCCACTGTTCCCAATACTGAACCTCATCTAGGTCTGAAACAAAACTCTTCTTTGTCTTCACTGTAAGATTACAATTAAAATAAACTTAAGCACCTACTTTTGACAGTCCTTAAGTTTTCCGTTAAAACTAGTTCAACTCACCACCATCCTGCCAAGGTTCTAGGAATTTTCTTTCTTTTATTATGTCAAAGTTAAATTTTGTTCAAACTGGCCAAGTTGGTTTTTGCAGCTAGTTCTGAAATCAGCAGGATTGCACACTTTTTATTGAAGTTGATTTTAGCTCTTTATAAGTCATACATGGCTCTTCTGTTATTGTGGGAAATAAAAGGATTTTGACTATTAAGAAAATATAAGTAATGTAATAAGCCAATTATATGGAATGTTAAAAGGAAATTCAATAATGGACAAAGAAAGTACCAGACAAATTTTACCCTGACATTTATTTTTAAGACCAGAGCAATATTTTTCCTTCCCCAAACATATTTCCTAATAACCTCAAATTAAATAGCAGTGACATCATTCCATTATTTTTTCCCCTTGTAAAATCTAAGAAATATTTACTAATTTACAGGTTGACATAAGTAGTGAATTTACAATTTGTAAGAGATTCACAAAATTAACCAGTTCTTAATGTACCATAATAAAAGTAGGTTTTGGAAATGTACCCTGCAAAGTGTCTTTTCCTGTGAAATGATTAAAATGTATTCACGGAAGCAGTAAATAAGATATTCTGTACATCTTTTTTAATAGTTTCCCTCAATTATTTCTGAAAATGACAGTAATGAAAATGGATGACAGTAGTAAAATTGGAATTCTCACCCTGGAGAGCTTTAATCTTGTGGAAAATAGTTCAGAGAAAAAAACTAAGAAATGGGGTTTTATAAACATTGACCAGTATGTAAATACAGAATTTAGATTCCAAGCCAAATATATTTTAAGAATTAACCATTGTTAATGTATGACAGAAGATACTCTACCACCTTGGGTAGATATCTGTCTGCAGTGCCAGCTTCTCCAGAAGGTTCTTACAAATGATTTTGAGGTCAAAAAAGAGAAAAAGAGAACATGTGGATTTCTGCCATTAGGATGCTGACCTTCAAAGCCTGCTTAAGAAATTTGCATTGGTGGATGACTCGTTGAGATGAGTTTGGGAGATTCTGACTTTTGTCCACATGTGGTAGGAGGTTCCTGGTTTGATGGTAACACATCCTCATTTTCCTCAGCTACATCGGCAAGCCTGCCTTAGTCATACTTCACAATTACAGGTGATACCAGCACAGAAACACATACTTTCCAACATATATCTGCAGCTTGGTGTGTTTTGATATGTTATTTACCTCAGAATCCCAGAAAATGGAAAAGCCTTCCCAGGCCACCAAGTCCAAGCTGTACCTGATGCTCACCTTGTCCCCAGCCCAGAATACTGGGTGCAGAATACACCAGCCAGGGACAGGCACTCCAAACCTCCCTGGGCAGTGCCAAGGCCTGGGCTCCCTTTCCATGGGGAAATTCCTGCTGCTGTCCCCCCTGAGCTTCCCCTGGCCCAGCCTGAGGCCGTTCCCTCTCCTCCTGTCCCTGTTCCTGGGAGCAGAGCCCGACCCCCCCCGGCTGTCCCCTCCTGCCAGGGACTTGTGCAGAGCCACAAGGGCCCCCTGAGCCTCCTTTTCTCCAGGCTGAGCCCCTTTCCCAGCTCCCTCAGCCCCTCCTGGGGCTCCAGCCCCTTCCCAGCTCCGTTCCCTTCTCTGGGCACGCTGCAGCCCCTCAATTCCCTGTCAGGAGGGTCCCAGAGCTGGACACGGCACTCGAGGTGTGGCCTCAGCAGTGCCAGCACTGCCCTGCTCCAGCTGCTGTCACCAGCACCCCCAGGGCCTTCCCCAGCTTGCCAGAAACATTTCCCCCAGTCTGGAGCGCTCCATGGAGTTGTTGTGACCCAAGAGCAGGACCTGGGACTTGGCCTTGTACCTCACACCCCAGGCCCATGGTCCAGCCTGTCCAGGTCCCCCTGCAGAACCTCCCTGCCATGCAGCAGATCAACACTTCCACCCAAATTGGTGTCACCCACCAGCTCACTGAGGAAGGGTTTGATCTCCTCATCCAGATCATCAATAAAGAAATTGAACAGAGCTGGGCCAGTGCTGGGCCCCAGGGAGCAGCAGAAGTGACCATCCACAAGATGCCTGCTGCACCAGTCCCCACCTCTCTCTGGGCCCGGCCATCAGCCTGTGTCTAACCTAAAGAAAAGTACACCTGCACACGCTTATTCCCAAACGTAAATTAGTTTCTGTGCCTCGTGAGTGAAGTGGGGATGAACTGCTTGGGGGAAAAACGCTTTCCAGCCTCTAGCAGGGCAATGTTTTATGGTCAATACCAAAGCAGTAGATCTGCCTGAAAGAGCAGTAGGCCCAGGGAATGTGAGAGTCTGAGCTTTTGCAGACCAGCATCTGCTTTCTGAAGGATAAGACCCTAAGCTTCTTACATTGGTTGATTCTTTAGTGTTAAATCTGTTTTGCTAAGGACCTCTACTATAAACATTAATGTTTTATAGCATTATATTCCTTTCAAATAGCCAGAAACCCATGAGAATGTCTGTAATGAAGTGGCTGAAATTTTTTGAATGAGGCGGAAGGCCACACTGGAAGAAATTTTTCATCATTATCAAGAATTCACGAGAATTTTCTCATGCACAGTCTTTGTATTCTAATAGATTAATGTTTTTATTTTGATATCAGAAATCTTGAAAGCTTTATAATCTGGGTTTTAATGAATATATGAAATTAGTTCACTGAACTTGATAATTTTATAACACTTGCATCTAACATTCTTGCATCTAAGAATGATGCAAAGTCCATAATTATAAAAATAACTCTTATATGGTGGTATTTTTTCTTTTTCTTAACTTTGACAGAAAATACAAATTCTAGTAATTGGATCATTGGAAAGGTATTCAATTCTTTAGTACAAATGTACAAGTTATATGTGCGTGTTTGGAGTAAGATGGGAAAGTGTGGACAGCACTTTTAGTAAAGTTATTGAAATTAACAGAAAATATTGAAACAAAAATAGGAGAAATGGATTGAGGAGTAATTAAACTTTAAAGGAGAATGATAATCAGAAACTACTTTTGTATTACATCTGCATCAAAAAGTCGGTGGGTCTCAAACAACTGTTTTATTAAAAGCTTTTGTTTGTTTGTGGGGGATTTTTTGTGGGTTTTTAAAAATTAATGGTTCTTATTTTTATATAAATACAATCCATTTCCAAGCAATTTTGTTCAAGATAAGTTGCACTGAAATGCTGGAATGAAAGGAAGGGAGTATTTTCACATTTAATTTTATGACATTTAAACCTGCAGTTGTGCAAAGGAAGACAGAACTCATGAGGTGACTGGGGTAGAAAGGCTTTTTCAGATAATCAGAAAATAGAATAACAAAATTAATTTAGTACCAGTACCACTCAGAAGAGGTACTCTGTGTTGGTTGTTTCAGTGCAAAATATCAAGAGCTTATTTCTGCTCCAGATTAATTTTAGGCTGCTGTAGATCAACTCTCAAAGTGTTCACTTGCAGCAGGCTGTAAAAATTTACAGTCTGGTTCTCTGCTTTTGCACACATATAAAACCTATTTGAGAACATGGAACTGGGCCCCACAGATATGAAAGTGTCCAAACAACACAGGTTTGCTGCAGGTGCAGAGACCTGGATGGAAAAAAATGTTCCACCACAATCCATTTAAATATTGAGAAGCAATTGGAAGGCTTTGGGTAGCACTACTTTGAATTCTAAAGCCTGAAAAATAAATTACCCTGGTAAAGAATCTGAGGCTTTTGTGATGAAATACACGCTGTTTTTCAAATAACTGAGCTATCTCATTGAACATCAGGAACGTTTTTTGGCCTCAGATTTCCATTTGGCTAATGACTCTCTCACATAGAGTATGACTAAAGCTGCCACTGCAGCAATGATAGCAATACATCAATAAACAACATTTCCCTGGTTTTGCTGTCTCTTCCAAGAGAAATGAAAAGATCAGTCGACTAATCACACTGCAGTCAGGGGAATGAAAATTCACAAAATATGTACAGCTGAAAAAAAATGGAAATCCTCTTTAAATGCACATGGGGTTTTTGGGGGTGTTTTTGCACTTGAAAGAGGAACTTACATCCAGCTAATACAGTCGTGCAAGCCTGTGACTTTAAAAGGCCAAAAGAACATTGGTTAATTTTGGTGAGAATAATAAGATTTTCATGCCTGATCACACAGATAATTAGGCACTGGTCTGTGGAGAGTTACATATTGGTCTTACATCTTCATATATATTTTATCCAAAGCTGGACAGTGTAGAGCTGTACCTATTTTGACCAGCTAGCTTTTGCTAGATT
This sequence comes from Pseudopodoces humilis, assembly GCF_049639895.1. Lineage (NCBI taxonomy): Eukaryota > Metazoa > Chordata > Aves > Passeriformes > Paridae > Pseudopodoces > Pseudopodoces humilis. The sequence goes on from NC_142203.1 coordinate 2,202,751, forward strand.
TTAGCTAGATTTTGCCCAGATTAGCTTTCAGCTCTAAAAACTAGTGAAACATTGATATTGAGTCCTTTTGAGTACATCTTCAAGGACATTTTTGCCTAAGATTAAAATCTGAACTATGTAATATACACACTATAATTTTCTCTGAATTGCTTCTCACTCAGGTTGAAATGAAGGATTTGGTAATTAAATGAGATTTTTTTTTAGGTCCTAACACATGTGAAACCTGAATTACTTAGTAGTGATTACACCCTTCACTGACAAGTTCAGTTTTTCAGCAGATGAGGTGCTCACCTTTCAGTTTCACTTAACCATTAATTTTATTTTGTTTTGTTTCTGGAACATTCCAAGTTACAGTTTCCAAAGTTAGGGATTATAACTAATATAGCCAAACTAAAAAATGTATTCTTAATGAAAACAAGTTTTTTTCTTTTTCTGCATAGGAGGTTGATGCACATGACCATGAAAACATATAAATACAGCCTTGACACTAAAATCTCACGAAAAATTTATGGGCATATAACCTTTATTCACTCTCCAGATATAAGACAGTTCAATAATTTCAGACACTTTACACTTATTTTGTCACATATTTGCGTGGTTATTTCAGTTACTTGCCCCAGGGCTCACCCTACACCTTTGGCCTATTTTGTGTGTTCCCAGGAATCCGTTCACAAGCTGTTACAAAGGGATGATGTTGGATTTAGGAGTCTGAATAAAGTAGGGCAGATATTACTGCAATGTAGGTAGAACAGCTGGAAAAATGAGGGACAAAAAAAAAAAAAACAAAACCAACAAGACAACAAGGATTTACCTGATCTTACTTATGGCATGCAACTAAAAAATAAACAATTAAGGTGATTGACTATATTATATGCTAATAAAAGATGATGAACCTGAAGGTAAAACGGTGACTTTTCTTTTTTTTCAAAGAAAGGAGAAACAATAAAAGGCTTTGTCATAATAGGAAATGTGTTTTAAGCAAGAAAAAGATGATTAAAATTGCTTTATTTAATGTTTAATAAGAAGTTAAAAAAAAAAAAGAAAAAGTCCTGCAGTGATACTTTTCCAGTGGATAAAACACTTAAGACATGGCAAGCCGAGCTTGTGTCTGTGTGATTCTCAATGTGAATTAGCAGACATAATCTACTTATTCAATTAGATAAGTATAAATGCATACATAATATGTATATATCCAAATGTACATATATCAATATATAGATATATAGATATAAAGATATATATATATTGATATAGGTATAGATATATTTGGATACCAATAAAGCCAGTCTACAGCTTATCTGTTCTCTCTGATGTTAATTCGAGGTTTAGGCCATCCAGGAAGGTTGGGAAGGAAGGAAAAAAAAAATATAAAAGGAAATAAAAAGGAAAAAATTGAAAAGAAAAAGGGGGGGAAAAGCAGTGGGCTGAAGAAAGCTAATTTCTCTCAGACTTTCTCTCTGCATGGGAGATTTGATAGCAACTACTGCCGTTTAAAAGTCTGAGTAAATGCAAATGAAGGAGAAACTGGGACATCTGGGTATAAAAGTATATTATGTAGTTCCAAGAGGTCTAGTGGCACTTGTGTTGTGTTTAATCAAGTAGAACAAAGTAGATATTAGATCCTTGTAGACTGTTTTGCTTAGCATTCCACAAGTTGTATTTAAATCTCAGTGGCCTGAATGCTAATTAATAGAACAAATTAATCTTTTTGACCCAAAGGAAATTTACAACCATGTTCTTCTCATGCTTACAAGGGTATTTATGTTGACTTTCGATGGCTCTGTTGCAAAGACTGAATAAGAGACATGTGGCAGTCCCAAATCCAAATTAGAGGAATCATGTTTTAATCAGTGAGGCTTTTTAGATTGTAATTGTTAGAGCAGAACAAGGTTATCCATCAATTCAGTGTCAAAACAGTCTGACATCTCAGAGGGGATCATTTTCTCAGAAAGAAACAATTTTTTTCTTCCATAGAAGTTTGTAAATCAATACTTATTCCCTAAAGGTACCCAGAGGTTTTCCTAATGTGTTTTGTTAATGGGCAACAGGGAAAACAAGATTGCAGTGGATGCCAGATGGAAAAAGTTATCTGAATTTGAGTAAAAGTAATTCATTTCAATTGTTGAGGTACAAGCTCAGTTGATGAGGGCATTGTGGGTGAGAAAGAGAGCTGAAACTCTCCAAAAGAGGTCTTTTGCAGCTGCTACGTGTTGGGTTGGTGAGGAATTTCAAGGAGCTTTAATAAGCAGGAAGAAGATACATTTTCACTTGCAGAAGTGCCTTGAAATAGTATTTTTTTTTTTTTTGCCTGAGAAAGAAGGGCTGGGTTTAACCCACGACATTTCTGTAATCTGTTCTGTGTGCAGCTGCAAACTCTGCTGTCCTGTCAGCACTGAGATGTGCGACTGGGCAGGTGTGAGACCACCTCCCTGACACCTCTTTGGGCATGAAAACTCTTTTGGACTCAAGGCTGCAGACCATAAATCATCTCTCAAAGCCAGGTCCATGGAGTGGTGAATATCCTTCCACTTCTATCTATGCTCTGATCTAGATCAATTGGTTTGGTCATCCTCTAAATTTGCAGGATCTTCAGCTGTGGGAGGTTGTCACATGTCAGCTGCAGATTTAACTTTCTTCTGGGCGTTATTCTGTTGTAAAACACCGAACAGTTTTGTCTTGGCACCATGTAGCATTCTGTCCTCAATTTTGCATGCAAACTCACTGATGCAGGCACACTGCCTAGATATCTTTTTTTTATTATTCTTTTTATTTTTAATTTTTTTTGGGGGGATTAACAACTCTGAAAATTTCATCACTCCAGCCTGGATGTCAGGAGAGACTGAGAAAATTCTGAAATACACAGCCAAGCCATCTTTTCAGTTAAAAAAAATCTACGTTTCTCACTGGAAAACAGAACATTGAGGAATGCTGAAGACCTCAGCCAACACTTACCAACCCTCAAAAACCTCAACTGCTGAGACACAGAGCTTGGAAGTGTTTATTCTGCCAGGTAAATTTATTATTCTAAGGTTCATTTGTATTTCCTCAGAAATCTTGCAGTCTTTTTTGCTCTAAATAGAGAAGATTTGGTGAGTGTCCATTATTGTGTCACAAAAGCATATTATCTGCCCTGAGGAGGAGTGTAACATAGAAACAACCTTCCTGAGGAGTCTTCAGGTGCAAGGGTAAGATGCAAAGTTTTGGTTTCTTTTGCTTTCAGTGAAAGCAAAATCAGAAACTCAGCTCAAGGCAATCTGTACAGTGTGACCCAGAAGAAACACATAAAAAACATGTTTTATTTTGTGGGGTTTTTTTTCTACTAGGATCATAGTTGTATGTAATTTATTTGTGACTAATGAAAAAAAAATTCTTTGGACTGTTTACAGGTGGAAAAAGAAATGAAAATTTAAATATTTATTTTTTTGCTAAGGCTGGCAAAATACTGAATTGTTCTGAATTTCCACCCTCATGAAGTAACCATTCCCAAAAGATGTATTTCACCTTATAGCATGAAAATCCCCAAAACCAAACCAAAAAACCAAACAACCAAAAAAACCCAACAAACACACCAAATAAACAACAACAACACAAAAAACCCCAAACCAACAAAAACAATTTTTTTCCTCAAAAAATGAGACTCTTTCGAGTGGTGCAAAAATGGTAACTGAATAGGATTTTGGCCCAAAAGACCTCCTGAAACTTTAAACAGATTGCTGTGTCATTAAAACATCACTTTCTTCCATTTGGTTTGTCTATAAGACGTGGAATATTGGTGGGGTTGTCTTTCTTTCAGCTGTAAGAATCAAGATCAGGGAGCTGAAGAATCACAGAATGGTTTGGGTTGAAATGGACCTTAAAGGCCATCCAGTGCCTTTCCTCATATCCCAGCATTATTTAACCTACTATTTTCCTTGGCAGCTGTATCCCTAGAAACAGAGTCTGCTGGTAACTCATAAAAAAATGCCCCACTCAGCAGCCAGGGCACAAGAGCAGTCATTCATGGTACAGAACCCTCAGCCAAAATAGCAATTTTACAAGGAATTTTTATCAGCATTACTATCTGGATAGTCTGCCCTAACAGAATGCAGCAGAGTAATTAAACTGAGCAGACTGCCAAAGCACATGTTAATTAACTTTGGTTAACTTCTTCCAGTATTAACTGTGAGAGTGACATCATTTGAAATAATTAGGCATCAGAGACCTCTAAAACTACATCAACCTGTTCATTTTCTAGTGCTTTGCCCTCGCTGAACACTTGTGGACCTCAGGGGACCTGCTAGAACTCTGCTGCTATCGCCAGCTTCTCACAGGCAGGTGTTGTGGTGCTGCACTTCTGCGAGAAGCAGGAACCTCACATTAGAGTCAAGGCAGGAAAACGAAGGACATTGAGCTTTACAGGGCACCAGAAGGGTGAAAATCCTCGTAAATACTGATGCAAGCCAGCAGAACAGGCAGATTTCCTCTGATCCAGTAACACAACCTGCACTCAGACAAGTATAGAACAAAGAAGATTTTCCATTTAAAATGAAACGTGCAAGCTGTTTTTCACATATTAATCCTTATGATTTTGATTATTCCTCCAAGCCTTATTCACTAGTCTAACAGAAGGCAAAGAGAATTCTGCTAATAAACTTTATAGGTGGTGAAATTTCCCTCTGCTAGGGGCATGTTGTAATTTAATACAGCTGAGCCATAGGTGTGGTCATGACTCTTCCCACAAAGGGAATTGTAACCTTCTTCCCATTCCTGGTCCTATAAAAAGTGTTTATCTTTCAGAACTCTTTTGAGACCACAGCTGAATCTTTTGAAGAAGAGGAGAAAACCCCTTTTAACCATCAGCAACTGGTGCAGACAGAACCTGGGAAGCCACGTACAATTAAAGTATGCAGGGAAAAAACTAGAAACAAAACAAACACACACACACACACACCCCACCACCACCACTTTGGTATCTCTCTCTTTGGGCTTCAGGATATCAAATACTTTCAAAGTTTCCTCTTAAATTTGTGCAAGCTTTGCCTCCAACGATTTACTGGATTTCTGCTCATTATCACACAGCATAACTCTTCTCCGTGCCCAAACCAGCAATTCAATAGACCAAAAGCATCCCAAAACGCTCGTCTTCCCTCTAACATTTGCACAGCCTCCTACTCCAAATCATCACTCTGAGCCCAGAAGAAACGTGCAGCACTCCAGCTCTTGAAGATGGGAAGCAACATTCTGTTTTCGCTGCTAATTTTTTACAAAGATAGGCTTATGCATATATCTGTCACTAAGTGTAAAAGAAAGCAGCTGAGAGGAAAAATGGTTCTCAATTTTGTCAGTGCATTAGTGTGATTTTTAAAATCAGTTCTTGTGTACTGCCACAGCCTGAAGCAGCTTTCAAGCACATTTTTCAGCTTTGTCCAGTCAGGGTCAACCCATCACAGCTCTACAGATAAGTATAACCTAGGTTAAAAATGGAAAAGTTCAAAACAAACAAAACCCTTATTTTATTTTATTTTTTTCTTCTTGTTCAGTCATAGAGAGGAAGGTGTTTGGTTTTTTTTTTTTTTTTTTAAATATAGCTCTACTTATATACAATCATATTCCAGGGATAATGTTACTATTTTCTTGAAGGTCATGAAAAGGTGTTTTGTAATCCCCTCTGCAAGGAGTTACCTTCTTCAATTTGTAAGGTCTGGGGTGCTGCCACTGCCTCAAATATTGCCTCAAATTGTGTAAAATAAAATGAAGCATCAGGCCAACAGGAAAATTGTTTCTTGGGAAAAAAAAAAAAAAAAACTCCGTGGTAATTTCTAAGTCTGGATTTATGACAAAAAAAAAGTCCCTTCAGTCCACTTGAGAAGACTTTTTCCAGTAACATGGGATTGAATCATCATAGCAACCGGTTCTGAATCCTGTGGCCTGTTGAGAGATGGTTTCTGCTCTCCACGCTGATGAACAAGTGTTTATTTTATTATTTTCACAGGTCTCCACAATGACTCCAGTGAATTAAACCCAGAATTTTACTATGCTATCAGAAACTGCAGCATGGAAAGGACTGCAGTCTTGCAGGGCCATGCTTTGCTGCTTGCATGAAAAGCCTTCCCAAGTGCTTCCAGGTGGTTTTATTGCTCCATCTCACACTCCTGCCTGTTCATTCACCTTGATTAGCAGCACAGGTTAAATTAATTTTTCTTGTTCTTCATTCACAGAATGCTCTTGTTCACTGCTGAATTCAGTGATTTTTGGTTTTCCTCTCAGATCGCTTGTTTTCACCAATAGTCTGAAGATTTTGTGTATTCTGACAGAAATATTTGCACTTACCAGGTAATAACATCTAAAAATCATGTACCTATGCATGGAGATCTATGTCTTCTGTTTTCTTGTTTTAGCAAACCTTGATTTGTTTTCAAAGGAAATATTATTACAAATACATATTTAGATTTTAAAGCTAATTTTTTTTAATTCCACTGCTAAAACCAAAAATATACTTAAAATACTGTGATTTCTTCACTTAATGACTTTTGGAAAAAAGGGCTTGAAAGTAATTTAATTTTTAATCATTTATCATTGCAAAGTTGTAATTTTACTTCTAGTAAGTAAGTCAGGCTTAAAAAGAAATAGAGACCTAAACTTTAAAGTTATGTATCTGAACCATCAATAACTGTCATTTCACATATAAATCTATTTAAAGGCTAAGAATACATGACAATTCCATGTTGGTATAAGATTAAAATGCTATGTTATCAAGTCTCAGTTCCACAGGTATTCCTCACACTGCAGTAAGCTGTGTGAAGAATTATATTGACTGAAACACAATTAAAAAAAAATTTAACAGGAAGCAGCTTCAGAAAAGAAATGTTTCAGTCAGTCATTTGGTAAAACAAAATTTTTTTTTTGGTAAAAGAAAAATTTTACTTTTTCTTTTAATGAGTTGCTGCTTCTGTTTTTTTCTCTTTAATTCATTACAGCTGTGATGGGGAAATGATGGGCAAACAGGTAGAAATATGTAGGTCATAGCTCAGATAACCTTACTTTTGACCTACAGTTTTTCACAGTGTTTTGGAAATTTTTGAGTCGAAACTCAAGAAACATTTAAATAAAAATAAAATTTCTGTATCTTTAACTTGGCGTATTCCCTTTGGCTATTAATGCAGCAGCATATTTTAAGGCAACTGTGAAAATTTTGCAGGCCAGAATTATGCATGATGGCAAATTTTCTTTATATCACAACAATACTTACTCATTTGAGTGGATTACAGCCAATTACATCTGATGTGTTAAAGAGTAATGGCATGGTTGTTGGTTTTTTTTTTTTTCTTAAATTATAAGTAGAGTTTCATTAACTTCAGCTGAATTCAACCACATCCTTTGTGAAGCCTACATTTTGGCAGTCTAAATTGTTCTGAGTCTTATTTACCTTATCAAACCAGTCAGGTATTAAACCCACGTCAACGAAACATTGTTCTTTGGAATATTCCTTTCCAATTAGGAGAATCCCTCATCCTTAACAAATGAATTTCTTATCTGTATTGCTTTCATGTTATCACAGCTCAGTGCCAGAAGAGGACAATAATATTTAATGAGAAGTCGCATGAGACAAGGAAATAAAATAATGTGGTAAGCAGTGCCAGTTTATCAGCTGCTGTGTACAGACATGTAGCTCTCCTGAAGTTGAGCTGAGCTGGAGTTTTTCTGAGCTGAATTATAGTAATAGTAATTTACATCAGTCAAAACTACAGGCTTTGGATTTTTTTCATTGGCTGGTTGCTTTGGTGTGTTGGATTTTTTTTTTTTTTTTTTTAGTTTGTTTTAGTTTGGTATATTTGGGTTTTTTTCATTTTGTAGTCTTTCAATCTTATTACAATAATAATTTTTGATCCATTCTGGATTTTTTAAAATGTTGTTTATGGAATTGAAGATTTTTTTTTTCCTTAAGAGTAAATTCTTCCTCTACTAGCTGATTGCTATTTCTACATTAATTTGAAGAAAATTAAGAGTTTTATAAGCAACATTAAAATCTCTCTGGAGGTTAAAACATAGTGCTGACCTAAAAAGAGCAATCTTTAATTTGTATCCCATTTTTGTATAGTAATAGTATTTGGACAATTGAATTTCTAAGTTTACAACAAGCTTTAAAAATAAAGTAAAAATGTACTATAGGAAAAAGTAAATTAACATCCACAAAAAACATGGTAAAATGTCTGTGTGAAGAGACTAAAGATAGTCAGTGAGATGTTTGGATTTAGAAATAATGTCTATCTGCCTCTCCATTGTACAGAAAATAAAAGCCTTTAAATAATGATTGTGATTAGGTCTGGAAAAGCTGTAACTTCCTACATTTGATGGTAGAATTTCTTGTCATTTCAGGTATTAAAGCATTTCAGGGAAGTTGGATTGACGTGCAAGACAGATTTCCTTGGAAAGGACAAAAATTCAAAATCCAGTGGAAATTGAGGCCCCAGCTGGCCCCATTTACCTGCAGAATATTTTGTCATGTAGGACTTTATTCTGCATGTATGCTCATATTTTGTGTACAAAGATAGGGGAAGCTTTTTGCATCTTCTAATTGGAGAAATGGGTGGGACATTAAAAAATTAAAAATAACAATAAAATTTATTAAAATATTAGAGCACTTTCTTTGCATGAAACCTAGAATGACAACAATGATAGCAAAAGTTAGCATACCTTAATGTCTTGAATGACATTGTGATATCAAGTACTTTTTTTTAAACCTACAAAAACATAGGTTGGAAATAAAATACAATTTTATGAAAAAGAGCATGACTAATTAAATAAGAATTTTTTCCAAGGATGAAGTGACATCTCGTAATCTTTAAATCAGGAATAGATGTCTTCCTGACTGAAAAAATCTGCACAACTCAAATTATTTGCTGGGGTTGATGGGTTTATTCTTCCAATCACAGAATTACTGCTGCTAGAAGAGATTTCTCCAGATGTTGAGGTCAACTTCCCTGTTAAAAAATGGTCAGCTAGAGCACACTGTCCATGACTCTGGTCTCCAAGAATGGAGAGTCTCCAAACTATCCAAACTTCTATGTTTTAACATCCTCAAAGTAAATTTCTTACACTTAAGTAGAAATTCTTGTCCTTCCATTTGTGCCCACTGCCTCTTGTCCCTGATACCATTGATTCTGTCTGCTTTTTTTTACCTAATCACACCATTAGGTATTTCATTCATTGAAAGATTTTATTATGATATAAATCAAGGCAAAGTTTAGGGCTGCTATTTATCGGGAATTCTGAAAATAATTTGATTCCAAGCGAAATCAAGTGGGAAAATAACAAAATCCTCTTGTGAATGGAATTTTTGATGTCTAACTGTGAGCATTGTGCCAAAAAATGTTGTCATATGGTAAATACAAATTTATATGCAGGGAATGCCTAGAATTGAGGCCAAAATGATGTAAAACTACATCTTGATTTTCTATCCAAGTTATTGTTTCTTTCTTCTGTATATAGGAGATTAATGAATTTTGCATTTAGTCACTGTCAGAGTTCTTAGGGGCAATTTTGAAAAGTGGATAACGAAACAAGTATATTTTTGTTCTGAAGTTGAGCTTCACATAAGCTGAAAAGAACCCAAATATCATGGAATCCTGTAATCACAGATTCATGTTATCATTCACAAATTCCCAGAATGATTTGTTTTGGAAGGGACCTTAAAGATCCCCCAGTGCCATCCCTGGATGGGGACACTTTTGACTTTCCCAGGTTGCTCCAAGCCCCATCTCACTTGGCCTTGGACACTTCCAGGGATGGGTAATACAGGAATTATCTTCTTTGAACATTCAGAAGAGCAGCAGACATTTTATGCAAACTCCGAGCACAAATCCTAGAACAACTGCACATATAATAATTTTGATAAGAAAACTTAAAGGTTATTTTTTCGGCTAATGAGGATTGTTACTAAATTATCACAGACTCATGAATTAGTGTCCCTTGCACTGATTCAAGGTCCAGACTGAAAGGCTGAGGACAGTTATGAGATACCCAAATCCAGGAAAGAAAAAGTACCTTTTAGTGAAAATATGCATTATCACCACTAAAAATGGAAGGACTTTTTATGTTTCTTGTCACGACCTGAGTCTTTTTAGAGCCACTTCCTCCTGTGACATTGTTTCTCTTCATATGAGCATGGGCACATTCCCTTTACCTTCAACTGATTCACTGCACTTCATTTTCCATAACCAATTTCAAGTCATACACAGACCCTAAAGTAATAATCTGAAATGCCTTTATCAATTCTTGTTCTGTTTATTCAGACTGCAAGATTAGGTTTGAGTTGAGACCCAGAGTTGTGGTGCAAATGGCATTTTGGAAAGCTCCAGACCTTTCAGAACTGTGTGAATGAAAATGCCCATTTTGTTATTAGGAAAAAGACTGAAGCAAAGCTGTGCCACTTCAGATGGTATCTGGGGATTATTATCAAGTTATTTTAAAGCCTGTTTTAATAACCACAATGTGTCATGATACAAGTCTTTTATGCTTTTTTATCACCTGAAAGTGCATATGTAAATAGGTTTGAGGGTTTTTTGTTTGGTTTTTTTTTGGTTTTTTTTTCAGACAGCAAAACTTAATTCTAAGCTGCATTTAGTGTCCTGTATTCTAGGTGGCAACATTCTGATCAAAAAACAAAACATCTGTTGTAGCTACTTACATAGCTTCTATAAATGAGAGCCAAAATAACGATTTTATATATCAGCACTGAAACAAAAAACATACAAGAACTGCAGTTATGGAAAAAATAAAGGTGTTGCACTTTGGTTTTAGAGTTCCAGCTCTCCAAAAGCACCTATAAGAAGGTCATTCCATGTAATTTAGAGGACTGAAATTGAAGAGGAGAGAGTTCACCTGATTTGGTGGGAAACCAAAGTCCACAGTTACCCATATCACTGCACAGACCTAACACACTGCATACCACAGAAAAATCTGCAGTCAGAACACTGCGATAAATGAAGGTTTCATTCCATTACAGTAAAACATTTTCACTGTACTGTTCTGAAAGATTACACTCTTAGTTTCCTTTTCGCAGCGTGAGGGGAAAATAGTCACCTCAAGAAAGAATGAGGTTATGCAGTAGGAAGTAGCAGTGGAAGGTCAGGATACTTCCTCCTCCTCCTCCTCCAGTGTGTGTAATTTATGCATCAGGTGATGGCAGAGATGAAGCTTTATACACACAAGATCCACCCGTAAGACACGAGTTTTAAATATCTGCCTGTGCACAAAGGATCTGGTTATCACCTCCCTCCTGCATGCTGAAGAGAGATGTAGGGAGGTGAAAGGATGTGCTGGCAGAGCTGATGAATCGTGCCAGCTTTGCAGGGCTGCTGCTCAGACAGGGGAAGTGTGGGGCAGGCTGATGGATCTGCTCACTCACCCACCTAATTCATCTCTAACACGAGCAGGGGAAGCTGAAGTAAGACCACTCGCAACAAGATTCCTGGAGGTGCACCATGAAATATGTCCTAATGGCCTCGGTCCTCTGCTGATGCTCTGCACCTCACAGAAGTCAAGGGAGAGGCATTGATCATCATCAGTTCTTGTTCTGCGCTGTATTTCATTGTTGGGGTTGCGGTTGGGGTGAATAAAAGCTTCTGCTGACCATGAGCCAGATAAAGGGAGAGTGCTGGCACAGGATTTGGGGAGCCTTCCTGAGCTCCCTGATCCTCTGTCTGATCCACAGCCTGTGATACTGACCAAACTGATCGATAATCAGGTCCTATGGGGAATTTCAGGTTAAAGGTTTAGCAGTTTTTCCTCCACAAAATACAGGGGAGTTAGATGCTTCAAAGCAGATATCATAAAAACCAGGCTGCAACATAGAACTGCCCTAGACGGTAAAAAAAATAAAAAAATTACGGAGAGAATGAATAATTTGAAACCCCAGTTGCCTCCAAATTTTGAGTTATTCTTCCTGATTGAGATGGGAGAGCTTGAAAGTTTTCTTAAGTATTCATTTATTTTAGAACAGAGGAGAAGGTCCTCCCCGTTCCCAAACATCAGCAAAAAACAACCAGCGTCTTTCTTGTTTCCTTTTCTACGTGAAATGTTCAAACCCCTCATCCCCTAGATGATATCCAACAACTCAGATGCTGATCCACGTTAGAGGGATGGGAAGTACTGAGATAAAGGACAGGACTTTGTGTCAGATTGCCAAGGGAGGTGTGGTGGAAGGCAGCCTGAGCTGGCTTTCCTTGGCCTCACGGAGCTGAGTGCTCCTCCCAGAGCTACCAAATATGAGAGGTGCTCAGGGGGTGTGACAAGGAAATCAGAGAAGCCTGTGTGGAAGTGGCTGCTTTCTGAACTCAGATGCCTCAAGAACAGCTTATAATGTAGTCTTTCTGATTGAAATTTTTGCTAAGCCTCTTTTTTTTTCCTTTTTATTTTTTTTTTTTTTTTTTTTTTTTAATGAATAACATGCTTTCAGAGAGTTCATTTTTTCCATTCCATAATTCTGATAAGTGAATGCCAATTGGAGAGTTTGCTGTCCCTTCCAATAATTTAGAAGTTTTCTTCAGGAGAGGGGAAATTTCTGCAACTTGATAACTTGAGATGAACAATTTTGTGTAAGGGTTGAAGGGCATGATTACCTCTGAACTAAAAGTCCTAATGGGTGAAAGTGATGAAATAAAACATCATTCTGCTCTTTACCTCCCAGTGTCCAACATTTTGGGTAAGGTCAGCTCTACAGATTCCTGCAGAGAACAGGGTCTGCAGCCTTTTTTCCATCTGGCATTTATAAGGTATCAATCAATAGACAACCCTGCTGGAGCAGGAGAGACTGGAGATTCAAAGTATTTTTCTGGGAAAATACCTTTTCTTTCCTTTCAAATCATTAATCCTCACACTATGGGACTCTAAAAAAAATAGAATTTGATTTTATCTTTTCTTTTTTTTTTTTTCCCTAAGAGTTTTCAAGCTCTCCCAGTGCAGCGAAGAATTCAAAATTTGAAATTTGAAAAATCTTACTCATGTTAACTGGAATTGAATGTTAGAATCTAGAAGTTGTCTAGCCCAACCCCAAATGTCAGTAAATCTCTCATAAAGAAGTAAAGGGTTTATTTCTATATAAGTCACTTGCTGATATGAAAAATCCAGCAAGAACCCTATATTTGCCAAACATTTAGGGCAACTTCTAGTCCTAAAATAAGCTTGTTGCTTACAGAACTCAACATGAGTATTATTTTTCAGTTTTAAACTCCAGTTATAGAAATTCACTTTGGTAGGAGGAATATTTTCACTTGGTAGTGCCTGCCTGATGCTGGAATGAAGACTGACCCTCTGGTCAACTAGTAATTTTGTTAAAATTAAAAATTAAAAGAAGAAAACCCAAAAAAACAACAAAAAAAGAGCAATGACAACCAAAAGCAGAGGCAGACCTATTTTCAGCACACACATCTGGGGAATTTCAGCAAATTTGCTGAAACACATATTCAGTTATACATATCTGTTAAAAGAGACATTTTGATAGACTTCACTTTTTTTTTTTCAGTGTTATCCATGCATTTATCTAATTTTGATTTCACAAAAGTGTTCACTCTGCACTTGTCAGAGCAGAAGAAGGTACAGCCCATTTCCCCTCCTTCCCTTTCTTTTCTGCAGCACTAATAAAAGCAATAACCATAAATGTGAAGGGGAATTATTGGCTGGAGAAAGACCAGCTTCTCATCTCTGTCCCCTGATATTTGTGTGAGGCTAGAAAGCTAAATTAATATATTTTTGTTCCTGGTAGAAGGCATGAGAAAACAAAACAAAAAAAAAAAAAAAACAACAGAGAAGTATTGAAATATCAGTTAGGTTTTAAATATAGGTAGAATATATCCAGATAAAGATGATGATTCACATTATACACGAATGAGTTTAGTAATGTAATACAAACCTTAAAGTTTTGGGTCAAAACTCTTTGAGGCAGAATTGTGAGAGAGTTTCTACTTGGGGATGTATGAACCCAATTCTAATTCCCCAAGTTTTGATCTAATAACCTCAATGATAGAATGAAGCCAGTTATGCCTTATGAGAAATTTAAACTTCTAAGACATTTACAAACCACTTGGGTAATTACTTGTTGAAGCAGAGAAGATGAGTAAAAGAGCTGTTACTACAAGAATTGCAGACTATAGAGGGAACTGAAGTAGGGCAGGCAACTGGGTGTGTTGAAAAGAGAGCATGTCTGAGGACATCACAAAAAAATTTCACAAAAACCTTAACTGCAAAGGGCATAATTTTCCTTTTTAATTTAGAGTCTGGCACACAAGCTGGAGTTTTTATAACTAAACTGTGTAGTGGCAAAAAATTGGGAGGGATTATCCATACAGGAAGGATTGCAAAATTAAACAGGCAGAGTTTAGTGATTTTGGGACAGGGGAAATAAAATGGGATGGTATTTAGTAATAGGAAGTAAAACGACTGTATTTATCACGTACTTGGATGTCAAAAAAGAGGTGTTTTCCTGCAGACTGAAGAAGTATTAGGAGCAATAAAACAAAAAAGCATGTGATTTTAGCTGACCCCAAAGTGCAAAAACTACTAACAAACGTTTCAAGTTGTTTTCTTCAGTGACAGTGGCACTGCTCGGAAAAACGCTAAAACTTTAACCATTATGATCATATTTGCTTGAATTATTCATTTGAATAATTTAGTCCTGTGAAATACAGTGCTTTTATCTTATATCTGCCATCAACTATATTTCACTGACTTCCAAAATGAGTATTTTTTTTTTCTAAAAATATATTACTTGTAAAGCATCTTTTGTTTTATATGACACGTAGTAGGATGACTATGAAAAGGCCAGGTTACATCCTGAGCACATTTCTTTTTGCACAAAGTCTCTGGAAGCACAAATAACAATCACAGGAGATCTCTGAAAAAAAAAATAAAAAAGAAAAAGCAAAAAACAAACAAACAAACAAAAAGGCCAAAAAAAAAAAAAACAACAAAAAAACCCCAACACAATGCACAAACAAACAAAAAAACCCTACCCAGGAACCTGATCAAAGCTCCAAATCTTTTTCAGGTGACAAATACTGCCTACTCAGAAACAAGCTGCCTGCTCTAAGTACAATATGCCTGCTTTTACTTCAGGTAGAGGTATGGATACCTAATACACCTACAGGTAATGCAATTGAATGTAATTTTAAGCTACTAATGAGTCAGCAACTAAAAAGATAATTTTGCTGGCTAATATACTGACTTTATGCACTATGTGTATAAAATGTAATGTTTAAAGCAAGTTGCTTGATAAACAGCCCTCAGCTTATAACTATACTTAAAAAAAATTGGAAAAGCGACTTTTACTTTGCAAAACACAGTACATTCATTGTGAGTTTATTAAAATCAAACGGTATATTTCCGACTCGTAATTAAAACATTCTTTGCAGTGTTATCGTACAGAGTGGGTTTTTTTCCTCCATTACCATAAATTATAGTGCAATAAAACAAGGATTAAAATGCCCACAGTTCCCTTTACAAAGTAGCATTACAATTATTCTCTATTACATCGCTAAACAAGTGTCAAAATCTTAAATTTATATGTTTACTAAGGTACATGAAGGAAACAAAGGTGAGGTGGGTGGGCCATGACAAGCTAAGGATGTCTTTTGTGCAAATCCCAAGGCCTAAATGTTAGTAGGTGCTTCTCTGCTCAGCTTGCTCAAGTCTTCTGTAGAATTGGGCTAGAAATTAATATTTAAATCAGGCCTAGAATGCACAAAAGATGCAAGTTGGTCTCAACCCCAGTCTGGATATTATTAGCCATGTGATGATGGCAACAAATGGTGCTGAATTTGAGGCCAGCACAAACTTTGAAAAGAGCAGTATTTCAGCTCAAACAGAAGCTGCAATGTGCTCTGGATACCTTGGGCCATGCTGGAATATCTAAAGAGTAGGAAGTGTGCCTAAAAAGCAGTGAATATGTAAAATTAATGCCTTTAGAATTCTCCTGTCTAAAATTTAGAGCCACTCTGGGAAGAGAAGCTATAAACCCAGATATGCATCATATTTCGCGCTTCCTGTTTGGAATGTGAATGTGTTCTGACTTCTTTATTTGTTTAATGATTAGGAAAACGAGGCCCAAATTTACCTGGCATGTACAAAAGGCTAAACAAGACTTAGAGTTTTTGGAGACAGTGCAGTACCTTCTATACTGAAACAAGCATAAAAATTGGCAAATCACACTTTAGTGAATATGGAAAAAAAAAAACTAAAACCACAAAACCCGAAAACTGTGTGTTGGTGGGAAGGCTGAAGGAGACCCACAATAAATTCTGGCACCACTGCTACTGGAAATATCTCAAGAGTAAAGAAGTCTGAGTCACATTAAGTGGAGCTCCCACACATTTGCTTAGACACAGCATCCAGCAGTGTGGTTTATTAACAATAATAAACACAGTTCAGCCAACGGAATAACAAAGATATCTGCTTGATCGGGCAGCGGGAGAAAAACAATGCAGAGGAAATGCAGAGCATTTGTGTACCCATGTAATGGTTACATGTATCAGTTAGCAATAAAACACATCAGTTTTAATATATGTGTGTAGATATGTGTTTCTGGGGCTATCAATACATGCTTACATTCAGCCCCAGTGGTGCTTGTTGCTATAGTTTGAGCCCATCATACATATTAATGAATTTAGCCTCAAAATGCCCTCAGGAAGCAGAGAATTCTTATAATAAGAATATATAATTCATATAAATAGAAGAAATGTAATACTTTGCAGTGTGAAGTAAAGAGCAGGAAAGAATAATGCCACAAAAAATCAGTAGAGGCAACCAAAAAGAAGAATTCCCTGAGAGGTTAGGATTAAAACCAGAAATCTTTAAAGTGAAATAATTGTACTTTAGAAGGCAGCAGACCTCTGAAGAAAGTAGGAAGGGCAATTTTTGACTGTAGGGAATCATTGCTATGTTTAATATACTGTGCACAAACATTTGCAATTCAGGACTGCCCAGTGTACACAGCCTCGGTATATTTTCTTGCAAGCATGTCGTAAGTTTTGAGTGTTGGTAGGAAACACACGAGTAAATATTTGTAATAATTTCAATCTCATTTATTGGCTCTTTCACTGCACAAAGTTGCTGTAAATCTGGCAGCTGAGAGGCTCCTGTTTTCCTTCTTGCTCCTGCACCCTTCCAAAACCTGGACAGTTTACTTAGAAGTCCAATTCTTTTGGCACTTAATTTAAAAAATAAATGAAACCCCCAAAACAATATGACCTTGAGAAGTTTTAGCGATACCTCAAAATATCTGAATTGTCTCAAAATTTAATTTCTTTTATAGGCTTGGGTATTTCTTCAATCATTTGGTAGTCAAACTTCTGTTTGATTTATGCCTTTTGTGAGGCATTTCTGGTCCCTGCACCCATTTACACTAAAAATAACATGGAAGACACTTCTAATGATATATTCTTCAGCCCGGTGGTCTGTCTAAAAGAACTTGCTAAAAAAACCCAAATTTTTCCATGCTTCTTACAATTCAATCCTTAAATTTTCAGAGGCCATCATCAAGGGTGACATATAAACCTGTAGGTTTATATCCTGTATCCATATATTTTAAGGATTTATGGAGACACGCTAGCATAGATGTTGTGTTTATATTTCTAAAAACACAGTAACTCTTCAGTTATCTTCTTGGTGTCTTTATAGTAATTTTACTTCTGTTCATTCCCCAGCATAGAAAGTAGATTTTCACATTTCTTATTGTGTCATCGTTGTCAAAATCAGCAGTAAAAGCAGCTCTAATGCTATTTTCCTAGAAGTTAATGTTTAAAGCTTGAATCAGGTTCAGATTGAACCTGTTTCATGCTGTGACTCTTTCAAATGACTTGCTTCTGGTCTCTTGCAATTTCACTGTGCCATATGTTTTTGTTTTTTGAGGTTTTTTTGTTTTGTTTTTGTTGTTGTTTTGGGGGGTTGGGGTTTCTTTGGGTTTTTGCTTTTGTTTTTTTGTTTAGTTTTGGTTATTCATTTGTTTTTTTGCTTGAGTTTTTTGCTTTGTTTATTTTTTTGCTTTGTTGGGTTTTGTTTTGTTTTGTTGGCTTTTATTGTTTGGTTTGGTTTGGGGATTGGTTGTTTTGGGGTTTTGGTTTGGTTTTTTCATTTGGGCTTTTTTGGGGCTTGTTTTTATTTGGTTATTTTTGTTTCTTTGTTGGTTTGGGTTTTGTTTGGGGTTTTGGGTAGGTTTTTTGCTTGGTTTTGTTTCAGTTTTTTGATTTTTATTAGTAGCCTACAAAATTGCACAATTAAATCCCTAATGAAATTCCTACTAGGGTCCACGTTGTCTAAAGCAGTGGACCCACTAATTTCTTGCTCCTACTGATGTTTCCTGCTTGGGAAAAAAATGAGCATCTAAATCCCGCCACGAAGCTGGGAGAGGCTGAGCCGTGCACCGCTGGGAAACGCTCTGGAGGCTCCACGGTCACCCATGGTGAGGCCAGGTGATGGTGGGACAGGTTAAAAGTGACAGGTGGGACAGGTTAAATGTAGAATCATGGAGTCAAAAGGACCCACAAGGTCCATCTGGTGCAGCCCCTGACCCTGCACAGACACCCCAAAACCCCACCCTGGCCATCCCTGAAGTGGTGTCCAAACGCCCCTGGAGCTCCGGCAGCCTCAGGGCTGTGCCCGTTCCCTGGGGAGCCTGGGCAGTGCCAGCACCCTCGGGGGGAAGAACCTTTCCCTAAATCCACCCCAAATCCCTGCCCCAGCTCCAGCCATTTCCTGGGATTCTGTCCCTGTCACAGGGAGTAGAAGCTGGAGCTGCCCCTCTCATGAGGAGATGCAGAATGGATACATGAAAGCATTTGTGGCATTTAAGCATCTTGAGGGAAAAAAAGCCTTCAAATTCCTACAGGCAAACAAAACACTCCCACGTGTACATGGGAATATATCCTCTCTGACATGTAATCATGGTAATTTCTAATTGTATCACTTGAAAAATACCATGATCTGCACTTCCTGTGCAATTTCAAATGAAGCTATATATTAATTTGTAGCACACCTTACGCTGTCCGACTTGAGTCTAAATCAGTCAGACATTGACATTTATCTAGGAAAAAACTCTCTGTGGGCCAAATTTCTGGGGGGCTGGCATTCACCTTGTCACTCATCATATACTAAAAGTAAAAGGATGAAAACTTCATACCTTGTGAAAAAGAGTTTGGAGAGAAAAACTGGAAAGGCAGAGGTAGTTGTTATTCCAGAGCACTGAGCATCAAGACTATACTTCCTGACATATAATTTACCATAATTTGCAAGTCTTTTGTATTTCCTACCCGGTCTTATTTACGGGTATGCTGAGCAGGAATTTAATTTATTTCCAGCAAACTTTTTTTTATTTTTTTATTTTTTTTTTATTTCATAGCAGTGAAATATTAATTCCTGAATCTTGTTCTAACAATTTTGGGGTGGGGGAATAGGGGAGGAATATATTCATCAAGGGAGGCAGCAAGCAGTGTTCAACTACTTGCATAAATAAACATAATGGTATTTTTTTTACATATAGATATAGATATAAATATAGATATAAATATAGTTATAAATAATATAAATAATATAAATACAAATACAAATACAAATATAAATATAAGTATAAATATAAATACAAATATACACATATATCTATGAAGACTGGAAATACTGGGACAATATTCTGATGTGTGAAAATACATTCATCTAATTTTTTATTAAAGATAATTACTGTAGGGTAGTGCTGAACACTGTGGCACCACTGAATCACAGAATGGTTTGGGTTTGAAGTGACCTTAAAAATCAGCCAATTCCAACCCCTGCAGTGGGCAGGGACAGCTTCCACGAGACCACCAGGTATTCCTAACAGTCCATAAGTCAGCCAATTTAAAAGTAGCTGAGCTACTGCCATGCTGCCATACCCTCAAAGGCATTTTTTAAGTTCTCTTGTGCACCAGGTTCTTTGAACTTACATTTAAAGACTGTTTCTGTAGTGGGAAGGACTTTTTAATAGACCTGACTAGTTCAAGGGACAAGGGCAGGCACACAAGGCTTTTGAGGCAGAGAAGTGGTGGCAGCCCCCTGGCAGACCCACCTCCTCATCCTGGGAAAATTATTTTATATATAGTATATATATATATATACACATGCAAAATAACAAATGTTGTATTAAAATAAAACAAATACAGTAGGTTAAAAAAAAGCCCATAAAATTATATAAACTAATATAAAGGTATGAAAAGATATAAACAAATATGCCAGTAAATCTGTAGATTAAAAGACTGTTAATTATGGAGGTAGAGTGACCACTTGGAGGAAAAATCCTCATTCAACATCCTGCACCTCGTCCAACAGAATTCTGTATTAACAAAAGGGCCCTCTTCCCCTTGAAGCCATGCTGACCTTGCCCTCCTTCAACAGGAAGCTTTCAGCCAGCCTTCCCTGACACTTTGCTTTTTCATCTTGCTCATATTTGGTAAAATCCTAATTGATTTTTACTCCCTTGGGTAAAAAAAGAGTCGTGACCTGTTGAACCGTGCCTAACTCACAGAAAGAGCAGGGTGGAATAACTCAGACCACCTGGGTATTTCTTTTCTCAAATGGCATTTTATGGTGTGAAACACCCCTAGTTACCTTTAATGAAATTTTCTCTGTAAAGTGCCTTTATTTGAGGGGATTTAAAAGTAAACAATAATCCCAGCAATTAGCACTCAGCTGTAAAAACTACAAGGAAAGACTGTGGGATGTTGAGGGGCATCCTCGGGGGTCAGGGCTGGGATATTGAGCAGGAATTATTCCCTGGGAGGGTGGGGAGAGGCTGGGATGGAATTCCCAGAGCAGCTGGGGCTGCCCATGGGGTGGAATAAGATGATATTTACCAATCCAAACCTTCTGTAATAAAAGTAATGTATCATCACAAAAATGTTGTATTTTTGCTACTCCCTTCTACATCAGCTGTGCAATCACCTCCTTGGAAAAAACCTCTGAAAATGAGGCTTACATGTGAGATGTGTGAGAGACTACCCAAAGGTAAAGATTTCTTTGTTCTTGTTCAGGAGCATTTTAAGAGAAATTTTGTATGTGTGTGCTCTCTCTCTCTCTAAATATAGAAATTAATTCTTTATCTTAAATTACATAATTATCAGAAAAGGTTGTTGTTCTTAAGATGAAACCATGGAGAGCTGATGAAAATAAGGGAAGTGTATTTAAAAAACATTCTGGAATTATTCTCTTATCTCAGTAATATATCTGGAGACTCATGTAAAAGTGGTAATTTGGATCCAGAAGAATGGTATCTCTAATTTTACATCTCTTTGAGGAAATCAGATTAGTTCTTAAAAGTAGTGAATATTTATAATTCTAATATTGAATGTCTATGTTTTAGAAAATTTCTCTGGTTTTGTGTTTATTTTACACTCATATATGTGTAAATACCCATACATAAATTCAAATACATTGACATATTTAAATATCTGCATATACCTATGAAAACCCTTCTTTTTATTAAAATACTTCTTCTCTACACAATTAATATGGATTCAACAAGTTAGTAAATAGTGTTAATTAAAAAGAAAAAGATTTTTTTTTTGAGACTAAGTTTGAGATTTAAGAGCTTTGGGACACCATTTGCTAAACTGTCTCTATGACAAGGTGCTCAATTTGCAATAATCATTCTAATAGCATATTAATGTTAATAAATATTAATAAATATTAATAAATATTAATAAATATCGATATTTACGTTCTGCTAAATTTTTTTTGTGCCAATGCTTGCAACAGGTAGAAAACTTAGTCACAGATATTTAAAGACTGTGCATGTGACCCTGTGCTCTTGCTCTTCCTTGTGAGAGGCTTATGAGACTTGTGAGAAAAAAAAAAGGGAAAATAATTTTTTCATGTTCTGAGGAACTTATTCTTGATGATAACACCCTTCTTTTTCTTTATAACCAGCCAGTCAGTCCTGAGCCATGAGCAACAGGATTCAGGCCTGTGCTTTACCTAAGGGAAAAAAGGTCAAAAAAAGGCATGTGAAAGCAGCTGGAAATAAAATTCCTCCCTTTTTTTGTTATATGTGCCTTATATACCATATTTCCACTAAATATATTCAGAGAAAATCCATTTTCAGACCCCCAACGAAGATATTTAACCTCATGATGGCTTCTTTCCTTTAATGCTGCAATGATCCTGATCCAGGGCTGTATTTTCCCTGTCCAGGGGAAATTTTGTTTGCCGTCTCTACCTTTTCCTTGAAGAAAAGTGGAAGAGCTGGAAATGCCCCCACTGGATTGAATTCTGAGCAAAGGGTGTGAACTGGGCGTAGATAAATTCCACTGTAAATAAATGGAATAAATTCCATAAATTCCACACAATTGAAACAGGTTGTGGATGTAAATTTGAGGATGTCTGTAACATGGAATTGAGTTTGTATAAAGGGTTATGGGAGTAAATAAAACACCAGTAAGTCATAAAAGAAAATCACATTTGCTAATGCAGGGCTTCTAGTACGTTTCCGATCTTGCTTCCCTACATTTAGGAACAATAAGCTAACCTCATAAACACATTTCTAAAATATTGTTTAGTCTTGTTTGAAGAAAATGAGCTCCATCTCAGTCAGACACAACAGAACTATTAAAATAAAAAAAAAAAAAAAAGAGATTGAAATTTAATGGAAGGATGTCTATTTATTAATAAAGTTGTAGATTTTCCTGCATAAAGAGGGTTTATTTTTTTCCACCCACTTACAGTTCAATCTGAATTTATGGGGAAAAAATGGGATATAATAAATTTTGAAGTGGAAAATATACTTTGTCGAATCTAGAGGAGATCTATTCCTTGCATTTCCAAACTGAAACACTAAAAAAGCCTGAAATAAGTGTGATGTTTGAAATCTGTGTTTGTCTATCATTTTCATGTCACCATGTTAAGAGAGGAGCCAGAGCTAACTACTGAATTCCTCATAGCCACTTCCCTTTGGTGAGAGAATCACAGAAACTTCCTCAATGAGCAGATAAAGTGGGTAAATAAACTGCAACAGTGTTAGCTCATAAATGCAGGGACTTCTCTAGTAGCTGATTTATTTTTGTTTATTATTGAGCACCTGAAAGAAACTCTCTCCACAAACCCATATCTCTCCAGCTTACCCTATAAGATATTAGCATGAATTACGCATTATATCACCCATGACCTTAAAATAACACTTTTGATGATGCTATTAAATATGAAAAGTAATTAATAAACTGTCTTGGGCCTATTTAATCTGCATTTATTTAGCACTGTGAAGAATAGAGTGTGTTGCAAATTGTTCTTAAATTGGTCACTACAAGCATAGACTGTCTGGAAATGTAAACTGCAAATTTCCTACCTTGTGTGACACTTTCTTCACCCTAGGACTAGATTTTAACATTTTTAAGCTGGAGGTGAATGGTAAATAATGAATATTGTACTTTTAGTGCAAGCTGTTGTACAGATAATAATTTATGAAATAATTTGTAAGGCCTGACAGATTTGAGAGTATTTCCATAAAGAGCCCAAGGCAAACTGAAATGTATATGTATAAAGCAAGCTGGCATTTTCACAATATTAAAAATTATTCTGACAACTCTGTCTCTCTTTTCACCCCTTAATGACAGTCCATGCTGCCTGGGAAGAGCACATGAGCTCCTCCCTATCTCTGGCATCTTGTTAAACAGGGAAAAGCTACTGGAAAAGGGTTTGAGGCTGAGAAAGGTAATACAGAAAATGATTGTTAAAAATCTGCATGCTGAGATGGTCCCTCCTATTCCAGTGGCAGCTGAGGGGAAGGAAAGGGTCTGTGCATCCTTGTACATGATATTTGCTGGCATTCCCACGTCTTCCTCATCCTTTTGAGAGAGTTTTAGTCCCAGCTCACAGAGGTTCTGTCCTGAAAAAAGGATTATTGTTGCACCTTCTGTAAAAAACAAAGGCTTGTTGTGCGTTTGGGGTTCTTTTGGGATTTTTGTTTGGTTGGTTTTGTTTTTTCTTTTGTTTTGTTGTCATTGTTGATTTTGTTGTTGGGGTTTTTTTTTCTTTCTTTTTATATTCTGTCACAATGAATGGAAAAAAGTGTCTTCTGTTTAGAAATATATAGCTGTGTCAGTAATTGGTGAGATTTTAATGCACATCACTAATATAATTGATATTATACCCTCCTTATAAAGGAGTTAAAGTAGCAAAAACCCTGCATTTTGACTGATGATATAACAGGTTTATTAGATACTTAATCTTTAACACTAACATGACTTGAAAGTTACTAATAATTCATTATTTTAGTTTTCTGAGACTTCATAAAAAGACAAAGATTCTTCAGTGCTGTCGCATATGCAGGCCTTAACTTATCCCTAAAATTTTAAATTACTAAATCCTTATAGAAAATTGTTTCCAACTGTTTACTGGCATTAGATCTTTGTATAAGAAGATGCCATCATTCTGCATGGGATCAGTAAATTTATGTTGTAGGAGTATTGCTACTTGTAGGATGCTGTAGCAAAAAAATATGAGGAAATATAGTTTTGTTATGGGGAAGATAAAATTATCACTGGATAGCCACTGTTACTGTCAGTAATAGTCATAGAAAAAAGAAAGAGATTCTGTCAATATAATATGATATAACAAAATATGATATGATATAATTTAATATGATATGATATAATGTAATGTGATGTAATGTAATATAATATGATGTAATATAATATGATGTAATATTTTCTATATATTATATAATAATATAATAATACAACAAAATATAATAGAATATTATAATAAATATTATATATGACAATATATTATAATATAATATTATATTATAATCATATAATAAAATCTGTGGGGTTATTCTGGGATTGTATATTTGAGATATTTGGGTCAGGGGACTAAATTAATGCAGTGAAAACACAGGTACTTTATTAAATGAGGACAGTGCCATTAATCTTTTTGAAATACAAACATGGGAGTGTACAATCATCTAAAATCTTAGGAGAGTTTGCATTGTGTTTGTGATTTAGAGAACCAGAAAATCCAAAAGGTGGTATTCAAAGTACTCCCCTTCTCTGTTGGTTTGGAGATATACAGGTGGGGAGAGAATACTAATATTCTTTTGAATATTTTTTGGTACAGACAGACATTGCAGCATTTCTGAAGCAGCTGAGGCTTACAGCTAATGAGACATAACGATGCTGGTCAGGCCAGCAAATAGCTGATAATCTAAAAAGCTTTTTAATTTCAATTTTATCTGATTTAGTCACTCTTTTGTTACTGACAGATATATGATGAACTGGCCACTCTATTCAAATACCCTTGACTTTTAGCTTGTTAGAAAATCCAGTGTCAGCTCTCTGAGCAATGATGGGGAAAATGTTTGACCTCTGCAGCTGAAGTGGGCGAGGCAAGAACACGAGGTTGTAGTTCAGGAGCGCACAGTTCAATTAAAGAGAATCTGCCCGTATTTAACGAGGCTGCTGTGAGCGCCCCTGCTCCAAAATCCTGAAATCCAGCCTCAGCAGCAGATCATGAAATATGTGGGAATCTGGGAGCCATCAAATCAGCGCTGCTGAAAAATAATTGGCTTTAAGTGGTGCAATCCTGACACTTTGTTCTATCAGTCAAGTGTAACAAATCTGTAATAACAGAGTCAGTGGGGACAGAGCTCCACTGAGTACAGGCATTCTCCCAGCTTATAAATGCTAAAGATCTGCTGTCATAATTACAAGTGAGGTGCATCATCTTGCAGAGATGTTTTAATCATGTCTTTCCTTCTTTTTGCCTGGTTTTGGGTACAGAGCTGGCTGGTGCTGTACAATTTGTGGGGGATCACTGATAAACCAACGAATGAAGATGTGGATTATTTCTGTAACACTCCAGATTAACTGTGCTCAAATGTAGGCACAATTAGGTGGGAAAATGTGATGAAGCAAGGGCATATTAATGATTTGAGAGGATCCTCAGCTGGGGTTCAGCATGGTTGCCTCAAATTTTGGAAAGGAGCAGGACAAGATTAAGTCTTGCCTTCGTGACTTGTGACGACCTGCGTTTCAAAATCTAACCCCTCGTTTAAAACTGAAAAAAAACAAATTTCTCAGTGGGATAAATCCTGCCATCACCCATCTCAGCAAGGGTGTCCTGGCACACAGCTGCTGAAGCCACAGAGCCACAGCCATGGTGACAATCCTTGCACCACAAATGGAAGGAGGGAAGGGTTCGCTGCTGTTGCCTGAGCAAAAAAAAATCAGAATCTCTGCAAGGAGTGAACAATCCCACCACTTATTTTATGAATGTCATCAGCTCTGGATCTCAATTACTCCAGTTGATCTGTTAAATGCAGTTTGCTCTTTGATGATCAAAGTTGTATGGAAACAGGAATTCCCAGCTCAGAGCATGGAATTCAGAGCTTTAAGGCCAGGACTGATATGTCATAAAATGCTGTGATATAAAATGTGATAAATTATGCTGCCCCTTGGATGACACAAGGTTTATGAGTGACCCTGGTTGTCTAGAAATGCCAGAAAAAACACTCTTTCATCTCTTTTTCCACTCCACATTTGTCACCTGCTGCCATACAGTGAGTCACAGGAATTAACTGTCTGCCAAGTCCCAGCTGGTACATTTCTTCTTCTGTGGCCACTGAAACTTCTCACTTTTGCTAAAACATGAAGTCTTTTGGCCAGAGGCTAACCAGAAAAATAGAGATTTGAACCTGAGTGTGCCAATCAATCCTTATTAGCAGGGCATATTTTTCGTCTGACCCCCACACTGGATTTACTGTTCACTGTTTTTCCTTTTTTCATGCATGATGAGAGTGGGAGAAGATCACATATTAATGTTCTCAATTTCAAGCATTGCTGTTTTGGGGGGGAAAAAAAAAATAAAGAAAGAAAGCCTCATCAATCTGATCTGGCTGCTTTATTTACCTAATTTTGCTCCACAAAAATGCCTGGCAGCGTGTGGATGTATACCTGGATATTTTCAACTCTCAATCATTTAAATTTTACAGGAGATTTTTCCTCAGGAAAACCTGATTACTTGTGGGATGGATGTTTCTCAGAAACAAGGTTGACAAAGCAGAAAAAGCAGCAACTTTCAGTGATGCCAGTCTCACTACAGACAGAGTAATAATGATTGGAGCAGACTCTTGCAAATTAGTCATTTTATTAGAGACTTGATTTCCTTCACCACTATTACCACAGAAAACCGAAACAACACTTCTTTCTTACCCTCACTGAGCCTTATGTCTCCAGCAGGGGTGCATTACAATTTGTATTTTTTTATAATCTGCAAAATGAATGTGAGGGAGCAGGAGAGTTTGGGACTGCAGAGGAATTGCCTGCTTCTGTTGGTAAATTAATTTTATGATAGCTTGTTGCTCCAGACAGATCTCTTCTTCATCTGCACTGAAGATTAGACTTCAGAACTTTGTCACTGTCTCATGAAATGTCACTGAACAGATGGTGCTTTCCACTGTTTTCTTGATCAGAACACAATCTGTCAAAGTGCTTACACACATGCTTAACTTAAGCACAGCAGCACTCCCATTTGTGTCAGTTCTGTAATCAATGCTTTATGGATTTTGGCCTTTAAATAATCTTACCAGTCAAGGACAAGCCATTTTAAAATTTACTACTCAGCTGCATTTAAGTTAACTAGAAAACAATCTTGGATTGCAAAGAAGCCATTGTCAAAATCCTTCCTTTGTGGAGATACTTCAGTGTGGGTGGCTGCAGACACTTGCAAGAGGTAAAAAGAATAGAGTAAAACCTGCATGAAATGCAAAGAAATTATAAGTGCAGTCTCTCCATAAATAATGACATTTTTAATAAAAATGTATGAGTAGATTTGCTGTGATTCCATCACTCCTGAGTATGCAATAATGGAGAAGTGCTCCAGCTTTCTGGCAAGAGCAAGTGCTCCTTTCTCATTTTTAATTTTATTTTTAAAACTTTCCCCCCCCCCCCCATATTTTCAAGACTGCATTCTTAAGACATCTTTTGAAGAGAGCAGATTGAAGGATGAAGCCACAGGGCTGATTGTGGACCAGTAATTTCATGACGTTACATATAAAGAAAATTCTCAGCTGAAACAAGAAAATCAACCCCTAAAGTCACGAAGGACACATTTTATGGCAACTATTCTCGCAAGAGACATATAATAAACTAAATAAAATATATATTTTATATAAACATATATCTATAATAAACTAATTTATATAAATGTAAATATAATAAACTAAAAATAAACTAACTTCATCTCAACCTAACTTAAACATCAGTCTCATCCTCTTCACCATAATCACTGGGTTAGGTATATTACATTATCTCAAAATTTAGGTTATCTTCTCAGCATTGCTTTCCTCTTCAATATATTCTTTTTCCTTCCCTCTTGGTTACACCCCTTGGAAAATAAAATTGTTTATGATGCAAAACATGTATTTGCATGTAAGAAACAGTCACAGTGTTGGAGTTACTGCAAAAGAAGGGAGGTAATGCAGCACTGAAATTATTTTACTTCAGGGCAGAAGATTTATCAGAGTACTTCTTTGCATTGGATGCCAGTTTGTCCATTATAATGTATATATTATATTCTGGATTGTTTTATTACACAATGAGATTAGTTTTCTCCTACCTGGTGCTGGCCAAATCATCACCAAACATTGAATGTACTCATGGACAAAATAAATAATTTAACACTGATGTGTTGAAATTACATCTGTGATTTTCACAAAATCAGCACAATTCATGTATTGTGTTCCAGGTCCTTCCACAACACTTATTTCATCACAACCTCTTGAATGCCATTTTTATACTTCATTTCATACTCCCTATTGTTTTTTCAATCCAGTCTGTTGCCACACATTTTGAGTGGCAAGCTTTTTGAGGCAAGGAATATTTTATTTCCATGCTTTCTCATTACAAGCATTAAGTGCCCGGTGCATTGCATCTCACATCCTTGTAAACAGGTGCAAATTAAATATTGCAGCTGTGAGATGAAATGGCTGGAGGGACTACATGCAGAAAATGTGCAAAAAATGCTGATTCAGTTGCACCAACAGCCACAAACTGAAAGAGCCCAAACTTCTCTAGTTCAGCCCTTAATTCTGAATTTGGCACGATGTGGGATTGTAATTATTGTACATGTGAAGAGGATTTAGGACAGGCACTAAGAATAATAGCAGAGGATTTGTAGGATATAAGTATATCTTAATAATTTCTGCTCATCAAGTCTGACAAACAGTGGATACTGTTGGTTTTTTTTTTTCCTGGGAGCAGGTTGAAGTATGTTTAAACAAAATTTCCTCCATGTTATCATGCCTGGCAATTTTTAATAGACAAGTGCCTCAGAAGCTTCCTTCTGTTCTCATTTCCTCAGTGAGAAAATGAGGCTTATCTCTGCTCTCACTACATCCTTGAAGAATGCCATTTGTGGTCTTTCTGTTAGTTTGAGATTTTTTTTTATTTTCTTGGAGTTTCCATTTTTTATTTTTTTACTTTTTTTTTTTGACACAACTCAGTGTGCTGTGCTGATACAGGAGCTACATGTGTGTGACATTTTAGGCTGCCTAATGTATTCCCACAACTCTGCAGAAGGGAAACACATATTAAAAATGTTCATCTTAGGCTAAGAGGCCCTAAATTTGGATTGCATGAGAATTTGTCTAGCAAAGGACTGTTTTATGAAACATTTGTCATCTGCAATCAATAAAATAATGAACTAAGGAATGAGTTTTGGTGATGAATTACCAAGATCTCATTCAGGTCTCTCTGTCCAGTTTCAGTGCATGTGCCCCAGGCATGGACATGTTGAAAATTTTCACTGAAATAGCTGAAGAAAGTTTACAAATGGACAGAAAGGATGATTTTTCTCTTAAATTTATTATCCTTAAAAAAATAAAAGTGATTGAGAGTAACAAGTCTTGGAGGGATTAAGCCTCTGATTGTGTAGATTTCATTATTAGTTGCTTCTCTAAGTAAGTAGTTGTTGATCTGTTGTTCTTAATTGGGATGAAACCTTCATTTTTTTGGCCTGAACAATCATCATTCCTCATCAGAAGAGGTTTCCACCAAGTGTCTGAAGAAACATAATATTGTTGCTATGATTCTTCAATTTTTTTTCACATGAGAGAACCATTATTGTTACCTTGTACCAATAAAATTTTAACAAGTTCAATAAATTAATCTTAATTTGAACTGATGGGCAGGTAGAATCTGCTGACATAAACATCCACAGGTGTGAGATAAAGTACATTAAGATAATATAAAAATAAAGTTATGGTTGCCCAGATTGCATTTGAAAGGCTGGAAAACTTACTTGGCTTTGAGGTGGTAAAATATGATTGCAATGAAATCCAGGTGAGGGGAACTGTTGTGTTAAACAGATGGAAATAAAGCCAGGGCACACCACAAATATTAGAAAGAAAGAAAAAGTGACAAAGTTTTACAAATTATTGTTACTTCAGTACAACCTGACCAATTAACACCAGTAGAAAGAAAAACACTTTTAATGGAAAGTGAACTGATATTAGTGCTTGATCTCCAGAGGCAGAGCAGACCTCTGTCAAGCACCTCTTTCTACCTGTGTTTAATGATATGCTGATGTATTCACAAACATGCCTGAAGAACTGGCAAGTGATGAGCAGGCATTGCACCTAGATGCTCAGGAAGCAAACAAAGGAAACTTAATGTTGTTTCCCTATAAGATCACAAGCTATAATGATGCTTTAGGATTTCAGCTTTTATATTTTTCATGGGTTTGTAACCCTGCAGTTCTTTGGGGTAGAACCCCAAACCCCATGTGCAGGGTCAGCTGCTGCTTCCCCATTTGGGTCAGACCCAGCAATTCCTCTCCAGGCCTGGCAATCAAGGACACCTCAGTGCCTCAGGCCCCAGAAATGCAAACAAAAGGGAGCTGGGAGAGTGTTGGAGTCCCAGGCACAGAAAATGTCCCTTTATGTGTGCTGACAGGCTCAGCCACTTGAGAGAACACTGGGTTTAAATTAAGACTATGGAGAAGGCTTCTAAAACTGAGTGCAGAAGCTGGGAATGTGAATGTGTGAGTTAGACTGAACTGCATTGAATCACTGGGTGAAAAATAGAGAGTTTAGAGTTTGGGATAGAGTAGTGGATAAGAGACAAGATGGAGGTTCTTGGGTGTTGGTTTGTCTTTGCCTTTTTTCCTTTTTCTTCAAGGATCCTAGTAATATTGTGTGATTGGGTGAAGAAGTCTGCAGTGTGGAACACAGAGGTTAAAAGTAAAATTAAATTCATTGGCATTTGATAATTGGATAGTTTATGCTGAAAAGACCTTCTGAACAGAGCCCAAGGTCACCATTTGTAGCTTGTTAGGTTAGTGTGTAGAAGTGCTTACTGTCTGTAAGAATGTTATATAGGTAAGGCAAAATAAACATCCTAAATCCGAATGTGAAAGCCATCTCTCTGCTTGTCAACCCCGATCCTGGGAAAAGAACTGGACACTTTTACATTTGGTGCCCCAGAGACTTTTATAGGGGAGCAAACTGGGGCTGAATGGCTTCATCAATTCCTGCAGCTGCAATTGGGAGATCAACCCCCGGTGTGCAAATGGAGCAGACTTAGAGAAGTGGGAAACCCGTCAGGCCTGCTCCATTTTGGGTGCAGCCCTGGGGGGCTTTGTCTGCCCTAAATGTACCTGAAGGCCCTTCAGCAAATACAGCTGCTTTTTATTCCCTTCACTTGGCCTGCCCTCTGATTTTAGGTAGCCCAAAAAGACATCAACACCAGATACTGTCAGTTTAACTCTTCCAGGTGGTGTAAAACGAAAAACTCATTTTTTGGGTCTGCACTTGGAGCAGTCAGTGAATGACCAGGAGAGGAATTGGACGGGGAAGGGTGAGAATTGCCTAAGAGAGCCTTATGAGCTGAGGGTAGATTTATCTGCTTTTAAGGAGCACAGTTGTCAGACTCCTGCCCTGAAGAGTATTGTGCACCCTGAACATCAAAGAAACACCTCAGAGGAGCTGGGTCTTGTAGCTGCCTCCAGCTGGAGGATATAAACCCACACTCACACGCATTTCACCCTTCCTTCTGCTACCAGTTGACAGAACTACTGCATCAAAAAGTTGCCATGAGGACATTGCACCATCATTTATGAAAAAAATCTCTGTGCCAAGCCCTATTTCAGACAGGGTAGCTTAACCCTCCTCGCCTCCAGCTGCTATTTTACTTTGTCATCCCTTGGTTTTGGCTGAAATATATTGTTTTGTAGTCAATTATAAATAAAAGCTGCCTTATAAATAATGTTTTACAGCTTATTGCAACCAGTAAACCACAGCACAGAGTGTTTTGATGCCTTCCAAAAATGAGCTATGACACATTAATATGAAATCTATTTTTCCATTTTCCCCATCCTAAAAGTTTACAGGCAGCTCTTTCCTCTCACCCTTCAGAAAAACTTAAAGCATTATTTCAGTTTGCTGGTGATTTAGCCAGGCACACAGCCATGGTAACACAGCATTCTAAGTGACAATAAAACACAAATCTGGGCAATAGTGACATTTCCCTACACAATATCTCTGTTATTTCTGTATTGAATGTACAAGCACAGCACTGCTTATAAAATGCATCTTTGCACTTTAGCAGCAGGCTGTATTTCCACTTTTCTTTTTTTCTCTTGTAGATAATTGATCTAATCATGACCCAAAGGTGCAGAAAAAAAAAAAAATTAATGTGCTCATGAATTACTTCTGAGTGTTGCTAGTGGAAGTTAAATATGCAGGACAGTAACAGTTACGGCTCTGTGATTTTCAGCAATTTTAAATGGTTGCATTTTGCTTTGATTCACAACTATTTCTTGGTAACAGGAAAATCACAGTGTGTGTAATCACATACCTGGAACAACTTTTTCCTTGAATACTTGTAAGGCAATTCTCCTTTGTGTGCTTACTGGGATTATTTTTTTTTATTATTTTTTTTTAACAGAATGGTTTTAATGGCATCTTTTCAACAGAATATATTTTAGTGAAAGGATTAGGAAACTCACAGGAAATTAATTCTGAATTTAGAATTTGAAAGGAAAAAAACCAAAAGTCTGGCACAGGTCAGAGTTAAATCCTCTAAGGACTGAAGGGGAAAAGTACCTTTTTTTTCATGGTAGCAATCAGTAATTTGCAAATTATCTTCAAGTGCAGGGTAATTTTTAAAGATAATTTTTAAAGACAACTTTTTAAATTTTTTTTAAAGACAACTTTTAAGATACCATATTTTCTGTTCACCTGCAAGGCATTAATGAATTGCCTTGCTCTCCAAATTAAATATATATGTATATATAGATATGTATATACATGTAGATATGATTTAGTTAGATTTTGAAATTGTTTCTATTTTTTTAATATTTGTGACAAACAAAATAAGACATGCAGATGTATCAAGGTCTGAAAGTTTCTGAAATTTTGGAAGAGCCACAGCTGTAATTTTGACCTTATCCAGTGTCTCTTTTCCCCTTAGACATGACAATTTGCTACCAGTTTTTGTCCATTGATCTCACAGACATGGACACTATTGTCTTCCTGAATAAAGAACTTCAAATCATGTACACATTTTGTGGCTTTGGTTATTTCTTTGTTTGGTATGAAAAAGCCTGAGAATGTGTTCAAAAGCTGGATGAACAGAAAAAAAAAGGCTTCAACAGATTGATTTGATTCAAAGGTTACTTTTCATTGCATATTGAACTCTGGAGTTAACCATCTTATCTCTCCCATTTTTAAATAGTTGTGTTTGGCTCAGCAAAACTTTGGCATTGACAGTTCAGAGGTTTTCTTTTGATCTTTTTTTCCCTTAATTATTATTCAAGTCTAGAAACATTTTTGCATGTTTTGCATTTAAGGACCCCTTATTTTTTCCCCCAAAATTATATATTACAGCCAAATAGAAGACAAATGCCCTGTGGGCTCTTCCTGTGATTGTCCCATTGTGTTATTCCTTCCAGGGGCCAATTCCAGAGTTGGCTAAAGCCTCATTTATGTGAACAAATCCATATATTGACACCTTTAAATTATTATACCTTGTAAGGCACCAGCATTTTGTTTCTTGTGTCTCTTTCTACTGCTTCTGTCCACTAAAACAACCCCACTTATCTTCTTAATACCCAGGGTGAAGTTAAAAAAAACAGCACTCTGGTATCTGTTAAGTCAGCAGAAACAAATTACAGGGCTGCCACAAGGTTCCCAGGAGTAGCAAGAGAAGTTCAATCCAGACAGCCTGAAAATGCCCAAATTTATTAAGTCCCACCCAACCACCCTCTGCTCTCTGCTGCTTTTCTCCTCACGGTGACACCAGCAGACCCCAGAGCCTCGGTGTGTAGGATGCTCTGCAACCTCAGGGTAAGTCATCCTTTGCCCTCAGAATGCAAATGCAGGAAATATCATCATTATTTTGATTATTTTGTAAGTTTTTTTTTTAATAACAGAGAACTGAAATATGGGTGAGGCCAGATAAAACACCTGGGTTGTGCATGAAGAAATCTGGAGATTACCATCAGGTTCTCCATTTGATTTATCAGCTTTATTGTTGAGTTGCACCCAGTTTTCCTTTGCAACCAAATAATAACCTATTTAATTTTGGAGTGGGTCAAGCCAACAGGTGATTAAGAACCATTCCTTGCAGGGGAAAGGGCTGGGTTTCTGTTGGGTTCTGTTGGGTTTCCTCAGCTCCCACCTTCCCCATGAGCCCTCCAGCCTGAGGTTTGGCCCTGGCTATCCCGGTAAAAATCCCCTTTCCAGCTTCAGGGAAGTCTTGATGCTTGGGGATTTCAGCTTTTACATTTCCCATGCATTTGTAACCCTGCAGGTCTTTGGGGTAGAACTCCAAACCCCATGTGCAGGGTCAGCTGCTGCTTCCCCATTTGGGTCAGACCCAGCAATTCCTCTCCAGGCCTGGCAATCAAGGACACCTCAGTGCCTCAGGCCCCAGAAATGCAAACAAAAGGGAGCTGGGGCAGCAAACTGGGGCTGAATGGCTTCATCAATTCCTGCAGCTGCAATTGGGAGATCAACCCCCGGTGTGCAAATGGAGCAGACTTAGAGAAGTGGGAAACCCGTCAGGCCTGCTCCATTTTGGGTGCAGCCCTGGGGGGCTTTGTCTGCCCTAAATGTACCTGAAGGCCCTTCAGCAAATACAGCTGCTTTTTATTCCCTTCACTTGGCCTGGCCTCTGATTATAGGTAAGCCTAAAAAGGTATCAGTGTCACTTTTCTGTAGTAAACATACAAAAAATTTAAATTTGGCTGTGAAAAGTTAAAAACTTGTGCTGTTTGTTCCTGGCACTGGACCTGAGGCATGGCTGGCGTGGGAGGGGAGGGCACCCAGGACACCCAAATGTCTCTTCTCACATCCACACTGTGTTTGCACAAAGAAAAAGTTGCTGTTCCCCTGTCACATCTCTGGGTGAAATTCATACTCACTGAAAGAGGGGCTTGCCCTCTCTGCTTCCCTCAGATGCCGATCCATGAAACATTCACTTTTCCACGCAGAAAAGCCTTGATAAACAGATGATGTTTTGCCTCTCTGTGCAGTAACAGCAGCATATGGCAAACGAGTGTGGGGTTTTAGTTCAATGCAAAGTGAAAATAAAAGTTAAACCTTCTCATGAATCCTCATGCTGCCATGAGATGTACTTAGGGCAGAACCACTTTTCATAAAATCCAAACCTGGTGATGTGAAGCTTGAGATTTTCCATGTGTTTTAGTATAGTTCTAGAAGTTAAATTGTAGGTCAAAGAACTTGAAGCCAATGTTTTTTATTATTGTCTTATGTGGCAAATGATATTTTGTTTCCCTTCCAAATGACAGAAACTTGTCTGCTGTTTTTATCTTGTCATAATTTTATTGCCTTAAGACCATTATAAAATATCCCAGACCAAATCAACCATATTCTGATACCCTCGTGTCTCCTGTTCCTAAACTGAAAATTGAACTTCATGACATGATCCTAAGAAAATTTTTCCATTAGTGGTTTATTTGTGTACTGAAATGAAAGAATGTTGCTACGCTTTAAAGTATAAAGTAAACTGTTCAAGGCAACTGCTCTAATACCATTTTTAAAAGTTATTTGGAATTGGTAATTTAAAATTTAAATAACAATAAATTAAAATTTGTATTATGTAGTTTATTGTTGGTCTCAAAAATGTAACTGTTGCTGGAAAATGTTGAAGTATAATGGCAAACGTAAGTTGGTTTTTGGTTTGGTTTTTTTTTTTCTCAGATGTTTACTTCATATTAATGCTTTTGTATTCTTGGATCTTTTGAACATTACTCATTACTGATCAGGCCACAAAGGGTTTGTACCAAATTCCTCCAGAATCTTAACAAAAATATTTTAAAAATGCCTAGTTTGAATTTCAAATATGGGCCATGAGTGAGGAGGTCTTTGTTTTGCATGAGAACATTCCAGCCTCTGCTTGGACATGATATTTACAGAAACATTTGACCGGACAATTTTTTAAGACAAACTTTCCTGAGTGTTGTAGTTTGGAAAAGACATCCTGGCAGACCACAAAGCTGAGAGAAGCAGATGATAACTTTCCACCACTATAAATTACAGCCATTTATTTATTTCTATTTAGCATTTCCAATGCCGACTGCATGCTGATGATGCAAATTGGATGGATAGATGTTGACTAATCTGTAAACACTTTAATTGGCTTCTGAAATGCAACAAAATCTCAAGCCAGGGTTTTATCCACAATTAAGTCAAGTTTTATGAACTTAATTCCTCACTATTGTTTGCTGCCAAAATAAAATTATCAAAGCCTTTTGCTCGTTGACATTCTGGGAACAATTAAGGGGTTGTTTATGAACACCAGTTTGGAGTTCTGGGGATGCAACAGCCTCTGCTGAAAAGTCTGGTTTACAGCATCATTCTGCATTTTGACAGCATTCTTTTTGGGAAAGTGTCTTAGGTCTGAGCAGAGCAAGTTTGTAAGTTTGCTTCATTTTCTGTCACTTTTGAGAGGCAAGTGTGAAAATCCTCGGGCTGAGGAAATTAAATTTGTGAGGGTTCCTTGGGCAGAATCAGGGCAGATGCAGACAGTGCCTTTCTCACACTGCTTGGGCTGCACCTGGCAGCAGCTTTTGTCACTTCTGCTGCAGGATGAGCAGCAATCTCCATCCGGTGAAGCATTCAGCTTTTTAGGAGCCTGGTTCTGACAGTTACATCTCAGTGAGCTTCAGCAGAATTCACCCAATGTCCAACAAGGTAAACTCTTAAAACTAAGTGCAGAGAGGCAGGGTGAGACTCAGGGTGGTCACTTAGGTAGTTCAAATAGTAAGTGTGCATTTAATGTAGCAACTTAGGACAACTGCAGAGGAACAGGGAGGGGGAAAATCAGCTTTACAAGATCAGCCATCTGCCCCTTTCAACATCCATCCATCATCCATCCATCCATCCATCCATCCATCCATCCATCCATCCATCCATCATCCATCCATCCATCATCCATCCATCCATCCATCCATCCATCCATCCATCATCCATCCATCCGTCCACCCATCCATCCATCCATCCATCCATCCATCATCCATCCATCCATCATCCATCCATCCATCATCCATCCATCATCCATCCATCCATCCATCCATCCATCCATCCATCCATCCATCCATCCATCCATCCATCCATCCATCCATCCATCCATCCATCCATCCATCCATCCATCCATCCATCCATCCATCCATCCATCCATCATCCATCCATCATCCATCCATCCATCCATCCATCCATCCATCCATCCATCATCCATCCATCATCCATCCATCCATCCATCATCCATCATCCATCCATCATCCATCCATCCATCCATCCATCCATCCATCCATCCATCATCCATCCATCCATCCATCCATCCATCCATCCATCCATCCATCATCCATCCATCATCCATCCATCATCCATCCATCATCCATCCATCCATCCATCCATCCATCCATCATCCATCATCCATCCATCATCTATCCATCATCCATCCATCATCCATCCATCCATCCATCCATCCATCCATCCATCATCCATCCATCCATCATCCATCCATCATCCATCCATCCATCCATCCATCCATCCATCCATCCATCCATCCATCCATCCATCCATCCATCATCCATCCATCATCCATCCATCATCCATCCATCCATCATCCATCCATCATCCATCCATCCATCATCTATCATCCATCCATCCATCCATCCATCCATCCTTCCTCCAGATGGCCACTGCCATTTTGCCATATGCTCCCTCCTATTTTCTCTCTGTTTACAAAGGAAATCATCCACACTTTTTGTTCTGGAGTGGATAAATAGTCCAAGGATTCCATGCTGATTTTGATTTTATTATGAGCAAGTTGGCTTGAGTTTTGTGATAATTTCTGTCTTTTTCTGAAGGATGTTTCTAAAGATACCTCTTTGCCATTGATACTCAATAACTAAGGGGTCTGAAGAAACACATTGATTCTGCTTTACATACATCCTGCATATAGTAATTTAAATTCCCAATCTGTTAAATACATTTTAAATCTGTTTTATAGGCTTGCTTTGGATTTTTTTTTTTTTTAGGAGAAAATATCACAAATATTGTTTAAGTGCAAAAAGTATATTAATAGCATAGTATATTTCTTTATATTAGCTGAAAAGAAAAATTTTCTATGTTAATATGAGTTTAAGGAAAATTGGAAAGTGCATATGCAATATTCCCTTTATCTGTATTATTTCTGCTTATCTATTAGGTAAATACAGGAAATTCTTTCTACCCAATGAATTGGGACTTCTGAAATTGACTTAAAGCAATTTAGATTTGTCCGATTTGAAAAAGTTAAACTATAAAAGAAAAAGACATTTTTCAAGGCTCTTGTGCTGATTTGGTGTCTGCCCATATTCATCTATTTTCTCCATCTATTGTCTTTTTTTAGTGTTTGGGGCGGGTTGTTGTTTTGTTATTGTTGTTGAGGGGTTTTTTTTGCTTGTTTAATTTTTTTATGTTTTGTTTGTTAGGTTTTTTAATTTAGGCTTTTGGTTTTGTTTTGTTTTTGTTTTTTTCTTCCCTTCAGGTAGTTCATAGTCTATTCTATTCCCTGCCTTGAAATTCAGATGTTCCTATTACATCTTGACTAATCCAGTTCCCTGTTAAAATACCTGAGTGAAGACACCGATATTTTTAAGAAATAAGTGGCAGAATGGTAAAAATGGCCTCTCTACTTTTAAAAAGACCAAATTTCTTCTCCCTTTTGCACAGGTTTGGATATTCCATTCTGCTGGGATATAGGGGAAGATGGATACAGGGCCCCAGACCATGGGGAAACTCTTGAGCTTCCAGCTGCACATTGAATTCCAGCTGCACTTTTCACGGATCACTGAACATTAATAGAATAATACCAGGCCTAAAATTTCAGAATTACTCAATTTCAGCTCAGTGTAATGGTACCTCTGTGAACAATTCCAGGCTTTTTACTTCTAAGCCTAGCAGAAATGGCTGCTGATTTCTCAATATTTTCTCTTTTTCTGATACCTAAAACCTGATTCTTGGTAAAAGCTTGTCTTAAACCCTTACAAAACTGCACTTCATTGAGATCTCCACTGTTATTAAGCTCTGCTAACTGACAGAAATTCGTATAGATTTATTTGTGAGGTTAATCATGCTTGCTAGGGATCTGTTTAAGTGGTGACACCTCTCCATCCATAACCAGCCTGAAATACTGGAGGAAGGTAGTGCTCAAATTTTGAATGAGCTGTACATAGGCACTGCTCCGTCCCACAAAACCCACCTCTCTGGTATTTGTTAATTTGTGCATAACCATGAAAAAACTTGTGTTTTTAAGCTCTGTCATATTATATCACCACCATGATACCACAAGGATGTGAAAACGCCCAGTGTTTGTTCTGGTAAATATTTCTCTAATTGTAAGTGAAAGAGCCAATAAAGATTTGTAATACATTATCTAGTGTTGCTGTTTCAATTCTGTGTTTTAATTTCCATTAACCTCAGATAAAGTCTGGTTTAAATGCTCTAGAAGTTAATTTGTTTGTATGTATTATTTGGTGTTTGCATATATTATCGAGCCCATAAGTAGGTATTGAATTTTATGTATTAACTTTTATATGTACTTATACATGGATATATTTTATGAATAAGACCTCAGGCACTATATAATAGCACCCTTTTTCCTATTTCACAGCAGATCTTGGCTTTGTAATTAACATTTGACAGTTCAAGTCATGAAAAAATTCACTCTAAGTTTTTAAAAAATGATTTGGTATGCATGCCTACGAAACCATTTATGACAAATGTAAATTTTCATTCAGTCTACCAAAAAAAAGAAAAAAAGAAAAGGCTGGGAAGTATTTAAGTCATAGATAACTGACATTTGCATAGAAGATAAACTGATTGTATTGCATAAATGATTTGGGGGCTTGAATTCTGTGGAAGGTTAATGAAGGTGCATTCCTGGTTATTGCAGGGCTGCAATGTGAATAAGATTAAATATGTGGGTGTGAATAAAACCTGTGAATTTTAAAGTTAATGAAATAAACAGAAGCTGGGCACAAAGAGAAAAAAAATCTGGAT
Organism: Pseudopodoces humilis; assembly: GCF_049639895.1. Classification (NCBI taxonomy): domain Eukaryota; kingdom Metazoa; phylum Chordata; class Aves; order Passeriformes; family Paridae; genus Pseudopodoces; species Pseudopodoces humilis. The sequence goes on from NC_142203.1 coordinate 2,243,306, forward strand.
TGTTTCAGTAATTATATTGATTTAGAGATGATAAGCAAAGTAGGAAGAGGCTGAGGGAGATTTAAGATGACCCCAAAATAATTTTAACTCAGCCAGATTGTAGTTGACTGTCTGTTATGACTTCTTTGTTTCCTTTCTCTTCTCTTTCTTTGTATTTTAAAGATTTTTGTTCACAACAAGCAAGTTTTATCAGTCCATCCTCTAACTCTTCCACTCCCTTAAAAGGTAGGGAATTTCTAATTTTCAATAAAAAATAGAACACGTGTTTGGGGTACTTTTAGCATAGATTTTCAAATGTAATAGATAAACACTGGAAATGTGAGTTCTTGTGACCCTAAAGGATTGTCTACATTCTATCTTGATTCTGAAATAGAAACAAACAAACAAAAAGTGACAAGATGCTCATTTTATTTACTGTGTAAGGAAAAAGAAAAATCACATGGATGCAAATCGCTTTTATTCCAAGATGGATCACTGAATTGTGTCATATCTGTGCTTGTAATTAGAGGGCAGAACAGATGGTGAAACCTTAGTGTGAAGCAATATGTCTATTAAAGTAGTGCCTCCTGCCAAGTAATAGCTCCAAACCATGAAATGTCCACTCACCCTGTTTTCAGAAGGAACTCTGACAGACAACTACTTCTTGAGAAGAGTTTAAAAAAAATAAAATCAATCCCAAAAACACCCAAACAACCAAAAAGCCAAAAACAACAAAACAGCAAAAGCCAAACCAACAAAAAAGGAAAAAACAAACAAAAACGAAAAAAACACCCCAACCAATCAACCAAAAAAAACCCACAAAAAACACCCCCAAAAAAATGTCATATTATGCCATGCCATGCCATGTTTTGTTTTATTTCATTATTTTATTTTATTTTATTTTATTTTATTTTATTTTATTTTATTTTCCCTAGGAAAGTATCATTTAGATGTTTCTGGAAAAGTACAAGCAAAAAAACACTCCCACAGAAAAACTCCATAACAATCTGATTCAATCTAACTGACATTTAAATCTGTTTCAGGATATGTTCACAAAGTTTGAAAGGACACTTTAGGTGTTTAAGTTCAAATTTGCAGAGATTGGTTATGCCATAAGCATGAACAGTTTCATATTGTTTTTTTCTGTCAAAAAATGTAATTGCATCATTTTTTCTCTCTATGTTCACACCTGCAATGAGCCCTGGAGATTGCAGGTTCATGGATGATCATGAGTGATTTTGAGGTAAAGTAAAATCTGGTAAAAAATGTGCTTATGCCCAAAAGAAAGCTTGCACTCTCAGGGAAAAGGAAAATGTTGGTGTCGTGGTTTTAAACCAGTAACTAAAAAATTACTTATTTCTTGCTGTGAGATATGGATTAGAACAAGAGCAAAACAGGCATAAAACTTAAAAAGGAAGAAAGTTTATTAGCAAACTACAATAACAAGAACACCAGAATAAACTTCCAGAAAACCCTTTTTATCCCCTACTACCCACCATTCCCTTGTTCACATGACAACAGAGACAAAAACTTTGGAACTTTGATGGTTAAAACAGTCCCAATTCTTGTTACAGTCTTTTCACCAGTCTTTGTAGAGAAACAGAAGTCTCTTTCTATTAATCTATGGAGTGTTTCACAAGAAAACTATTTCTGCTATAGTTTTCTATTGCCCTGATGTCAGCTGCCCGGAAATCTGCCATCAGTTCACTCCTCCCATTTCACATCACTCTGAGGTGTGTATGGGCCATGAGTCTAGGGATGTCATTTTAAGGATGAGTTATTCAAAGGCAAAAGTCTTCTTCATCTGTCTCTGTGAGCTTCACTAGAAAACAGTTTTCTCATTGCCCCCCAAGGCTTCAAATCTTCGCTTCACTGTTCCAGCACTTCACTGTATCACAATTACTCTACTTTTTACTCAAAATTTACACTTTGAACACTCTGGTCTTCCCTATATACTGTCATGAATTAAAGGAGATTTTTCAAGAACTTATTGTCCATTTCCATAGCCTCAACAGAAAGGTATTTCAACTCATAAAGCATCTCCTTATTCTCTACCTTTTCTGAAATTTAATTCTTTTCTTCACTGTCTCTGTTTTATAAAATCTCTTTACATGTTGATTACTCTCTTTTTCTTTCTCTGGATAAAAAGATTAATCTGCAAGTCTCATCGAGGTAATGAAAAGGTTAAAATCTTGCCCAGGCTTTTGTCGATGGTTCTGTGATCTCTGCCGGAGCAGTGGCTGGAGCTGTCTTCGATAGAAGATTCCTCATGGCTGCTCTGGAGAGTGTGGTCGCTGTCTCAGCCTGCCGCAGGTCTAGAGCCTTTTCCTTTCTTTACTCGGCAGTCTCTGGTGAATTTCATCACGGCAAAAACTGCAGCCGAGCCAGGGACCGGCCTGGCCCGGCCAGAGCCCGGGGCAATCCCCGCAGGCCCCATCTCCCGGCCGGGAGCCGCGGCAGGCCCAGCCCAGCCCCTACCCGGGCCGCATGGGCTGGGCCGGGAATGAGAAGCCAGCTGGAGCTCTGTTACCTTTCACAGCCAGGAAACAAAGAGAACAAGAGTGCTCTGGTTTTACATCTTAAGGTAGGGTTCACAAGTTGATCCCACTTTTCAATGGTCAAAACTGCTGTCAATTCCCAGTAATGACCGATAATTGGTCAGGAGAAAAGACTCCCATCAGTTTTCAGCAACTTTAACTTCCTTAGCTCCCAAAACCAGCTTAAAAGTAAAGTCACTCCATGACAGTTGGATATTGGTGTTAATTTGCAACAGTTCATGATTCCTGTTTTTCAGCAGGACCTCAGAGACTAAAATGAGATTCACATGTCATTTTTCATTCAGCTTGGCAGACAGTTTTCTCTTACTTTGTGACACAATTTTGTTCCCTTGGACTCCTGCTTTATTCATGTGCAGGAGGGGCATGAGACAAATGGGAGAGAAATTAATGTTTATGTTTAAAGTCTGGGTTGCAGGGGATGAAAGATGGGCTTTTTTCCCAGATATGACAGAATTCCAACCAACCTCAAAATTGTAAAACAATTGTATCTCAGATACTTAAAAGATGTTTGCCTCTGATCCTCCAAATTTAACTTATGACACTTTTAATTCTGAGTATGGATAGATTTCTCATGGGTGTTTATAAATAATTTATCTCCTGTTAGTGCTTCTTCTCATAAAAACACAAATATGAAATGATATCCCATTGCTCTCTCACAAAACCCCTGAAACACCTTTGAGAAAGCTGCAAAGCTGAATTATAGAAACACACCTTTAAGATGAAATAAGATCTCTGTGAATGTTTGAAAAGGCAGAAGCAGACAGAATCTTGCTGATGCATTTAAAAATAGCAAACTACTGCCTCTCATGGCTTTTAATATGCATTTTCTTCCCTATTCTTCTAGCCTGACATTTGGCAGAGAGATAAAAACACTAATTAGGAGTAGGTGTGCATTTGAAATGCTGGATTTCCCACATAGCTTATTTTCATTTTGAATTTCCAGTATTATTCAAAGAATTGAAAGAAGGAAATTTACTAAAAACAGGGTGATGTTTAGGCTGCAGACTAGGACTGCTGTCACTAGAAATTTAGCTGTGATCATGGACTAAATCTTAAAACAGAAGCTGAATTCCTAATAAAGGATGTATCAAAACTGTAGATTCTCCACTCTGAGTTTTTCGCTAAAACCTATCCATTGCTGTTCAATTAATCTTGGAAATAAAAAACTCATAAAATATCTTCAGTTATGGGTTAGCTTTTTTGGGAGCTCATCTGGTACAGAGCTTTATTCTGATTGCTGCAAGCCTCATCAACACTCCCTCCAGAAAAGATTTGCAGTCAAAAACCTTGTCCAAAACAGAAAAATCTGATTAAAACAAATATATTTAAGTGCCCAAATGTAGGTTATATATATTAAATATCCATTTTAGAGCACAGCATAGTAATGGAAAACTTGCAGTGAGAACCAAATCTTATTGGGCAAAAGGACAAACACAGTACTGTCATATTTTGTGAGGGTTTTTGTTTTTAGAAAAATCAATATATTTTGCTTAAATTATTCCCTGGCACGGTGGTGAATTCCTGGCACAGGTTGTCCAGAGAAGCTGTGGCTGCCCCTGGATCTCTGGAATTGTCCAAGGCTGGAAAGGGCTTGGAGACACCTGGGATAGTGGAAGGTGTCCCTGCCGATGGCAGGGGGAGTTGGAATTTGCAAAGAATTAAATGTACAGGGCACTATCTCAGAGAGAATTACGATCCTGTGCTGCCCTGAGTCTCTTTATTTGTAATTTCCTCCTGCTCCAAATCAAACATTTGCCTATTTCCCACAAATGAAAAGATATCCTACGACAAAAGTGACGCTGTGGAATAGGGCTGGAAGGTAAAGGCCTGTTTACTTTCCTGCTCCCTTCCTGGCAGGAAAGGACTTCATTTGGAACAGATGGGGTGCTGCTGAGTGCTTTCACACCTGAGATTCCCTGTCACCAGCATAAATGTGCGGGGAATTATGCATTTCATCTACCATGCATCTCATTTCCCTCAGCTGGTTTCAGCTGGGCCTTGTTCTCTCTGCCCTTCACTTGCGTGGGCAGTAAAACCTTCTTGAGCATATGCTGGGGAGAAAGGAATTAACCTGTATAAAAAAACCCAATCCCTTGGTCTGTCAATGCAGGTAATTCATCCTAAGAACTTCTAATGCAAAGAACACCTCCCCCAAGAACTTTCTGCCTGAGCTGATTGCGCCTGTCTGGCCTAACCCCAAACTAGGGACACTCACAATGAGCAGCTGCTTTTATTTATACAAATTCAATTCAATACAAATTTATACAAATACAATTCAATATTCAATACAATCTTACAGGTGCTGCTTTTATTTATACAAATTCTTGGCCAAATCTTTCTCCCAACATCTCCTCTGTCACTGAGGTCTCATGCCATTAAAGCTCTTGAGGGCAGCAGGAATTTCTGCTCCTGAGCCAGAAGCCTGAATTTGTCGTGCTGTCTCCATGGCCTCGAGGGAGGTGATGTGGTTTTAAAAACCCCTTGGAGTAACTGCTGCCCTTGACATCGATTTGACCAAGAAAAGGCATTTCCTGCCTGACACAACAAAATCACAGATGATCCTTTCATTCCTCCCAGAGTTCATGCTCCGTGATCAGCGAGATGTCTTTGAGAGACCAAAGTATTTAAACCGTGACCAGGGCAGGATGGATCACTGCCCTGCAGTTCTACCAACCTGGACAGAGAGTTCTAAAAATGTTTCAGCCTTTCATTAATTTTTCTAAAACTCTTAATTTCATTTTGCTTCTTCTTATGTTCACAGGTTGGCAAAGACTAGGCCTTTATCAGTAAGCACATTCCATATATAAAAGGCACATTTCTTGCCAGATCAAAAAATATTTTCAGGGTATTAATTCTTATTTTTTTGCTGTTGCATCCCTGTGATCTCTAGTATTATTACTTAACACATGATTTTGCATATTTTAACACTTTTCCTATCTGTCAAAAAGTACACATGGTTCCTCTAAAAAAAAAACCCAGTTAATTTTGGTTTCCCAAATTATGTAAGTATCAATAAATGAGGGTCAAATTCAGATAAAACTTGTTGTTTCCACCAGATATTTTTGCAGTAAATACAATTTAATTGCATTGTTTTAAAAAAAGCAAAACAAACAAACAAAACAATAAAAAACCACAAAGCAAAAAAACCCCAACCCAATCAAAACAAAAAGCCCAACAAACAAAGAAAAAACAGACCAAAAAAAACCCAAAAAACAAACCAAAGCAGTCATTTACACCAATATTCTTTAACACAATATCACTTTTTTTTTTTCACGGGACTATGAAATTATGCAGACATTTTCTGCTTTTTAGGATTTTGGAAAATCTTTATTTTAATTCTTTAATTCTCAGCCCATCAAGTCCCTTCAGCAAAATGGTTTTCAAAAATAAGATGAAAAGGCCACACAACCCTAAAAACAGCTCCCTTATTTATTTATAGTTATTTATTTGTTTATATTTTTATATTATTTTATATTTATATTTATTTATACTTACGGGTGTATTTGATTTTGCTATGAATAGTTTTCATTGTTTGATGCCTCAAGTTCTTTGCAGGAATTAAAAACTCCTTTTCTGAAAAGCTGGGTCAAGAGGAATTGGAAGCAGAATTTTCCTTCTAAAGGGAGCAGAGTGAATTGAATCTACATCTGTCAGAGGAAAACATTTTATAGGAACATAAAAAAAAATGGATCAATGAATAAATATTCTGAGTAAGGCTGCGCCCAAACAATGGGGAAACGTAACACCTGCAAGAAAAGAGCTTGATATACATGACTGTTATCATCAATTACACCCATTTTCTTAAGAACAGAGTACTTAAAAGGTTGTTACTGGGTTGCTTGGCTGAGGAGAAGCTGTGGTGGCTCGAGCTGGGGGCTGTACATCAGGAAAGCGACAGAACTGAGCCATCGTACTCAGGTTTTACCATCCAGCACTTGGAGCGGAGCAGGCAAGCTGTGAGGACAAACAATTCACATCTCGCCACAACCTTGTGCTTCCAGCTGCAGGTTCAGCTCTGCCATCATCCATCATCCCCAGCCCTCGGTTGCTGTTATTGTGTTATCAAACAGGGCACTTGCTTTTTGTTTCTTTTTCCCTTTTCCAGCAGTGTCAAGATTTTTATCAGACATCCCAGCCCTGCCAAACAAGAGTTGCAGGCCTAAGAACTTCAGGTGAGCTGCTGTCACATGAGGCTCTTTGTCCTCCAAGCTCACAAGAAAAGTAAAGTTATTCACCTCTTTAATACCTAAACACCAGTTGAGCTGTTGTGTTTTCCCCAGTGTGGGATCTGGTGGGATCCTGGGATCAGGAAGCGTGGCCAGCAGGTTGGAGGAGGTGATCCTGCTTTTTGGAGGGACATGAAGAGCAGAGTTTCCTGTCAAAGCCACAGAAGGAGCTTCCCATAAGGAAAGCCACCAGAGTGGCAACTTGTGAAAAGCACAGAAGGGAGGAATTTGTGACAGGAAAGTGCTGATTCCTGATGGAAGTGGGGTTTATTCAGCACATCCTGGTTCATGCATCCAGACAAGAATTCCCACCAGGGAAAGGGAGGCACTGCTCGTACACAGATCACCCCAAGTTATGGGAACAGCTTCTGTGACCACCAGCCAGGACTGAAGCACTCACTCCTGGGATTTCCCACCAGAGGACTGCTGATGATCCACAGATGTTAAAAATTCCCCTTTCAGGGTAGGTGCCTGGGCATTCCCACCCGAACCTGGACCTGGGTTAGTCCATGGAACGCTTTGTCTCATGGGCTGCCCCCACCTTTGATGGACCACAATTGAGGCAATCTCTTCTGCCACAGATATTGAAAGCTGCAAAAATCAAGTCTTATTTCCTCATCCAAGGGTGGCGAGATGTTTCCTCTCCACTATCTGCTCTTATCCTTTCTTTTGCTTTCCCCCTTTTCCTTAAATATTTTCTTAAGTGATGGTGTCACTTTTATGTTGTCTCACTTCTATAGATAGTAATGACAAAAAAAAACCAAAACTGCATGTCTCCTTTTCATTGCAACCTAATTGTTCTTAAATCATCTAGAGTAGACAAGGCTGAGAGGGGATCCCACCAATCCACACAAACATCTCCAAGGGCTGCCAGAGGATGGGGCTTGGATGAGTGCCAGATTCTGGCATTCTGTGACAATAAATGTGGTAAATGCTGAGCGTAAACATACAAGATCTTTTTCTCATCTGTATTTTGCTATGGTAATAAACTCCTGTGGCTCCCTTTCTTTCCCTTTCTTCCCCCAGATTAACAGAAATGCAGCAGTTTGAGGCATAACAGCAGGCCTGGGTGAAATGGATGTGAAAGCACTGATTAAAAAATAATTCTGTTGAGTGCACACCCTGGAAGAACAAGATATTAATTAATTAGACTACCTACTCAATAATAGATAAGTAACCAAGATCACAATTATCTTTTCATTCCATGTCTGGACAGTGCTGAGTTATAATGCAAATAAGTAACAATATTAATTAGCAATTGTTAATAAAATTTTGTTCTGATTCTGCTCTCACAAGGATTTCTAGTGTTGCCATGAATAACTTTACCTGAGATTTTCTAAAGCTTTGAGAAAATTATGCCTAGTACAATCATGTAATTAACTTTTTTTTTTTTTATTTGTTTGGTGTTTTCAGAGGAGATAAGGCTTTCCAAATGGAGAAAGGCATTCACACCCAGTTCTGCATCCCTTTCTTCCCCTGGAAAGCCCCAAACTGTCTGTATAAAGAAAAAGGAACATCTCTTTTAAGCAAGAAAACCATGTGTTATAAATTTTCAGTTTCAGATTTGTGTTAGTTCTGCATTACTTCTTTCCTCCTACTGAACAAATTATCAAAAAATGTGGTTTTTTGAGTTTTACCTGATTCTGAGGTACAAAATACACTGAATAGCTCTGGTTTGTTTTTTGTTTTTTGTTTTTTTTTAACTGAGAGCAGAGGAGGGGCACTTTTGCCACGCTCTTCTTTTAACTCCCCCATCCTTGAGGCCTCCTCTGACAAGAGAAAGGGATGCCAAAACCTGTTTTTTTTCTAACTTCTTGCACTCAATCACAGCCCTGCTGAGGAATTCACACTCCTGGCCTGGGAAATACAGATAACATTTTTTTCCTGAGCACACGCTGATTAATACAGATGTACCTCTCCATCATTAGCTGCTGTAATCTGCTGGTCTGTTGCTCCGAGGTGTTCTGCAAAGATGCCCTGCAATTTCTGTGCAAACACCACAAAAAGTCGTGTTCATTGGCAGTGAATTAGCTGAATAAAAAATCCCAATCAACAAGTGCCATCCTGTCTGCCAATGTGTCATAGCTAAGATGTGTGTTTAACTCTGAGGGCTTAGGAGTAAAAGAGTCTCCCTCTTTCCAGCACCCCTGGAATATTATCCCCTTTGCAGAGCTAGGAATGCCAAAATACCATTATTATGAATCTATAGCCATTTAAGTTATATTTTATAAATATTTATTTTAAGTAAATACATATTACTTACAAATTATATATAATATATATAAATACATGTATTACTATTATTTATGTATATTTATTTATCCATATTTGAATATGTATATATCTTTATACATAGAAATATCTATATATTATATAAAAATAGAAATATATATTTATATTCAAATATATAAAAATATATTATTATTATATACCATAGTATATATTATATGTATACTTTATATATATATATTTATATTTATATTCCAAAATCTAAGTATATTTATCTAAATTATATATAGTTCCTTGCCAACTTTTATTTTTACTTTGCATTGAACTACACCCCCCAAAAATATGTTAATATATATTTAAATTATATGCAATATTGTACATTATATATAGACACAATATATTACACAAATGTGCAATAAATAATGATATATTTATGATTTCAAATTATAAATTCAAATATAGAACATAAACATTAAGGCTTATAAATTTTTCAGAGATGAGCCTGAAAGTCTAAGACTGAGGTGAGCAGAAATCTGTAGCAACATAGGCAGACAATGGAAAATTATTCATGACTCTGTAAATAAAAGAGGCACTCAAACTCAGTCATGTTTGGGGTTTTGTTTTTTTTTCAGGAGGCATTTTTGGTTTTGGCTTAGTTTGTGGAGTTTTTTTTTGGGTTTTGATTGTTTTCTGTTTGGCTGGAGGATTTTGTTGTTTCTGTTTGTGGGTTTGGTTTGGGTTTTTGCTCTCTGATCTTTGTTAAGCAAAAATTTGTCTCTGAAACATCCATTAATTTACTATTGGGTAGTCATTGTCTGTGTTATCTGGAGGCAGAAGCAAAATCTGAGGTAAAATTTTACCAAATTTTATCTACACTAGGTTAATGTTTTCTCACTTCCAAAGCTCATAGCACAAGACATCAAAAATCTAGACAGTATTTAGGAGTGAAGAAATATATTTCAACGCATTTCTATGCATAAAAAAACCCAAAACACCTGTTTCTTTTCTGTGCTTCTGAATAGAAACTGATACTTGTGGAGTTTGTCCAGAGAAGGGAACAGATCTGGGAAAGGTCTGGAAAACCAGGAGGGGCTGAGGGAGCTGGGAAAGGGGCTCAGTCTGGAGAAAAGGAGGCTCAGGGGGCCCTTCTGGCTCTGCACAACATTTGGGAGCCAACGAAGTTTTAACTGGATAGATCCATGTTTTTCTGCAGGGATCAAAGTGAGAAATACCAATGAGAAGTGCCAAAGTTTGGGAAGAAGTTCCTCCTGCCCAGGCAAGGACTGGTGAGAAGTTTGTCACACCTTAGAGCAAACTCAGAACACCACAAAACCCCTCTGCTATTGCACAGATAAGACTCAAAAATTGTCCATTTCATCCAGACAATGCAGAGAGGCAAAATAAGATAAATAAATAGTGAAATACTGCAGTGTACCAAATAGGAAAATACTGAATTTTTGTGTGCCAAAAAAACAAAAAAAGGTTTGCTTTTCTTGTTCCTTTTTTTTTAACATCACATGTTAGAACTATTAGCACCAACTAATTAAGCCTCCTCCCCTTAAGCTTAATTGTTCCTTGCCAACTTTTTATTTTCTTTGTCAAGAAGTGAGAGCTCACTAGCTAAGACTTCTATAAACCTCACAGTTTTAGTTTTTGAAGTTATCCTAAATGTGTTTACCGCTGATTGTGAAGAAAAAAGAGAGAAACAAAAAGGAAGAAAAAAAAAATCAAAACACTTTCAGGACTAATGTCCACATTCAAAGTGATTAAAAATAAAGGAGAGATTTTTTTTAATGTTTCATCAGCTAAATGTTGTCAAATGACTGCTCTTATTGTGTTTTTGGAATCACAGTTTTTAGGAGAAAGAGAGAGGAGAGGACTTTTTTTCAAATACTTTCTACATGTATTTTTCCATACATATATGGAAAATATATTCAGTTTATGATTCAAATATTTTAAAGAGCTGTACTTTCTGAGCACTAAATTATCTTATGCCTACTGCTTCAGCAACAGTGCCAGCTACAGAAACCTGAGAGATGTTTCATGATCAGAAAGGTTATTTCAACAGATGAAACCAACAAAACAAGGTGTTTTGCTTTTTGTTTCCAAAGTTACAGTTCACTACTTAAAAATTACACGTCATACTTTAAAGATGTGAAAATGCTGCGTGGTTACAAAGTTTTGAAAACAATGACACAGATTTCATAGATGTAAGAAAGATTCCAATGTACATATACATTATCACATTTCCCCCCCCCTCCCTTTTTTTTTTTTTTTTTTCTCCTATTCTCAGATTTCTCCTTCATTTTTCTGGGGCAATCACTTTTGTTTAGGCTGCCTTTTTATGGCTCCCAGTTTAGCTCCAATTTGACGCTGTCTTTCTAAACCTAACCTCATTGTCATGTGTCAAAATCTGTGTCATTACAGTGACTGCAGGAGACTGAAAATTCCTGCCCCTGTATTTGAGGCAAGCTGGGAGTCCTGATGTAGAGAAGTTAAATCAAGCCCAGGTGAGACTTTAGTTGAGTAGCCTGAAAGGGTTAAACTTAGCAATAAATGCAACCAGTTCCTCTTACCCATGCTCTGGTATAGCTTGGGCATTTGGTAAAGTCTTTGTGGAGTGTTAAAATTACCCTACAAAGCCCTTGGTTTGCTTTTAGGAATCAACCCTGCATCCTGATGTCATAGACATCTACAAACAGACACATCCTGACAGGAGTGGTTTTTAGCCTTTAGTTGTGGTGAGCCAAACTTGCCTCTGTTAGACCTAAATCTCTATTTCTTCCAAAAAGACCCAAAAACCAAGGCAAGGACATCCCCAAGGGTTGTACCAATTCAGTCCCAATTCCCCAGTTCACTGACAGCCCAAAAACATAATGGAGAGACAAACAGAGAGCATTATTAATTTTTTTATTTTATTTTTTTTTTTCCCTGACACATTAGGTGTGTCAAAGTGTTTGCCACTTTGGAAGAACTGCTGTGGTTTCAGGGAAATGAAGATTCAAACTTCTCAGTAACCTCCAGGTGCCCACCAGAGCTTCCCTCTCTTCTCAGCTCTGTGTTTTACTTTGTACAAACCACTCAATTCCATCCCTGCTGGTTATCCCTCTTCATCCTCTCATTGCCAGGTGCCTGGGTGCATTGAATACTCACTAAATCATCTGCTCAGCTGGGGAAGGACATTATCTGCAAGATTTGCTGCTGCCTCTCTCTCAAATTCAGCCTCCTGCTCCTGGCTGCACTGACAGAGCTGTGTTACCCACCTGGCATTTTTCATGGTTTAACTCCAGATTGCTGCTAGCTTGTACATCAAGAGACAGATGGGCATAATGAAACCCTGAAACTTCAGTCAAAGTTTCTTATTAATACCTGTGCAAAGGGAGCTCACCCCCTGAGAGAAAGGGCCATTCGTGTGGTAGGATTCACAGCAGACAAACTGGGAGCTGGATCATGAATTTGTGTTCTGTATTTATGCTCCAAGGTTTGATAGATATTTCTGCTTTAAAATAAGGTCTTACAAAGAGATGAAATTGAAACACAGGAATATGTTTTTCCAAGCAATGCCAGAAGAAGCCATTTCAAATGGATGAAAATGTATCGTGTCTGTTCCTAAAATTACTTTTTTTTGTGTGTCTGTTTTCTCTCAACTGTAGCATTGTGTATTCTCTAAAGCAGACATGGTGTACATAGTTTAAGCCAGAATTTATTTCTTCAGATTAAACTCAGATTTTGGTAGTTTTATTTCTCCATGCATCTAGAAATGAAATAAAGCCATTCATAGTCTCCAATATTGAGAATAAATGGCTCATTTCTGCAGCTAGCTTAATCCCACGCTGCGGGAATGTGCATTGTGTGGCAGATAACAGGTAAAGACATTTAGCAATGTCTCAGGTCTTTGAGGGAAGCAGAGCTGAATTATCAGACATCCAGGGGCACAGCAGGATGCTCACACAGACAGACAGCGCTGCAGGAGCATTGTGAACGTGTGCCCACAGTTTGCTGTGGTAACCACACTCCCTTTCCTATTGTCAGCAGCAGCAGTATGTAAAAATCACCTGCTACAACCCAAAAATTCTGAGTGGATTAGCCTTTCCTGGAAGACACCTAAAACACACACAAAAAACCCCCAAAAACGAAAACAAAACAGATTTAGCAAACAGTGGCAATTTGAATATTCAATACATTAACACTGCAGCCCGTAAAGGGTGTAATGCCAGGAGATATCACCAAGGTCTGAACAGCACAGAGCTGGGCAGAACAGAGGTGAATAAAGTGGAGAACTGTTTATTCATGCACGAAGGGGTTGTGGTGGCTCAGCCTTCTGATATGCTTTATTTTCAGGGCCAGTTTCTAATCCCAGAGGAACCACAGAACTGCAAGCTGAAGAAGACCTGCTGCCCAGCTGGTGTGTATAACAAGATTTTAATTTTCTGTTCTTCTTGGGTGTTTTTTTTTGTTGTTGTTTGTTTCTTTGGTTGGTTTTTTTTTTTGTTACAAGAATAGAAGATAGGTCTAAAATTAAGAAATTGTCCCCTGGGGTCTTTGGAGGACACACTTGTTACCAGTGCAGCATAGGAAGGGTTCTGCTGATTACTGTTTTTTCACTTTAAAAATTGCTGTTCACAGCTAGCTTAACTGAACAAAATGCAGTCTTACTAATTTTGCCCAACATTTCAGCAGGATTAATAACTTTTATATTTGTATAGAAACTGGAATCTGTACTGCTATCAACTGAAATGTGGCTTCTGTTAAAGACATTACTGTGAAAATAAACACTGACTTCAAGAAGGAACTAAATCATGAAAGTTTGGCTATGATGTCCATTTAATTTTTCTCTATCATCTATCAATGGGAAATTAACTCTTTTTGCCTTCATTTATGGCTGTGGCTGACTTTGTAAGGTGTCTTCTACATGTAATTCAAATTTGCACATTTAACGTGCAGGTGATGACGTGCAGAGGTGCAGCCCAAAGGTGAAACCTGAGAAATGAAAATTAAGGGTGAGAAAGCACATTCTGCTTATGCTCACAACAGAGAGGACACAGATATTTTCAAGATTTTTTGAAACTGCAGCTTTTAGGATGTGCAGTGAGCTTTCTGGACGACCCTGCATAAATATATGTTTTTATCTCTTCTACAGATATGGATTATCATTGCACCAGTGATTTATATGAGTGTGTAAAGTATATAGAGTATATAAAAATATATAAAGCGCCTACAGTTGGAAGGATAAAAACTCCCATATTGGCTATCTGCTAAAAGTATTTTGAGAAAAAATACAAAAGGCCAAACCCCCAATTACAAACATTTTCATCCTCCTTGGCTTCCATTTTCATCCTTTTTGGTTTTACTGCTGCTTTCAACTGGAGCTCTGTCGAATTAATACCGTTTCATCAGTCTGGAGCTCATTCCTAAGCCTAGATTTAGTTGCCTGACTCAGTCATTTATTTAGAGGTGATGAGAAGAGGAGGCTGTTGCTGCTGCTCTGGTGTCCAGGAGTAACAGCTGGCATTTCCTCCTCTTGAAAGGATTGCCAAGGACAGAAATGCACCGAGCAAAAGACTCAGAAATCTGCCCGAGCAGCTGTCGCTGCGATGAGCAGAGTGCAGACACGCAAAACACCACTCTGGTTTGCCAAAATCCTCGGCGGTTTTGGCACCTGTCCGCTGCAAAACTGGGTGGTGGCAGCGATAGCAGTGTCAGGCACCTCTGCAGCCCAGGAGGAAGAGGCAAATTGTTTTATTTTGGCTATCCTGAAGTGCTGCCACGGGATGGCAGAGGCAAGGCAGGCACCACCATGCCTTGGTGGTTGGGTTGCTCTTTAATTTAATTTAGTTCCTTGGCAAAAACAATGTGGAACAACCAGATTTTCGCAGCGGGGTGGCTGGAAAGAGGCATGTTAAGGAGCAAGGTCCCAGCTTCAGGGAGAGACACCCAGAAGAGAGATTTAGGAAAAGATGAGGGGCAAAAAAATAAATAAAATCTGAGGTTTGCACAGCTCTTTCTGTATAAAATAAGTTACTATTTGGAAATGTGCCACTCTAGAAACAAGGATTGGGTTTTTTTTTTGTTGAGTTGTTTTTTCCCCCCTGCTTTCTAAATTTATGTTGGCGCAGCTTTCATGAAAGAAGTTTCTTGCAAAACCATAACACCTAAGTTTTGCCATTATCCTTAATGGGGGTGATATTTCTTAAGTGAATTGCAGACAACTCACTCTATTTGCAGGCTTCATTTTAGAGTGGGAAGGAATTGCCTCTGCTGGAATGGAAGGGACAATCCAATCTGGTTGTTTCATAACAGAACAATCATTTCAACGTCTTGATTGCAATGCATGGCCCAGATGGACTTCTCTGCTACAGGACATGGGCTAAAATCAATTATCTTTTATTTCTGAAGTGCAGGTCATTAGTCAGGAGTTAATATTGAAACCCCATTGACTAGTGGTGAGAAAGCTCTTCCCTTTTTGGCTGCTCTGTAAAAGGTTTATGCCAGGCATACAAATGGAAAGTAAACTTCCAGGATACGTTATTTTGAAAATACAACTTTTCGGACAGAGTATAGTTTGTTAGGCCCCTAAGCACAATGGGACAAATGCAAGGCACATGCATAAAAATAAGAATCCAAAAGAAAAAAGACAAACAAGCAAATGAAGGTGTTGCTTTGTTATTTGCTTGTATACAACTAATTAAAGATAATACAATTAATTAAAATTATTTTTCTTCATTATTTATAGAAATAAAAATTATTTGCTTAGTTTTAGCAAATAATTATATAAAATTATATTCTTTACCCTGTATTTTTCTGGAGACAGGAAGCAACAAAACCACCACAACCTCCAGGAAAAAGGGAAAAATTCCCTGAAGGGATGCCAAGAAGAAGTGAAAAGGTGATCATGGTGTTGTGAGAGGAGCAAGCCAATGTTCCTGGGTTGGCACCTGTCTCTGGGCAAGGCACAGCAAGAGTAAAAGGAAATTAGCAAAATGTAATGATGTGTAAGGAACAGGGTGGGGAAAACAGCAGAAAACATAATGACACATTATAAATCAGTGACTTTCCAGCATCTGGGATAACACTTTGTGTATTCCAGGTCTGAAAACGCACAGCAGAGGAGTGTAAGCCTTCCAGGGGAAGGTGGTTAGGATGACTTAATACACAAAACTCTCCTCTGAAGAGAGATTGAGAGCACGTGGCTGGTTTATTTTAAAGGGAGCAAGAGGAGAGGCGCAATAAAAGTATATTCCAGCAATTTGCATAAGAACTACAGGGGAGAAGATCAAACAGAATCACTCCAGTTGTCATCACTTTTTCAGTTTTCCATTTCTGGGAGACAGCACCACTGAAAACTGATACAACACACAGGTCATGTTCTTTTTATTTCAAGAGAAACTTTAGCTTAAAGGCCAATATTTTTTGATATTTTAGCAGGATGATACTTTTTCACACAAAAGTAGTCTTTGGACATATGGGACAAAGGCTTAGAGGAGGAAAAAAGGCACAAACTGCTCTAAAATAATGGTCACAGTGGCAAAGCCACACAGGTGTGCAACCAGATGCAAACAGAAATACCAGAATGAATCAAAAACTGATGAATAACAAACAAGTCATGTGATCACTGGTTTTAATTTTGCTATTAATTTTGCTTCTATTGTGTGCAAGTAAATTACTACAGTATTTTAAATTCTGTTCTGATTTTTGATTTAGTTGTTCAGGTGCAAGTTTAGAGGCTACTTTAGGGTACCTGTGCAGCAGTTTCTTAAAAATCTTTCCAATGAGTCTGTTTTGAGGCTTCAAGAATTTGTAAAATGTTTTATGGAACTTGAACAGAACTGATGTGTTAAAACCAAGATGTGCCATTATCCTATTAGGATTTTTGTAAACAAAAAAAATGCCAACAATTTCATCTGATTTCTAAAGTTTTAGCAGGTGTAGCTTGTTTTTAAATGGAACCTGCCTGAAATATTCAATATTCACAGACTTTCAATAAAAAAGTGATATACACCCAAGAGAGATCATCCATTTTTCTCAATGATGCACATATGATCTATTAATGTAATGAAAATTAAGCTTTTCTCACATCCAGACTCTAATTCTCATTCTCCACTTTCCCTTATCTGAGACATTTTCAGTTTACAATTCATTAAAAATGTCACAACAAATTGCTGTGCTGAAGTACAAGAACAATCATTAAAAATGAATTTATCCTCAAAAGAGAAAGTTGTGTATTACCAGGTTTGAGGACACAATTTGTTTTAATGCATACTTTGAAGATTATGAGCAGTTTTATTTTTTGTATGTATGAGTACACAACTTTTTCTCCATTCTCCTTCACGTTTCTAATGATGTTACCAGATTTCAATTAAAATTCAATTTTCGAGTCCTTGGTATAACGAATCTTGCATAAAATCTGTTTATATAAACCAGACTACCATGAAGAAATAAAAAGTGTTTGTTGTTAGTTGCTCATAAAGGATCACATCCACACCATTGGCCTACTTGAAATTGATAACCACAGGGGAAACACACTGAGAGATACAAGACAGAAAAGTCTGACTAAGAAGTACAAAAGAAAACAAAGAATTTAACATAGAAACGTTGTTTCAGACTATAAGACAAATGAAGATGATTGTTCTGTGGATTTCATGATAGAAGCTGAAAAATTTCTATTCAGTGATAAAAAGAAATTAAGAATTCTTTAAGAACAATAAACTAGAAAACTAAAGAAAGGGAAGAAAAATAAATGAGAACATTTTCTTCACCCTTTTATTAAATGTGAACAAAAAATGCTTAAAAGTCTGACTTCTGGGTTTACTTTTAATTTTGCTTTTATTCTTTTACTTTTATTTTTTTTATTCTTTTTCATTGCTTTTTCCACACAGATGAAGGAGAACACCTCTGACTGTGTGTCAGGAAAAAGCAGGGGGAAGGCCTTGTAAAACCTACTAACATTAATTATTCAACATGTGATCATATTTATTGCAATCATTACCTTCTGTGTTTGTAGCCTGTGCAGTATCTCAGGCCCTGATGCTCTTTCTGGAATCAAAAAACCAGAAATACCCTGCCTGGCTTTCTGTCATCTTGAATCAGATTGTGTAATTTCCTTCAAATGTTGCAACAGGTGATTAATTCACTCCACTTAAATATGCTGAGTAGAAGGAATTATCATAAAAGCATTAATTTTGTCTTTTGGAAATACAAAAAAAAAATAAAACATAGGAAAATTTGTGTTTTAGTGAGCTACTTGATATTCAGGCTCCTAGGGTAGACAATTTAACTAGAATATGATACTTTATTGGCAAAAACCTAGGATATTACCATCTTAGCATTCTTCCTGCCTCCCATAAGATGATTGCAGGTCACAGCTTTGCTTGCACTAGTGGTGATTTGAATTCCAATTTTTTTATATTTGTCTGAGAGATATGGAGTGGATTACATTACACAGAAATTTGAACTCAATTTCTCTTTTGTCCCCCACTACTAAATTGTTTGGCTCCTCATTGCAGGAGTGATTTGCTTTTTATTCCACACACATTTTGGTTTTGTATCTTCCTGGCAAAAAAAGATGGTGCTTTGTGCAATCTGAGATGAGGAGCTGTGACATGACTGTCACATCATTTACTAAGCGGAAAAAGCAGGGGAGTTAAGTTCATTAAGTCGTGAGTAGTTGCTGCTCAGTGTTTGGAGGGATAAAATGCACTTTCTCCCACACTGTGGGACCACTCTCAACCAAAATAATCTCATCAGTATGCAGATTATATGCAGATTATCCACACTGTGTTTTTCAAGATCCTTGATTGCTTCTTGCTGTTGCTGATAAAAATGGTTTTTTCAGCAACTGAAGAACTGGAGAAGAAACAAGTTGATTTTCCACTCCCTTTTACTTTTTAGTGTTTTTTCCTCCTTAGCATATTTCCTGCATCCATGCTTTATGCACCTGCAGAATCTCTAAAAACTTTATTACTTTTGATCATGTGTCATCCACTTCTCCTTAACTATTTGGTTTTTTTCCTCAAAATAACAGATTATTAATGAAAATAATAATTAAAAATAATAAAAATACATAAATAAATAAAATATATATTAATTAATTATAAATAAATATAATGATAGCATAAGAATAAATAAAAAATTAAAATGATAAATCTCTGCATTTTAAAATGCTTCTTTGTATCAAAAGTCTAACCACAGATTTATAAGGTGTATCCACATTAACCCTTGCACATAAAAGAGGGTGAGAGCCTCTGAACTTTAATTTAGTGGTTAAAATTATAGAGCTTCTTTGTAATCTGGTGCTTTCCCTTCTTTATCCCCAAAATATTTACAGGAATACTTTGAAAGGAACATTTAGGTGCACTTATGAAAACTTTGTCATTTCAGGGGAAGTCTAAAGGCAGTGTCAGAGCTGCTGACACTTGATAAAATATGAATGTTTTTTATTATTACTATTATTATAATAACAATTATTATTATTATTACTGTTGATTGATTTGATTTTGTTGATATTGTTGATTGATTTTATTTTATTCTTTATAATTTCTTATATATTAACTATACATGAAATACTTATTAAAATTGATATATTAATACATAAATGTATTTATCTTTATTTTAAATGCAAATGTAATTAAACTTTAATTGTTTTCTATTTTTATTTTTTTAATTTTAATATTGTTATTATATATTTAAAATGTGCTGACTCTGAAGAGTGCATTTTTAACTCCTGAGTGAGAGACACAAAGGCCACAACACCTCAGCAGCTGAAAACCCTCAAGGTTTTCACCTCCTGCCCCCAACTTTTTCCTGACTTTTTGCCATGTCATAGAGAAAGAATTTATTTCCTTATTTACATGGGCAAATGACCATCTTTAAAGCACAGCCACTTGCATTTCAAGAAGAAAAATGGGTGGGTTTTTAAAATATTTAAGTGGTCAACCCAGATACCAGCCAAAGCCACCAAGAGCAGTGCAGAGGGTCAGTTCTGTATGAGCAGTGTTTGTAAAAAAAACAGAATTAAAAATCAGGATTATGTTGTTTGGCTTTGTTGGTTCTGTTGAATCTGAAATGAGGGTTGTATCATTTCTCACTACACAAATCTCCCTCTAAACTTTATATCTTGTGCCATTTATTTTAACTGTGTTTGTTTTTTGAATGAAAAAAACCAGAAAAATTAAATATAAAAGGGATCAATAAAGCCATTCTTTGGGGTTTTTTTTTCCTAATGGGTTTTTTCCTAGAACAGAAGAAACATTCTAAAATGCAGAGATTTTTGGGTCTTTTATTTTAAAGATTAAAAAAAACCAAAACAACAAATAGTTAAAAAAAATGGGATGAAACATGCCCAAAAGTAATAAACTTTGCAGAGATGTTTCAGCAGGTGCCCCGCTGATAAGCTGCAGCTTAAAGTTTTCAAAGGTCATTTGCAATTCATACACAGACCTATATCTGTGCTGCCTGTACTTTAAAAGGTTGTGTGCAACAAGGCAGAAGAAGAAATTATTTCAATCTTCTAACAATTGTTCTGATAAAACCTTCTAAGACAAAAAAAGATAAAAAGTTAATTTAGCGCCTGTGGCACCCAGAACGTTCTGTTGCTGTAAATATTTATGTATTTTACAGTGTCATGAGACACACTCTTGAAAACACAGAGGGTCATCAGCAATAGTTTTTCCATGGTGGAGGGAAAGACCTGTAGAAAAAAGGCAGGTAATTTGAATTTCTGATGAAAATGTCTGCAGATATAGGATCTGTAAGTTCTGTTGAAAATGAGTGTACTTCAAGGACAATAATATTTTTTTTTATTTTTTTTAGAGTCATAAACATCTACCCAATGCAGGCAAATTATTTGGGAATCCTAAACTAGAGGCAGTGCAAAAATTAGGGAGAGAGAGGCAAAAATAGACCCTGAAAATGTGTGAGAGCAGGTCCCATTCCCAGCATGAAACCACCCAGCTTCCAAACAGGGATTACTGACTCACTGGCACCAGAGCTCTGATGTGCCACTTTGGCAGCAGAATGGAAAAAAAAAGCTCCTTCCCACCAGAAATTCTGCTTTTCTTGGTGGCACCTGAGAGTGGAAGCCGTGAAAGGCTTTTGTGGTGCCTCTCCCCACCATAATTTGAAGCTAAAAAATGAAATTTTAAGTAGAGAAAGCCAGGCTTTGTCTGGCTGATCAGGCAGTGATCACATTTCCTGTGAGATGACAAAAGTTACTAAAATGTTGCCTGGATTTAAAAAAAAAAAAAAAAAAAAAAATTTCTTAGTCACACACTAGTGGGTTTCAA
The DNA here is from genome assembly GCF_049639895.1 of Pseudopodoces humilis. Classification (NCBI taxonomy): domain Eukaryota; kingdom Metazoa; phylum Chordata; class Aves; order Passeriformes; family Paridae; genus Pseudopodoces; species Pseudopodoces humilis. Next base: position 2,264,579 of record NC_142203.1, read on the forward strand.
AGAACAAAAATTTGCAACCTGGGCAAAAATGCTCGTCATATTTCATTTAATATGATAATGTGGCTTCATTACTTTTTTAATTGAATTATACTTTGCTAAATACTTGACAACTAAGACTCCTAATTTTACAGGGAGCCATTTCACAATGCAAGAAGTCATCAGCGATCAACTAATTGGAGGAGCTCTCAGAATGTCAAACATTATGTAAATGAAACTCCTAGCCTATTTAACCTGCTCTTCTAATGTAATTTTGTGAACTGTGTCCAGAGAGTTTAGCAGAGGATGCTGAGTTTCTGCAGTAAAATTTCTCCAATGGTGATTCCTATGTTCTTTCTCCTGTTCTTTCTCTCTCTCTTTAGTGTTTGTTACAGTAGCCTTGAAAAATCATTAAAAATCCACTGTTCCACACAGCTTTAAAATTGTATTCACTGTTTTATTCAGTGGAGCTTCCTTTAATACAAAGGAAGCTATTATTTTGAACTTGCAAATGTGTGAATCTAATACTTTTCATATTTTGGTGGCATTAAATTTCTCAGTTGGGTTTCTTTCTTTGCCTCTCCCCTTCATCCTGGACCAGGAAATGATTGTGTTACATCTTTCTGTCCTTTACCCCAAGTCTGCCTTTCAGCCAAGAGATCTCTTTGCTATTTAACAATAAAGTAACAAACTCATTCTTTGAAGTGTGGCTTTTTTTCAGCTGCAGTTTTAATCCAATTATTCATATTTGAGACTACACTTTAGGCAAGTGTGTCCTTGAGTTGTAGTTTGGTAATATAATTAATATAATGCTGATTACATTATGTAAGATTTCCTCTCTAAGTGGGATCCTAATATTAAGACCACAAATCTTTCTTTTTAAAGGTATTTACTTGAGTGGTCTGGCTTTTTCCTGAAATGTTAAGCATTTGGTTGTTTGCAGCAGCTCAGGAAGGAATTTAAGAGTTTAAGTGCTCATTTGCTGAATTAAATTAAAAAAAAAAAAAAAAAAAGAAATCTGTGGTTGCTATTAAAGCAACAAATCCCTGATTGTTCATCTGTAAAAGGCAGTAACATTGCCTTTAATTACAGTGGAATATTTTCTGCACCTCAAAAAGTCAAAGTCTAATGTACCCCCAGGATATTTTACTTCCTGAAATCATCAGGCAATCGCAGGACAGCAGCACCTGAAGTTGTGGTCTAAACTTTCTCTGTAAAACTGCTTCAAGCCTTGATTTCCATGGCTAAATGTGACAAAAGCAACAATTTTATTACTCTTTCCACCTGCAAAGCTCAATACCTTTTCCCATCTCCTCCTTCCCCCAGGTTCTGGGCCACATTTCCTCGTGAGTTCTGTTCTTTCAGTGTCTCTGTTCACCCCTGGATATGAAGGGAAAACCTAAATATTTGAACTCCTGCTACTCTGTTATGGTCACCTGTTTAGTCTCAGCAAGGACAACATGGGGAAATTGAATTTAAAAGGAGCTGAAGCTCCAAAATGTAAACATATGGATTATTCATGAAAACACAATAAAGTCATTACCCACCCATCATCAGAAGTCACAAAGTGTTTGGCATTATTTTGTCTCAAGTAACATCTAGGTCCAAAGTTTGTCCTCTCCTTGTTCCTGTGACAATGCAATACGATGGAGTAACGAGATTACTTGTTCTTCTGTAAATAATAATGGGAATAAATTTGCTTTTATAAATGCTCTAAATTTATTTGGCTCTGGAATCCTCAGCATCAAAGGTTAAAAATAACTCTTAGATTGAATTTTCACTTTGCAATGAAAAGATTTTGCACTTGGAAGAGATTCAATGCAGTTCTTAACTGTAAAAGGTTAAGCTATCCAGAAAGGCAGCATTTTCTGCTAGCTTTCTTTGGCATGAACCTGGGGAGAAAGAAAATCCTAAAACCACCATAGAACCCTTCTTCACAGCAGAATTTCTCTACTGAAATTCTTACAGATGTGTGTGAAATATTTGGGAATATAAGAACCGGTTACTTCTACCAGGCAAGTCTTGTGTTGACCCATGAAACACAGATATTTCCTTTAAAAGATGGAAATGCCTTGAAGAACAAACCCCAAAGGAATGCAAATCCATTCCCATCAAACATTCTTTCAATCTTTACACTGCCATGAAACCATACTTGAGTGCTGAAAACATACTAACATCAGATTTTAAGAGAAAGTATAGTAAGTATATAAATATTTACATAAGCTGAAAGTTTTCCTGCCTAAATAAAAAGTGTTGAAGGCTGAAATCACATGGTTTGTGATGAAAGCTGTCACATCAGACTAAACACCAAGAAGCTCCTGCTACAGTATCATGAATTTTTTGTCATTTATTTGCAATATAGTCTGAAATAATCTGATACTGGTCCATATTAGAACTTGGTAAAGAGTTACTTCATGTTTCAAGGTTTCTCCTAAAACCTGTTTCTCCTTTTGCTGTTTGTATTCCTCCCTCCCACGGACATTTTTGAGCTGTTAAAAAATAAGACTTTTCAACAAAAAACAATTGCCTATTATTCTAATGTTCAGCATTTCAGGAGTCTGTATGCTACTATTTTGGATTTTCATATTATTTAGCTGAACTGAGAAGAATGAGCTGGAATCTCATGCTGGAATTCAGAGTATTCACCACAGACTCATTGAGTGTGACACCGTTTTATTCTAGGAGCTGTCAGGTGTGTGGCCATCCTGATTCTCAAATACAAAAGACCAATACTAAACAAAGAAAATTTTAATTTTTTTTTTTCTTTTTTAGTGCATGAGATTGGCATGTGGCTAGGAAACAATCATTTAACTAAAGGGGTGTAAAAACGTGGTATACATCACGATGAATTTACACAAATTAGTAATTCAAAATCTTTCAATGCACTGCTGTTGAAGGGAGCTGAAAATATAAGTGAGCATTATTGGCATTTGTTTGTTTGTTTGT